>NW_026068008.1:4008762-4194312 GCF_014885135.2 Alexandromys fortis
ATTGTTCTAACCCATTTCTAATATTCTGTGTAGCCCACGAGCTGGCTTACCAGGGAGGATCTTAACCTGCGTCTGTCTGGAGCGGGAGAATCATGGCGACTCCTACTCAGCTTCTTTTTCCCAGAATTCTCTTCTGTCTACTCTGCCTACCTAATTTTCTATCTTATGAGGGCCAAGGCAGTTTCTTTATTAATAAGAAATCACTCCCACATCAGTTCCCCTTTTTCTGTTTAAACAAAAAAGAAAGGCTTTAACTTTAACATAGTAAAATTACATATAACAAAACAGTTATCAAGCAAGAATTACAGGCTATTAGGTTGGATGCAGAGGTGGGCAGGAGTAATTATGAATGAAGCTAAAGACAATCCACGATGTTTTTGGCTATCTGTGTAACTAGTCAGGAGGTTCCAGCGGTCAGTCAGGAGACAGGATTCACACAAGCCAACAGATAAGCCTCAGGTCACACACTACCAGCCAGGCCACTTCTGGGGACCGGGACATCCGCTGATGAGCCAGGACTCTCCACTGGAGGGAGGTTCAGCTTTATCACCTCTGCTCCTTCCCATCCAGCACCTTACCAGACCTGTTGACTTGACACAGGGCCTGGTTTCTCGTCTTTCCCAAATGAAGCAACGGGGTCGGACACTTGGCTTTCTTCACATAGACACTAGATCGTCAGTTCTGATCTTTATTTTCATGGAATCCTACACTCCTGGGAAACCACTGGTGATTTTTCTCCAGATGATTGAGGTTCTGGTTCATCTCGTTCTGCAGTATTGGCACAGGCTAGCCCATGGGCAGGAGTAGGCATTAAGTAACCCTCTTGGGTGTGGTTGCCACTCCATCTTTGCCCCATTTACACGGAGCATCATGCACCCGGGAGGCAGAGGCAGGAAGAGTACTCAGTCTGGGGCACTCTGGCCTGTCTACTGATTACAGTCCAGCCAGGGCTACAGAGTGAGCCTGTCTCAAAAAAAAAAAATCTCTGTTTTGCTCTGGTTGGCCTGGAAATAGCTATGTAGACTAGGGTAGCTTCAAAAGTCGCTGTCATGGAGTTAGGGAGGTGACTCAGTGAGTAAGAACTTTTACCATACAGGCATCAGGATCTGAATTCAGATGTCCAGCACCCATGTTAAAAAAGCTGGTTGTGGTCAGGGGGATTACTGAGGTGGGCAAGGCACAAGTCTAGCTCCAGGTCCAGTGGGAGACCCTGTCTCTCTGAAAAATCGCAGATAATGGTAGAGACGGGACCTTTTGACTCACTCATACGCACACAGGGGCTTACATCACTGTACACATGCGCACACACATACACACACAGGCATACATCACTGTACACACACACACACGTACACACACACACACACGGGCTTACATCACTGCACATACACACACACAGGCATATATCACTGTACACACACACACACACACACAGGCATATATCACTGTACACACACACACACACACACACACACACTTACACACATACTTTAATTCAAAACCTCCAAATCATAGGGAACCAAATATGAAAAAAAAGAGGTGGGGAGGGAGGGAAGGAGGGAAGGAAAAGGAGAGAGAGAGAGATAAGGAGAGAGAAGGAGGGAGAGAGGGAGAGAGGGAGGAAAGGAGGAAGGGAGAGAATTTCCCAGCTCAGAGCTCTCCTTCTTTTGCTGACCTGACAAGTCTCTCCCAGAGCATGAGGCATCTGGAGCAATATTTTCCAAGAGGAAAGAATCCTGTTTGTTCTTCCCACATGGGCCTCTTGGACTTTGGTTCCCTGAACATCTCCTGAGTTTGGAAAGTCTCCAGGTGGCAGAGAACAGCAGAGTCTCTGGGAAGGAGAGGCCTTCTGCTCAGGACTTGGCAGAGCTCTTTGCTCAGTTACTTAAAGTTCAAATAACTTGACAGACAGAGGTTGTTTGTTTGTTGAAGACTTGAACCTGTTGGTTCAGCCAGTCACCTCACACCTAGCTCTTCCATCTCCTTCCAGGGGGGTGTCTTCTTGCTGAGGAGGCTCAAGAATGGTATTTATCACGAACCAGAGCCAGTCTTGGGCCCTTCTGGTCTATTCAGCCTCACTGTGCTTGAAATGATAAATCTGTCTCTCTCTGTATCTCTGTCTGTCTGTCTGTTCCCCCCCCCCACTCTGTGTTTTACTCAGATGGTTGAGAAAGAAAACAGACGGCTAGACAGATTTCCAGCAAGCAGACTGTGACAGTCTAGACTAGTAGTAAAACAGTCAACTTATTTTTTTACTCTGTGATGATTAGTGATTTATTTTGTATTTAACCGTTTTCCAATCCAAGAAAGTAAGAAATGTATAAATGCTAGGCTTGCAAGCCCTCAGCCAGCTCCAGTGATTTCACCAGTAACAAGAAGCTTATCGTTCCGAGGAGCAGAAGGTACATGTTGTTTGGATGAAAAGGTTGTGATTCTTGAAAGGGTTCTACTTTTTTTTTTTATTCTGTAATTTAAAAACGCAGCACATTCTGTTGTTAGGTATTGGCAAAAGGAGTTGAAACTACGGCTGCTCTTAAGATTACATGGTTTCCTGGAGCAAAGAATGACTTGGACTTAGGTAGAAAAGGTTCCAATTATGGACCTAACGACATGATTCAGAACATGTTAATGTTGCTCAGAAATGCTTCTCGCTCCATAAAGGGAGCCCTTATTTGTCAAAGAATAGAGGATTGCAATAGACTTCTAGGCACAAAAATAACTGCTGATTTGGGGCTGCTAAGAGGGCTCAGTGGGTCAATAGCCTGTTGTCAAAGCGGACAGTGTGAGTTCTGCCGTTGGTGTGGTGGACAGAGAGTAGCGGTTCTTGCAGGTTGTCTTTGACCTCGACAAGCATGCCTTAGCATATCCCCCCCCTCCATCCAGTAAACAAGCATAACAAACAATTCAAAAGACCTTTCTTTCCATGAAACTTTGTGTTACTTGGATGCCCAATAAAGAACCTTCTCCTCAGAAGTAGAGAGAAACATTTCCCCTCCTTTTAAAACTTACATTTATTTACTTCTTATTTACTAGGGGGTGGAGTACACTTGGAGGCCTGAGAACAAAATTGCATGAGTTCATCGTCGGCATCTGTCACATCAGTCCCAAGAATTCAACTGGCATCCTCTGGCTTTATCTGCCAAGACACCTTTCTCCTCCTTTCTTTCCCCACTTCTCTTCTCCCCGCCCCCTTCTTCTTCCTTTTCCAGATAGAGCTGGGCTACCTTGGCTTGGCCCCACGTGGCCAAGCACACGCTACTGTGACTTGTGAAAGCTCTGTCCAAAGCTGCATATTTCATTCTGTGAGACCCATTGACTTTGTCATGCTCTCCGGTTTTGTCAATAATTAACGCTTCGTTCACAACCCTGTGGATACTGGAAGCCTCACTAGCTGAACCTCAGCTGGAGCCCCTGGCTGGCCTCCCACAAAGTATAGAAAGCACTGTGGATGACTTCCGTACTCCATGACAACCCTCTTCTTCCACCTCATAGAAGTGTCCTTCTGTGCCTAGCC
Source organism: Alexandromys fortis (assembly GCF_014885135.2). Taxonomy (NCBI): domain Eukaryota; kingdom Metazoa; phylum Chordata; class Mammalia; order Rodentia; family Cricetidae; genus Alexandromys; species Alexandromys fortis. Next base: position 4,012,277 of record NW_026068008.1, read on the forward strand.
CTTTCCAGGAGTTCCCACACTGCTTTCTTTGGGACAATGATCTTATACCCTGTAAAGGTTTGTTAGTTGTACTGGTTTAATAAAATGCTGATTGGCCAGTAGCCAGGGAGGAAGTATAGGCAGGACATTCAGAACAAGAAAATTCTGGGGAGAGGAAAGATTCAGTTTATAGTCATCACCCAGACACAGAGGAAGCAAGGTGAGAATGCCTTGCTGATAAAAGGTAACAAGCCACATGAGTAACACAGACAAGAATGATGGGTTAATGTAGAATGTAAGAGTTAATAAGAAGCCTGAGCTACTATTCCAACCAGTTTATAATTAAGGTAAGCCTTTGTCTGTTTCTTTGGGACTGAACAGCTGCGGGACTGGGCAGGGCAGAAATCTCTGTCAACAAGTCAAAAAAAATGATGCCAATGTGGACAACTGCAACATAAAACCTGAGAGACACAAAAGACCAGAGTGAAGCACAACTTCTTGGTAGCAGCATTTTCTCGGGTGGGCTCTGCTTGCTAGAGGCAAGTGCGTCTCATTTAAGAGAGACCTCCTGACTCAGCTTTAACTGCAAAAACCTTGCAGCCCTTTTAAGAGCTCCCCCAAACACTTAAATGGTGTTTATAAATAGCCAACAGCATGCTTCCTGCTGGTGGCAGGGACCTTGAAACTCCACATGAAGCTAGACTCAGAAAGCTAAGGAATAGGGTGGATCCAGCTATCAGAGTCATAATCCTAGCCATAATCGCTTAGTAAATTAAAGTCTTGCGTGGTCAGAAATAGAGAAATAAACAGTAAAGAAAGATTCAGATGAAAAAAAAAACCCTACTAAATGGTTTACATTGTGTTTAAAATATATGTAGGCTTGGGAGAAAAAAGAAAAAGGATAAGGTCCGGGGGGCGGGGGGGGGGGGGAGAAGTTGGGTGTGGTGGCACACACCTTTAATCCCAACACTTGAAAGGCAGAGATAGGCAGATCTCTGTGAGTTCAAGGACAACCTGGTCTGCAGAGTGAATGCCAGGACAACCAAAGATACACAGAGAAACCTAGTCTCAAAAAACCAAAAATTAAAAATGAAAATAAAAGAAATAGAGTTTAAAATAAAGCCACATAAAGATGAAAAAAATACACAGAGAGTCTGGATACTGTATGTTATTGTGTTGTCTTTGAATTGTTTGAATGCTGAGAAAGGAGCAACAGCTGCTAAAAGACATTTAATTACAAATGCTGCTGGATTAATACAACATATATTTTAAGAATGCTTTGACTTTAAAATTTAAGTCAAAAGATATGTTACTTTGGAGAAGAGGTTTTGTTTTTGTTTCCACAGGAAGTGAGAGGCTATGGATTCATTCTGGGTTAAGAAAAATCAGGTTTGATCAAGGAAGACCCCCTGAAAAATCTCTGATAGTAGCAGATGGCTGAGATGTCTGAGTTCTACATCCAGAACAGCCTCAAGACTGCTGGCTGAGATGACCAATCCTCACAGAATATTCCAGTTAATACTTGACCACAATTCAAAATTTTTTAGGCCCCCATAGGATTATTAGCACCCCCAATCATCAGGAAGTAGCCTGGAAAACTATGCCCACATTTCCAAAAAATAGATTATGGATGTTTTTCTTTGTTTAGAATGTTGGTTACAAGTTGTTGTGGGTAATGGTCAGGAAGAAAGCTAAACAAAGGAGATTAGATTCAGAATTTTTGTTTTGAAAAAAAAATGGGGGGTGAGGGAAGTGCTGTGGGACAATTATCTTATACCCTGTAAAGGTTTGTCAGTTGTACTGGTTTAATAAAATGCTGATTGACCAGTAGCCAGGCAGGAAGTATAGGCAGGGCAATCAGAACAAGAGAATTCTGGGAAGAGGATAAAAGATACCAAGACACATGGCTGACACAGACAAGAATTATGGGTTAATGTAAGGTGTAAGAGTTAGTTAATAAGAAGCCTGAGCTACTATGCCAACCAGTTTATAATTAATGTAAGCCTCTGTGTGTTTCTTTGGGACTGGGCAGGACAGAAATCTCTGTCAACAAGTGTCCTTCCTACCTTACAGGTGGGTATCTTCAGGGTTTCCTTCGCTACTTCAGGACCAGGGGGAGTCACACCTCCCTGTGCGTCCCTTTTCTCTCCCTCTGGCCTTGTGGGAAGTAGAAGCAAAAACTTTTTTTTTTCAACAGCATCTTCCTCTATTGCTCAGGCCACAGAGTCTTGGTGGCTTCAAAGACACTTGCTTTTTCTGTTTGATTTTCACCATGGCCCTACTGTCTGGAACTTTACTACAAGGCTAAAAGGGTTGAGTACCAAAATCCAACTCCTTCATCCCCAGGACTCACTTGGGAGTCCCTCCTTCCTTCATCCCTTTCTTCTCCTTCCTGTTCCTCCTCCCTCCTTCCTTCATCCCTTTCTTCTCCTTCCTGTTCCTCCTCCCTCCTTCCTTTCTTCTTTTTCTTCTCCTTCCTGTTCCTCCTCCCTCCTTCCTTCCTTTCCTTTTTTCTCCTTCCTGTTCCTCCTCCCTCCTCCCTTCCTTTCCTTTCTTCTCCTTCCAGTTCTTCCTCCCTCCTCCTTCCTTTCCTTTCTTCTCCTGCCTGTTCCTCCTCCCTCCTTCCTTCCTTTCCTTTCTTCTCCTGCCTGTTCCTCCTCCCTCCTTCCTTCCTTTCCTTTCTTCTCCTTCCTGTTCCTCCTCCCTCCTTCCTTCCTTTCCTTTCTTCTCCTTCCTGTTCCTCCTCCCTTCCTCCTTCCTTCAACTGTTGTCTTCACTCCAATCCTGTATCTCCAGTACTTGCACCTCCAGTACGAAGTCCCTTTGGAGACTTCCTTTCTTCTTAAGAATGATCGTTCAGTGCCTAACATCCCAGACAAGTCCACACCAGCTGACTCATGCCAAATGCTTCTATGACCCCTGGGCTTCCATGCACTGTGTCCAGAGCGGAACAGTTCAGTGACAGGGTTAACTGCTGAAGCCCAAATCTGAGCCAACAGTGACCATGAGAATAAAAGAAAAAAAAAAACCTGGCAGACTTTGGATTCTCCTAGTTCTGGAAAAGTAGGTCAAACTGGCCTTGTCTAGGGCTAGCTGGCCAGACTACTTCACTTAACATCTGGAGTCCACATAGAGCAATCAGGACATTCTGATGAGAAGGGACATCTCAGTGCTGGAAAATGCTTGTATCTGCAAGTCCAGAGAGGATTGTTGTTAGATTTTAAGGCACTTCTACAATACTACACCATTATCTTCAAAGTAATATTATTTAATTCTTTTTTTGAAATGTTTATTTATTAATTTATTCTGTATACAATATTCTGTCTGTGTTTATGCCTGCAGGCTAGAAGAGGGCACCAGACCTCATTACAGATGGTTGTGAGCCACCATGTGGTTGCTGGGAATTGAACCCAAAACCGTTGGAAGAGCAGGCAATGTTCTTAACCGTGGAGCCATCTCTCCAGCCCCCTTTAAATTTAATTCTTTAATTTAAAAAAGGTTTCATGCTGATATGTGGGTGGGTGCGCAGGCATGCAGATTGCCATGGAGGCCAGAAGAGGGCGACATATCCCCTAGAGCTACAGTTACAGGCGGCAGCGAATTGCCTGGTGTGGCTGCTGGGAACCAAAGTCAGATTAATGCTCTTAACCCTTGAGGGTCTCCCCAGCCCCTCAAACCTCTCCTTTGTTGGTCCATTTCCCGCCCCATCTTGAGAGCTGCTCTGGGGGGGGGCATTGTGTTTAAAATCCCACCTTAGATCAGCTGATTTGTAACCTTAACCTCTCCTCTGATAAAGATTTTACTGGTTCTGGGGATTAGGATATGGACATCTGTGGGGACCTCTTCCACCTGCCATGGAAGGGGATCTAGGGAGCGTGTGAGTGTGTTTGCAGTTAGGGTCGCAGAGGTCATGGTTGTGGGGTAGGAAGCTGGGAGTGTCGTACAGAAACTTAAGTAGAAAGCTGAGGAAAGACCACTTTGGTACTCTGGCGGTGGTACTGTTAGTAGCTCACCCTGAAGTTCAGGGGAAGGTTTACTATGGTTCAGACACCTCCTAGCTCCAAGGCAAGAACAGCGTTTATACATCCTGCTTTGTGTGGATAATTTAGGAACAAAGGTTTAAGTCTTCACATAGTATTTCTCTACTTTTTCCAACAAGATTTTTTTTTTAGCTTATGAAATGAGGTGGCTATTTGACTCAGTTATCTCTGGAGTTTCATTCAGACCAGCTTCCCTGACTCTTCGAGCTCTGTTTCCAGATGGGAGGCTCTTCAATACTGAATGAAAAGCCCTCTGCAAACATAACAGAGGGGCACTGCAGCAACATGCCTTCAACTGCCAACCCAAAACGACAAGAGAGACAGGCAAACGTGTAAAATATGAACAAGGGCGTGAAGGTATGGTCTGGACGAGGAAGGACATGCTGGCGAGTTATGAGCAGCAGGTCACATGGTTCCTGCCATCAGGGAGCAGAGAGAGCTGCATGATAGTTCTTAGAGCCCTGACAGTACCCTGATGAGTGGCACCAAACTCTGTCTTAGCTTCTGTTCTTCTGGCCATGAGCAAATACCCCAACAGAATCAGCTGAACCAAGGGATGGCTTGTTTTGGAACACAGTGTGGTCCATTCTGGTGAGCAAGGCATAGCGCAACTGAAGGCAGCTGGTCACATCATCTCTTCGCTCAAGAGATGGGGCAAAGGAATGCTGTGCTCGGCTACCTCACTCTTTTTGGCATTCCAAGGCTCACACGCAGGGAACGGAGCTGCACATTTAGAATGGTGCTGCGCTCAATGAACCTAACCCACATCTGATGGAGGAAGGTCATTGGCTAATAAAGAAACTGCCTTGGCTCATTTTGATAGGCGATCCCTTAGGTGGGTGGAGTAGGCAGAACAGAATGCTGGGAGAAAGAAGCTGAGTGAGTGAGTCGCCATGATTCTCCCATTCAAGACAGACGCAGGTTAAGATCTTCCCTGGTAAGCCACCTTGTGGGCTACACAGATTATTAGAAATGGGTTAGGTCAATATGGAAGAGCTAGCCAATAAGAGGCTGGAACTAATGGGCCAAGCAGTGTTTAAAAGAATACAGTTGCTGTGTAATTATTTTGGATAAAGCTAGCCGTGGGGCGGCCGGGTGCCAGGAACATAGCCCGCCGCTCCTATTACAATACACATCCTCCTCACAGGCATGGTGACAGCTTAGTTAACCCCTCCCAGTGTGTCCAGGAGCTTGGCTCCTGGGTGATTCCAGATCCTTCCAGACTGACAACACGTTGGCCATTGCCATCTCAACAATACCCTACTCTAGGATGTGCCAGCTGCGGTGGCAATATAACCTCCCCGCCAGACCCAGGCATGCCCCCAGCATTTCGGAAGGTTCCCCTGCATTCTTCAGCTGCAGGTCTTCTCATTTCGGTCCCTAGCACATCACACACTCTGCCATTCCAGACAGCAGAACATCGGAGGCAGCTTATGCTCAACTGTCAGTCTCCATGGCGTGTGTGTGTGTGTGTGTGTGTGTGTGTGTGTGTGTATAGAGTACCTGCGCTCCTGTAAGTAACCCCACACCCCTGCTTTGTAAGTAGGCTCCACAATTTAATTGGTACCCTAGAGCGAACTTTGGTGGAATTGTACCTTAGTTTGTGGTTTGGAACCTTAGGAGGAGGAGTAGACAATGCTTATGAATCCCTTACTTCCCCTCCCATTTTTCCACCTTCCCACCTCCCAGCCTAAGAGTTTTAGCAATGATCGCTTATCAGGGCCTTTTGTTTGCTTGTTTATTTTGTTTTTTAACGCAAACAAAGACCATTTTCTGAGGGTTTGTTAAATGATTGACTTTGACATGGCTACTGTGCCAGCCTTTTGTGGAAGAGAAGCAAAGAGAAACTTGAAATTTACTGCTTGCTTATCTTGGTGGACTCAAAGAAGAAGCCCCAGGGCAGATGCTTTTAGTTCTCCAGGAGCCTGGGAATCTGGAGGTCAGAGCCCAGCAGCTGAGTGGACTTGTCAGTTTAAAGGAGGGGTGAGGAGACTGCCTGAGAGGAGGGTGCTGGGGGAGGGGGGGTCTACAGCCCACTGGGTGTGCCCTGCTCAGACCCATGGTTGGCTGCAGTGACCACAGTTAGGGCTCTTGGTTCTTTGGGTGAATGATTTTAAGGGAAATTTAAAAGGAGGGCTGTAGGGAGACATGTAGCTGCCTCGGAGTGTGCGTGCAGACCACACTGTAAGCCCTAGGGTGAGTCCCCAGCACGACCCCTAAGTGATGGAACACACCTGTAATATTAGTGCTGAGGCACATTCAGGAACATCAGAAGTCGATAGGGAGCCAGTTCTTTACAAAGAGAGTTTGAGGCCAGCCTGGGACACCTGAGACCCTGTCTCATCAAAGGAAACGTGCTGCGGCTTCTATCTCAAGACCTGAAGAGAGGCATGGAAAGGAAGAGAAATGACAGACACAAGGACATGTGTATAGAAAAGCTGGGGTCGGGTGGGTTGTGCACACTCTGATGGGGTCACACAGATCACCCCAGAACCTCAGCATTTTAGGTACAGCCCAGGGGAGGTACAGCTAGTCTGTAGTCTGTACTGCTCTGTAGGTGAGCAGTCTCAGGCCATAACCTCCTGGAGGAGGAAGTTGAAGGTCCTCAGGTGTTGGTAAACACTAGCGATTGGGCCAGAAGAAGAGACTTTGCCAGCTTCAAGCCTGACTTATATATGGGAAATGCTTTGCTGGTTTCCCGTGCACCTAGGGCCTTGAGCTTGTTGGCTGTGCCCACGTCAACAATACACACTCACTCGGGACTTCATTCCTGGCTTTCTGTGCTCTGAACACTCCCGGTTTTGTAAACAGGAAGCGGAAGAGGTCTAGTGGCTAAGAGAGAAAAGTTATGAACAGCTTAGCAAAGACTAAGGGCAGACAGTCTCCTTGGAAAGTCCCTGGCACTCCTCAGAGACCCAAGGACAGCGTTGGGCAATAAATATACTCACTGTGCAAAGTGCTGGTTTTGCTTTGGTTTCCACAGAAAGTGTGTGATCTCTGCGGCAGGACAGTTCTGAGTGTTGGGGGTGGGGTGCTGACAGACAAGGTATCCATTGACACCAAGCAAGGGGGCATTGGCTCTAGGTGGCAAACAGAGCCTGGGCCTGGGTACACATGCTGTTTCCTTTCAGGACTCGGTGGGAAGCTACTGATGCCAAAGGACATGAATATTTAACATTTCCCAAGGAAACAGTCAATCTGTTCATTTTATCCGTCTGTACAAGGAGAAAGCAAGCAAGTGGAAGACACTCAGGACAATTCAAGATCACGGGCCTCAACAGTTATGAGAAATAATAAAACAAGAGAAACACGGGGGAAGGAAAAGCCACACTAACACTGTTACCTGCAACAGAAATCTCCAGCCGAACGTTTTTTGTTTGCAGAATCTTCCTGTAATTGGCTAGCAAGAGGAGAGTGTAGAGGGGGGCGCATTTTTAAAATGGGAAAATCAGATGTAACCCCACTTCTTAAAATGAAAGTTGGGTGTTACTAGACCGATCATATGGTTTTCTTCTGGAACTTTCTGGCTTTTTTGTAGCTTGTCTGCTAGTTCTTTTTAGCTCATCTTCATTCCCAGGACCACAGATCCTGTCATCTAACGCTGCTCTGGTCACTCACTTGTGGAATTTACTGGGACTGTGGCTAAGATGAGGTGAACAAGTTAGGACTTTGGAAACCCCATCAATGAGGCCATGCATGAAAGAACCTCTGGTTTGCTCCAGGCCTGGTTAACCACGTTTCAGTGGAAGCGATAGTTTTCCAGTTTATTCTGATTGGACAGTTTGTGTCTCCTTCCCAACCCCATGATAACATGTGAGTTCCTTCACCAGGACATCGAGACGCTATTACTGAAGGCAAGTCTGTGGTTGTTGCAGTATTAGCTGTGGAAGGTGAAATCCCTGTCTGCCCTCTTCTAGTCTCTTTCTTCCCTGCCGAGGCAAAGATTCCAATCAAGCCAAATGACAGCACGCCAAATTAAAAAATATCCAGGTTTAATGGGATCCCTGCGCTCATGGGTGGCCCCGAGGGGGAACCAGGAGGCCAAGAATGCGACCACCAGGGGGAAGGAAAAGAGACCAAGTGATCCTCTTTTGGGAGTTCACTTAAATACCCTGTGGGGGTAGTCCTGACCCCCCCCCCTTCCAGTGAGGGGTCAGGACCTGGCATGCTGGGATTTGGAGTCCAAACCAATACAACTCTCAGGCCTGGGGGTTGGGGGGGGCTACGCTCCCAACTTATCTCTAGTAGTTCATGGATATCCTCACCATCAACCAGAAATCTACCTTGCTATTTCATGTCTGCCCTTAACCCTTCACTTTTATTTTTTTGAGACAGGGCTTGAAGGGATTCTGGCCAGCTTGAGCATGGCAAGTATGGTTTGGCAGGCCTTGCCCTTCTCCCCCATTCCCTCTGCCTTGCTAAAAGCTGTTAGGTGACTTTCCCAGAGCTAGCCACCAAGGTCTATTGCCTTATTTGGCTACTTCCTCCTCCTGTGGCTGACTACCAAGGTCCAGCTACCAAAGGATTGAAGTCCAGCAATCAGAAGCCCCCTTTGGCTCACCTAATTAACACGCCCAATTCAAATTGAACACCTCATCTTAACAGGGGCTTTCCCATTTTACTTTTGTAAACTGCCATTTTCCTAGGTGCCGTGCCTGTCTCTTCTATTCAGAGGCAGTCCTTTGTCCCTCCGGGACAAACACCACTTTCCCCTCTCCCTCATTCCCTATCTCCTTTACCACAGCATCCTAGCCCACCCTAACACATTACACCTGCAATGGTGCAGGAGAATTGTCTGTATTCTGTCAATCATGTTTTAAATAAACGCTGACTGGCCAGACAGGAAGTATAGGTGGGTCAACCAGACAGGAAATAGAGGCAGAGCGATGAGAACAGGAGTATTCTGGGAAGCAGGAAGCTCCCTCTGCAGTTCTGCCCAGCCCACCGGAGAGGTAAGATGTAAGTTGCTCTGCTGAGAAAGGTACCGAACCATGTGGCTAATGTAGATAAGGATAATGGGATAATATATGTTATAAGAGCTAATACAAAGCCTGAGATAATGGGCCAATCAGTTTTATAACTTCTGGAGATCTCTGTGTGATTTTCTTTGGGGCTTGTTGACTGTGGGGTACTGGGCGGGACAGATACCCCAACAAGCAGGCCCCTTCATGTTACACTGCAAGGTCATTTGTTGCTGTTTTCTGAGTAAGAAAACAGCCATTTTAAATTTTCTTCCTTGCTTAATAAAGTATCTCTGTGAAAAGAGGCGTTTGGGTGTGAGGAAATCCCCACTGTGGTTCCAATTCATATAGAAAGAATTCAGGGTTCATTCTATTGCCCAGACTGGCCTCAACTATGCCTCCTGAGTGCTGGAATTACAAGCATGTGCCATTGTGTGACTTTAGATGTGTTTACAATGACTGCTTTTGGTTGGTTGGTTTTGGGAAGTCAGGGTCTTCTACACGAAGGGCAAGTATTTTACCAGTGGCTACGAATACTTTTGGGGAGAGTGTGGGAAGTACCGGGGATTGAACCTTGGGACTTCTGTATACTGGGCAAGCACTTTAATTCTTTGCATTGTAGACAGGTGTGGTGGCACATGCCTTTAATTTCAGTATTCAGGAGATAGAGGCAGGTGGATCTCTGAGTTCAAGGCCAGACTGGTGTACAGACTGATCTCCAGGACAGCTACACAGAGAAACCTAGTATCAAAATAAACAAAAAACCAAACCAAACCACAACAACAAAACCCCAGCCATCTCTGGTAGCAGGCCAGTAGGATTTGTTGAAGAAGGCAGAGGCAGGAGGATCTGGAGTTTGAGGACAGCCTGGGATACATATTTTGAAAACAAAACAAACACAATTTTCTGTATGATCTCAGGCATCAGATCCCTTCAGTTCTATTACCAAGTTATGTCTACCTTTTATTTCAGCCCCTGCCTGATGGCATCCACGGCACACTCCACTGAGCCTGGAGGCCGGCAGCACAGATGCTCCCTGCTGTTCTGTTTACTCATCATCCGCTCTAACCACATAATGAGCTCCTACTGTGTGCATGGCAGAGACCAGGCCATAGCTTACTCTCCTCAGAAAGGTTGCTACTTCTGCCCATGTACATACTTAACTTCACAGGGGCTTCCCAGGCAGCACAAGTTGGTTTGAACTTGGAATCCTCACATTTCAGCCCCCTGAGTGTCAGGGTTACAGTGCTAGCTAGCCACAACACATAGCTGGATGCACAGATTTATGCCTTTATAAAAAGTCTTAGAAATTTAGAGGGGCAAAGATACCACCAACTTCCTTTATAACTTGGAGGTACTGTTTGTGTTACTTAAGCTTCTAAACCCTGACCGAACTCTTCCACAGAACAATTTTGCTAGAGAACTCAGACTAGAAATGAGTTTATGTGAGTTCAAATCCCAAGAGCTGGACCACTTAGCTGGCTGCGGTGTTTCAGTTTGTTCATTTGTATAATGAAAATAGCAAGTGGCTTTCATTCCTAGATTGTTGGAAAGATCGAAAATGCTGGAACAGTTAACTAAACATATAAGGTGGTACCGCAGTAGTTAGTAGTTTACAAGACTACAGCTATTTTACGCTCTTATTTGTTTAGTTATTGCGACAAGGCCTCATTCTCTCACTCAGTGTGAGCTAGAATGCAGACAGGCATTAGATTTGCCTGGGGTTTCCAAAGATGTGTGCAGTTTTGACTTGGCTCTTTCTGCCCCCTACTGTGGCTCAAGATGTGGCTCTCCTGGCCACCATGCCTTTGCTCCACCATCTGGAATTCTAACTCTCTGAACCCAGTTAAGTGCTGTCTTTTATAAATTGCCTTAGTAAATGTTCCATTGCTGTGAAGAGACACCACGACCACGGCAAGTCTGGAAAAAGCACTGGATTGGAGCTTGCTTAGTTCCAGAGCTTTAGTCTGTTGTCACCGCGGTGGGAACATGGTGACATGCAGGCAGACTGATGCTGGAGAAGTAGCTGAGAGTTCTACATCAGGATCCACAGGCAGCAGGAAGAGCTAGAGACACTGGGCTTGGCTTGGAGTTTTGAAACCTCCAAGTCCATGCCTAGTGACATACATCCTCCAGTAAGGCTGCACCTCCTATTCCTTTCCAAGTAGTACCGCTTCCCTGTTGAGGAAGCATTCGAATACACAAGCCTATGGCGGCCATTTATTCAAACCTCCAAGTAACTAAGGCATTTTAATCTCAGTGTTGTTCTTCAGGGATTGTCCTTCTTTATCTGAGATAAAGATTTCTCTCTGGCTTGGAAGTTTCTAAGATACACTGGCACCCACAGAGCCTTCCCCTTTCCCCCAGTGCTAGAATGACGTGTGCCACCATATCTAGCTTTTTGGGGGGCACAAATTCTGTCCTGGGCAATCAACGGAGGTCCTGGAGAAGTGCTTTGCTGACTGCGTTATCTCCTTGGTTCCTGCAATCGGCTCTGAAATTTGTTTCCATTTAAGGCATAAGTTGTGAATACAATTTACACCAAGACAGTCATGGCAGGTCAGTTCTAAATCTCCCCAGCTTCTCTCTGCTTCCAGAGTCACAAGATGATCCCATGCCACTTTCTGTTCACTGTGCCTTTGATCTCTGATTTCGGCCCCATCTTCTAGATTTTTTAAAACTAGTTTTTAAAATACAGTTTCTTTGAGATCCCCAAAACACAGTCTTTTTTACTCCCAGGCTCCTTTGTATTTCTATCCTTTCTTTCAGTGTTTTGCTTCTTCTGTTCTATAGATCTGTCTCATGTAGTCTGAGGACCCCTTCACCATCGAGCAGGACCAACGCCATTCTCCCCGTCCCAGGTGACCTGCACACCACTTCAGCTTCCTCTCATTGTCTTGTTCTATGTATCTCACTTAGGGCCTGAAATCTGATGGATTCCCCTTCATGTCCCCCTAGAACATGGGTATTAGTGAACAGAGAGCTGTCTTCTAGTTGTGTACACATTGTGCAGTAGAACAGGGGTATTAGTAAACAGCTGTCTTCCAGTTGTGTAAACATTGTACACTAGAACATGGGTATTAGTGAACAGAGCTGTCTTCTAGTTGTGTAAACATTGTACACTAGAACATGGGTATTAGTGAACAGAGCTGTCTTCTAGTTGTGTAAACATTGTACACTAGAACATGGGTATTAGTGAACAGAGCTGTCTTCTAGGTGTACACAGATTGTATTTGCTGATGAGGAAAGGTGCACTGATAAGTCTTCCTTAAAGAAGAGACAATGTGGGTGAACATGGCCTCTTCTCATTCAGGCATCCGTGCTCTGCTAAGTCCATTTGCTAAGTGTTTAGTGTCCTGTGTACTGGGATTGCCAGGCCACCTCTGGGGGAACTGTGTTCCCAGGATGTGGAACTATGTCTGGAAAACAATAGGGCCTTCACATTGACCTCATTGAGCTGTCTGCCCTCTATCTCTCCTGACGGACACAAGCTGGCTTTTTGGAGAATTCTGGTGACACTGTGGAAGGCTGTCTGGAGTAGTCTAGAGAGCCATAGGATGGGGCTGTCCCAGAGAGGAAGGCATTGGGGACCTGGCAGGAGGGTCCAGCACTGACTGGTGTTGAAGGCACGGAAAGTTCTACGTTTGTTCAGCTGGTTTGGAGTCCCGACATCGGCACAGATATCGGTGTCGGCAATGCTCCACACCTGGATTGCTCTGTGGCTGGCTCACCCCATGGTCTCACGTTACCTCTGTCTGACCTGCTCACAGAGGTCTTTGGGGACTCTCACCTATTGTGGGAATTGAATAATGCATTTAAACATGTAATGTCAAACATTTGAAGGTAGCTCCGAGGCATGAAGCTATAAGCTCCAGTGATCCTCTAGCTCTCAGCTGATAGTTTCAGTATTTGCCTTCCAGCACAGATGAATCAGTTAAGTGCCTTGATAAGGTTTCCTTAGCTTTTCTTTTTCTTTTCCTACTTTGATATTATGAGGATTTATTACTTCTTTTTTTCCTTTTGGGCCTGAGCATGGAAAAGCTGTCTGTCTGGATCTCTTCTCTGTGCGCCTGCTCTGTCAGGTGGCGAGGCAGTTGCTCAGCCCCCTCCACTTTACTGGCACTTTCTGGGCTGGTCTCACTTGGAGAACATCTTTGCCTTGGTTCCCTGCCATTTCTTCAGAGAGTCATAGCCACCAAGCAGATTTCAGGAGGGGAACATCCCAAGAACAAAATCTCAAGGCTTGATAGACACCGGTCTAAACCAGGCTCACTGAGCCATGGAGGACAGGAAAGAGGGAGAATCTGAGCCAGAGCAGACACCATTTAGCACTGAGTACAACAGAGGTGCAGTATATGTTATGGAACATGCTTCAATGTAAAGTGTGTCCCAAAGGGCAAGGGGACAGCTGAGAAAGATGATTCTGCCCCAGAATGACATTTTGAGATGACTTTGGGATATACAGATGGAGATGTCCTAGGGACAGATGTGATGCTGGCCCACAGTTGGCTCCACACAACCTGAAGTCCAGCATTAAGATTCTGGTTAGTGATCCTCCAGGATGGCGGACAAGACATGCCAAGGATGAGCGCATGCTCCCGAGGTCTGAATGTGCAGATCAGACTGACCAACCATAAGTGCAGATGTTAAATGAGTAGTGGTTGACCATTCTTTAAAAGTGATACTATGAGTGGATTATGTCCCACTGACTTTAGGTCAGACTTCTCTTTTCCTTCCCTAAATGTCTACTCTGAGTGGGGACTGGCAGGCCACTTCGGGTGGACATGTAGTCTGCCCTGTTCCCCAGTGACAGAACACAGACCAAATTGCTGAGCTTGAGACTCCAGTTCCCCAGGTGGCCCAGGAGGATTCTGGGATTTAAGGATTCAGGAAAAGTTTTGCCTAGCTCTAGCTTTCACAGGGAGAATGGCCTTGGCCCTACAGGATTACGGAAACTCTCATTGTCTCACCTTTTGGCTCTATGGCCAGTCTTGGTCAGGAGAAGACAGTCAAGCATTCAAGGCTGCCCACTGGGTGAAGCCCCAGGGTCTATGCCTTCCTTCTTCAAACTAAGTGTCCTCTTGGACTGGGGCAAATCTCTACAGGTGCCTGGCACAGGAGGGTAATGCCACGCTATATTGTCCAGGCTTCCTGGGAAGTCTGTTAGCAATTACAAAACACAGGCACTAAGCTCAGCATCCCACTATAAGTTCTCAATAGGCTCTACCCTCTGATCCTGACAGCATAGACTGTCCAGCAGGTTCCTGGAGTCAGCCAGCTAGCCTCAAACACTGATGCTTTTTCTGCAGAAACCTGCCTCTAACCACAGCACTCTTGGCATAGTCTTCTGGCTCTGGTGGCAGCTGATGGCCAGTATCCTTTCATTTGGTGTGTGATGGAGGAAGGTCATTGGTTAAAAAATAAAAAAATTGCCAGCATCCTTTCATTTGGTGTGTGATGGAGGAAGGTCATTGGTTAAAAAAATAAAAAAATTGCTTGGCCCTCATAGGTTAGAACATAGGTGGGTGTAGTAAATAGAACAGAATGCTGGGAGGAAGAGGAAGTGAGGCAAGATGCCACAGACACCATGCAGCTTATTGCCAGGGCAGACGAGATGAAGCTTTGACCCAGGATGGACGTAGGCTAGAATCTTCCCGGTAAGCGCACCTGGGGTGCTACACACATTATTAGAAATGGGCTAGTCCAGGTGTGAGAGTTAGCCAAGAAGAGGCTAGATATAACGGGCCAAGCAGTGTTTATATGAATACAGTTTGTGTGTTGTTATTTCAGGGTATAAGCTAGCCGAGCGGCTGGGAGCCGGGTGGCAGGAATGCAGCCTGCAGCTCCTTCAACAGGTGTGTATTAAGAGCATATAAATCAGTCATTTTTGACCTTTCCAAATATCAAATGAATTTTAGCAAGCTTTTATATAAAACTGACCTTTATTACAATTTAAAAAGAACAAAGACAAGTTGATAAGTGCCTTTAATTACAACGTACCTGTTATTTACAAGTAATTATACTTTTAATACACAACTTGAATAAGGTTCATTACATGTAAACTAGAAAACATCACAAGTTAAAGTCCAGCCTTTATGACTATTCAGAATTGACATATTACCATCAGACAGAAAACAAACACCCGTGTCAGTTCCTTAGGTACCATCACTAAATGGAAACTCGGGATCTGGCCATAGAAGAGAAGAAATGTGCCTCAAATTGAAACACGACAAGAAGTATTGCTATTATCTAACCCTAAATACAATGAGCTGGATCACTAGAAACAATGCAAGCGCAGTTTATGTAGCACCTTCAAGGAGGGCAAAGCATCCACACTTATCTATGTCACCCTACTTGTCCTCAACATCCCTATGAGGTAGGCAGTGGTTGATTATCATTATCCCCATCTTGTAATATGGAGAAACTGAGGCACAGAGAAGTTCAGTCATTGCTTGAGGTCACATAGTAAAGTCGATGATGGGACAGGGACCACAGCCCTGTGCTCTTGTCTCCAAAACCAGTAATTCTCTTTAGACTAAAGGAGGATTTAATGCAGCACATAAATTCACTTTTCCAAGAAGTTGTAAAATGTGCTCTCCCCACACACAAACTACTGAAACACTATAGGCAGGAGCGAACACCCTGGTACAATGGCGGACAGATGCCATATTCTGCCACAAAGGCTATAGGAGTTATGTTCTTTATTCCAGGAGCTGATCTTCCTAGCTGAAACAGTTACAGTCTTTAGTAAAAATACACTCGAAAGGCTGCTTCTCCTGGCTTATAGATTACAGATTTAATGACCATAACTTGGTCATTAAATTACCCACAAACTTGGCTTACTCTTGCGTTACAAAGAAAATATCTAAAGAACACGTTTACATTGTGAGTTAACTGTCCTCATTTATACACATTTACTGGTTACACTTGAGACAGTGGTTCTCAACCTGTGGGTGCTGACTCCTGTGGGCGGCACAGCAGACATTTACATTACAATTCACGACACAAGCAAGGCTGCTGTGATGAAGGAGCAACAAAATAACTTTATGGGGGGGTCACCACAACATGAGGAACTGCATTAAAGGGTCACAGCATTAGGAGGGTTGAGACCACTGCTTTAAGAGATTCCAAGTGGCTGGTGGGAGCGGGGCAGTATGTTTTTTAGAGACAAACAGAATCAGGACACTACACAGCACTTAGTTCAGGTTTTATTTTCTGTCCCCCTTCTGAGTCAAATGTGTATTTGATACTTTAAAAAAAAAGTACTAAAAATACTCAGAATGATTGGAGCTCCAGGCTTTTTCCATATAGCATCTCTACCAGATAAACACTGGGAATGGTTGCACAGGCCTCTGGGGAGTGGCAGCCCTCGGTCAAGTAGCAGGGAACCGATATTCTAGACCGACTTTAGGAGAGGGAAAAGGTCCAAGTGATGGGGAATGTCACATCAGGTTCACCAGTGGGTTTTACACAGAAAACATGGAGCTGTGTCAGGAATGTGCAAAGTCGTCTATGTCTGCTTCCGTGACCTTTCCCTGGAGGCCTGAGAAGCAGGGAATAGAGGTGGTCACTCCAGAGCCACAGTCAGTGGTTCCACGTTGGCCGGAGATCCTTGGTAGGAGAGACAGGACATCCTGAGATACAGCATAGACAGACAGCTGGGAAGAGGCCGTGGGTGGGGAAGAGGCCCTGAGACAGATGGACAAATGGACAGATGGCCATCCGGGCAGGAGCAAGCAAAGGGAGGCGGGAAGAACGACATCATACCTTGGTGCTTCTGCCTCCTTGAGGCGCCAGAGTCAGGGACCCTGTAAGATTCTGAGGCAGTCTGGATGGTTCTGCACATATAAAGACAAGGTTTGAGCATCTTCACTTTTGAAAACCTCTTCACTCCTCTGTGGACTGGATGATCAGACAGTTACAGAGATCCGCAGACAGCTGCTGATGGATTTGGGTCTTAAGTTACTTTGTACTATTCTTGTGTAAGAGGAACCTTTGAACTGTCAGGAACCCAAGAGACATGCTAGGTTCAACTGCCCTCAGGAGGGAAAGGGCTTAAACAAGAAACAGACTTGCTTATGACAGTGTATGTATCAGGCTGTCTTTCAGACTCCCCTGGAAAACACTGGGCTGCTGGCGACAACATGGCAGCATTCTCCTGCGCCAGCTTGGCGCAGAGTCTGGAGGGCGGGCACCAACCTTTACAGCAGAGAACCAGAATAATGTAGAAACAGGGTCTTTCCACGTAGCCCAGGTTGGCCTTGAGCTCAGATCTTTCTGCCCACTCTCCCATGTTACAGGATTACAGGCAGAGCTACTATGCCCAGCTCCTAGATCTTAAAACACAGCCTACAGAAAGAGAGACAGCCCACGGGGAGGTCTGCACGAGGATCAATGACTGTAAAGGATGATCTGCAGGATCACCTCTAAACAGACTTGTTTTGTTCACCTGATACGAAGAATCTGAACAAATATTTCTCAGGTAAATAAAAACTTGAAGAACAATAAAATACAAATATTTAAAGATAAAAAAATAAAAATAAAAAAGGCTTGAAAATGAGCAAAAATAGGATAAAAACCATACAGATGTTCTTTCTCTTCTGGACCATGGTTTTTAATATTCTGTAACCTAATTCCAGATAAAAATGCTAATTTTCCTGGGTTCTGTGCCAGCTTCTCTAAGTGTAGTTCTTGTGTATGAGTGTTTTCAGCTTCTTTGATGCCCTGTCAGGAATAATGCCCGGAGGAACAGACAGGCCCCAGCAAGGCAGGAGACACGGGTGCCGCTGTAAAGAAATCCACGTTTGATTCTGTCTACATGTAATCCTGTTTTCCCAGCAGCTACTCACTAACACCAGCATCATCACACTTTCCATGTCCCCTTGGCACAGTACATTATACTGTCAGGGTTTCCAGGGAATAACCCTCAACACCGACTGTGCCTCCAGCAGCCAGCCTAAGCTGTCGGTGGAGCAGAGACCAACACTTTCAGAAGATGGCACCCGGATCACAGGGAGCATTGGGATAGGTGTCATTCCATCTACGGACTCCTGCTTCCGTCTGGAATCACAAGACAGGCTTCGTACATCCATACCCCACCGTCACCTGCTGCCCCTGCAGCAAATGCTCGACTTTTCACACGGAATAAACTAGATCCCCCCATGATAACTGGCCTGGGCTACCTAGGAGGCCGCCCTGCCTGCCAGCCAGGCTCAGGCCTCCTCTGTTGCTGCTTCTGGCTTCCTCTCCTCCTTGACACACACTGAGTAGCACACCTGTTTACATCCTTTTCTCGGAATGAATATGCATTGAGTCAAAGCATAACAAAGGCATCTTCAGACAGCATTGTTTTTCACTGGGAGAATTATGAACACAATTTAAAATCTGAATGTCTTCATTGGGAAAACCAAATAAAAGCATCTCAGAAAGGTATTCCATAATTATCCAATGAAACTGATGGAGAATGGTTTCTTTGAATTCTGTTGTTATGACATAAGTTTATCACACCAGTAGGATAAACTTTCCAGACATATAATAGAACACAGCTAATTAGTACCAGGGCTGTGCCAGAGCCAGCAACACATCATACATACATAAGTACATACACACACACACGTGTATACATATAGTTTATCGCTGGTGAAGGCAGGGAGTGTTCTAATCATACAGGTGAAAATCAAGTTAAGGAAAGCACCCTGGCAAGCTGGGGGAGACTTTAGTTCTGTGTTCATGGCCTATTGTTATTAAGTATTCAATTAGAATTTACTGCGGAAGAATCCAATTCCATCGATTTACTGTAGAAAACTCACAAACTTTTTTCTCACAAAGATTATTGTATTATTTAGAAGTTTTACAGACTTATTGACATGATTTAGAAAATGACAAATTAAAAATGTGCAGCTAACATATTTATAGAAATGACTTTCTTTTAGAATTTCTGGAACATTTCATATAAGAAAGCCTGCTTTTCTCAAAGTTTACACTTGGAAAGTACATGAAGCAGCAGAAAATGCTTTCAGACTTTTAAAAGTATTTAAAGAAAAAGAAATAGCTGCTTCTAATCTAGACAGAATTACAATTCTGATTTAAAGGGAAAACCTGGTGATTTATTTTTCTTTGGGGATGACTCACATAGGCTGGGTATGCTCGGATGCACACTGCGGAGGCCAGCGGCCAGTGCTTCTGTGTACGGCGTGGTCTACTTTGATTATTACTTTCACCAGCTTAAACTCTGTAACATTTAGGCGAAGACTTTGAAACAACCACAGCTCTGTCCAGCACAGACAGGAACACAGATTTTGAATCAAGTAAAAGAGTAAAAAGTTACAACACCACAACACAAAGCAGAGAAACCCTGGGTAATCGAGTCCAACAACGATGGCACAGGAATAAATACACTGATTACGTACCGAGCTCAGCCGAGCAAAGCTCCTCCTTGCCCTCTCTTCTGCCCAGTCCCTTGTGAAGTACCCTCGAGGTACTCTCCGCCACAACTCAGTCACTGCTGCTCAAGCCAGCAGCGCGATTTCAGTGCATATTTTACAACGATGTTGCATACGATGTCTGGAAACTCGGGGGACATTCTGACGACGAGATTTCAAGATGACATGATTGTTTATAATCAATTTGTCTTTAAAGAAAGAGTTAAATACTTCAGCGCCCACACCAGCTTCCCTGCTAAGTAAGACTTTCTATAAAGCACAAACTTCTGAGCTGGAAGGTGCCTGTGAAGGGTTGGCAGTGTGGCCAGCCCAGGCTGGGAGGGCCGTGTCAGGGGTAGCACCATGTACTAGAGGGACCCTTGGAACCCGGGAGACGCTTGGGTCAAACTCATTGATACACAGTGGTGTAAGTCCGTGTTTGCGGAAGATCCTTGCCCTCTGCTGCTCCTGGGGCAGGGGAGGTGCCCTGCTTGTTCCCGTCTGATCGGCAGTGGTTCCGCTGATCTGTGTGGCATCTTCATGGGTGGACTGGGCTGACTGACACCACTTCCGAGAGTTTACAGCCCCACAAGCCTGGCACACAGCAGCGACAAGGACAGTTCATGAATACAGGGATGGGAACACAGGCCGCAGCTGGGCACTTCACCCTCCCAGTCACATTCTGGGAGTCTCACAGGAGGGAGAACAGCATGGTTAGTGCGCGGTTAGAGTCAGAAGTCACAGCGGGGGCGGGAACGGCCTCTCTCTGCATCAGTGCCAAGGTTTCCTGCCTGCACTTTGGCTAGGCTCCTCTAAGACTGAAAAGTGAACGCAGTTCCCAGTGTTGGCCTCAGAAGATGTAGAGGGATGATTGAATTGAAAGCAGACTGAACTGGTAATCTGAGCTACTTCAGCCACTGATTTTTGTTAAATGAAGGAAAAAAAAAAAGTCTAACAGGCAATTTGCACTGGCAAGTACCGCACGGTGGACACCACCACTGAGATTCTTAGAGATATCTGAGCCCTTCGGCAAGTTCAAACTTCTGAAGCCAGAGTTTGCTCTCTTTCTAACACTGACAGTCTCAGTGATGTCTGTCACTTCGACATGGTCATCACTGCATGTGAGTCACCAGTGGTCTGGGTGTTCTGGATCTGAAGCTCCCGATACCATCTGGAAAGCCGAGTCCTTACAAATCTTCAATGTTATGTTACTTGTTAGAGAAAAGAATAGAAACTGCTCATAATTACCTAGCTTGTGTGCTTTACGGTGCCTTTTAAAACTGAGTATAAATCATCGTACAGAAAATCAAAATAGTTAATATATGTTTTCTGGCACTTTCTAGAAATTAGGCATGAACATAAAACATCTTATAAATTTATATAATAAAATAAATGTATACATTTTACTCTTAGATTACCATCGAAGATAGGAAAGTCACACATGTGGGCAGCAGAGATCACTGGGAATACAAATTCATGTCCGCAGCCCTTTGGGGATAGACACCATGGCTGCTGTCTGCACATGCGGTCTGGGTCCCAACATAAACATTAAGGCTCTGTTTGGAAGGGAGAGCGTTGGGCTTAAACAACGTCAGAAGTACCATGGTTGTCACTGGGAGTTCCGAAACTCTGACAAGGTTTCCGAACACCGTGGGGGAAGGTTTGAACAGGAAAAATAGGAAAAGCATCTAAAGTACCTCAAATACAGTGGAAAGATTGCAAGTGCGCTGTCACAATTAGGAGAAAAGACCCCAGAGCCTCCAGGGACACCCCACCCCCAACCTCTATAGCCTGTATCGTCCAGAAGCCCAGGGACAAACAGGGAGAACTAGGAAGCCGGTGGGACCAGCGGCCTGTTCTCACCATCCTAGCATCCAGCGGAAGATGGTGCCAAGCCTGTGGGAGACCCTCCTTGGGATGAACCACAGACGTGGCTGGGTCACAAGTGGTGGAAGGCAGGATGATTTAGCTCTGGTGGCAGACAGAGGAGGAGAGTGAGGAAGGAAACCTGGCTCCACAGGGCGGCAGGTATCCCAGGCAGATGGAATTTCAGCACTGGCCGGTGAAGCTTCCCCTCACAGGCTGCCTTCCTCTGTGGGATGTGGAGGTCACATGTATGTGGGGTTCCTCGTGAGTATGGCATCCTGCCCTGACAGGTGGGTCCGTACCTTACTGCTTCAGAAACTGGGGAACAGCTGTGACCCTGTGCTTGACTTGGGTTAACTAAAGCAACATGACATCTTATCATTCCACAGCCGAGTGGTCCTGGATGAGTCCCGATCACAGGCTCTGAGACTTCTGGGTTGCTAAAGCCTGGTGATATCTCTGCAGTGCTGCAAGTCCCCAATGCTCTCGTAGTCATTCTCCTTGGGGACGAGGTGGCCATTGGTCTCCAGAGGGACCTTTTCTTCCTCTCTGTTTAGATTGTGTATGGCTTCATAGTCAGGCTCGGGTTCCTCACTGGGCCTCCTTGCTGGGGGAGGTGTGCAGAGGCTGTTGGGAGATTTCTCGAAGTCTTTCACAGTGGCATAGAGGTCATTACAGGAAGAGGATGACCTCTGAGGGGGTCCCTGCACGGACTGGCAGGTCAACTCTGGCTCTTTCGGAGACGGTCCGGGTTTGTGTGCTGACTGTCCGAGTTTATTCACTGAGGAATACATGGCCGAGATCTAGGTAGGGAACAAGGAGAAATAAACTGCTGGCTGGAGCGGCCTCCCTCCTCCCCACTAGATGCTCCCTCCTCCCCACTAGGTGCTCATAAACACTGCCCCACCCCGTGAGTCACCTTTGTCATCCATATTAGTTCTGAAGTGTGGAACTAGAGAATAATCACACTATCTTCCTTTCTATAGATTAGTCGTATTTGACTAACTCTGTAAACCCAGTTTTGTGGGTTTCTCAGAAGACCAGATGGAGCTACCGTGGCTAGTGGAAAACTGGTAGGGGAAAGCCGCAGACTCACAAGGGCTTCAGTGGGAGGGGACATGAGGGGCACTCCAGAGATGGAGGTATGAGGCAGAAAGCTGGGAGGCCCCTGAAGGGCCTTGGCAACTGGTTGTACCTGGGAGGATGGGGAAGCAATAGGAATCAAAGACGACTCCTAAGTTTTGCCTTCTGCAGCCAGGGAGACGGGTAACATTTCCCTTCCTTGGGAAGGAGCACGTGGGGCCTAGGCAGTGTCATCTGAAGAAGGCACGCCGTGAACTCACTCTTCGTCTCCCTAGGCTGCACTCAAGAGCTCCCAGCCAGTGACAAAGCTCCCACACTGGGCATTCCTCTCCAGCCACGTACAGCGGGAGTAGGGAAGGGGTCTGGTGCTCCATCTGAACCTAGCGCCATGTGTGTCATGGTCATGGCTTCTGCATTTGGGAGGCACCACATAAGTCTCAGTTTTTACCCTCATTCTTGGAAATCTACCATTTGTTTTTACTGGTAGCTTCAAGCAATGTTAGTCTTAGCCTGATTTCATTTTTCCTGAAGCGACCAGCAGCCAACATTCCATTCAGAGACATTTTCCAACATTCTAGGCAGGATGAAATTCCCTACTTCCAGCCATCCTGACTTTGGGAATTTTCCAGCCCACTGACAATTTCCTTCTAGGGTGGCCCACCCTGGCTGTTGACTAAAGCGCCCTCCTTCTTTTCTGACCCTAGTTCTCCCTCCTCTTCATGTCTGTCCAACCCTTCCTTCTGCACTGAGCGAGACTGGATTCCCTGGAGTTGGTGAGACAGGGTGTTGCCAGCTGCCCAGCCTGGGCTGTGGAACTGAACTCCTCTACAAGAGCAGCGCAGGCTCTGAACTGCTGAACCAGCCCTCCAGCCCCTTGATGTCTCTATTTTTTAAGCACATGCTTTTGGTTATTTGAAAACAATTGAAGTTTACCTCCTCTTCTGTAAGATTTGGGTCTTCTTCCCGAGACTTGTATGACAAGGAACTAAATCTCTGTCAAAAAATACAAATTAAAGCAGTTTGAAACCGATAGCTGAACCTATCTACTGCGCATATATGTTCATGTCTAGACAAGGGCCTTCTGGGATCTCTGCAGACTTCATATATGCCCATGTCTAGACCAGGGCCTTCAGGGATCTCTGCAGACTTCATATACACCCATGTTTAGACCAGGACTTTCAGGAATCTCTACAGACTTCATGTACACCCATGCCTAGACCAGGGCCTTCTGGGATCTCTATAGACTGCAGGCCATCATGTGTCTCTTGAATCAGCTGCTGGCACACCCATGACTGCCCAGTCACACCACTGCTGTCCAGAGGTCTAATACTTCAGTGTGCAGTGGAAATCAGTCAGTGGTTTCCAAACCCATGGTTTTGGTTCCTCATCATCATCACCAAGGGAGAGATGACGGGCTTTGGGGAGGGTGATAGTATATCCATCTTTCCCTCACTATTGTCCAGAGAAGCCTCAGATAACTTTCCTCTGCCAACCACTTCAGCCAAGTATCTACTTTCACACTGTTCGTCTTGGTCCCAAATGATGGTCACAGCAGAGTGATGGCTTGTCCTGTGTGTGCTCAGGTCTCCAGCAAGTCCCACCCTCTTTCCTGGTCTTTGTTCTTATTTTGGTTTCTCCTGCTGTCCTCCTGACCCCAGATCCCTGTTCTTAGGACTCTTCTGGTCCTAGTAGACATGCCACCCATTGCCATGAGCTTAAACAGTTTGGCAGCTAGTTCTGAACCATGTGACCCCAGCCCCAGCTGCCCCGAGGTGTGTCCTGATCTCTAGCGGAACACTACTCGAGCAGAGGACTGCGGCTCGCCCCAGCCCCTGCCCTCCTGGGATACTCTGTCTTGATTTGCGGTGGTTCCTTGTGCCCACAGGCTGTGCCAGCCCTCAGCTCTTGGTCTCGCTCGCTCCTCTCATCACTTCTGCTGCCTCTGTCCTGCCCGGAGCCCCTCTAGGTATTAGAGCAGAGGAAGCTTTCACAGCATAGATTATACTCTTGCTTTCTGCTGGTTTCATTCAGACCACGGGCCCAGGACATAACCAGACACCTGTCTGCAAAGTCTTCTCATCTTTGCCCATCTCGGCTCACCCCAGCCCTCCCTCCCACACCAGCCACTGAGCTAGCTTGGGGGCTTCCCGAGATCAAAGTGCACAGTGCCTCGAAGAGCACCTGCCCAGATTTCTCAGGCCCCCTAGATCCTGCTCAAGAATCCCTTCACTTAGAGGTAGGAGCAACAACTCTACCCCCACCCGACTTATGCCCAATCTTCCTTATGTGGCTATTCCCTTTAAACTATGTTATGTCTATCTCTTCCCCCACTAAAACTCAAGTTCCACATGACCTGGGATTTGTATCCATTTATAGTTTACTCACTGGGGTAGAACATCTAGAAGGCCATATGGCATGTAGTGGACGCTCAATAAAATCTTTTTTTAAAAAATATCAAACATTTGACATTCCTAATTCTGTTAAAATTGGGATTGTTTGCATGGAAGAGGATCCCTCTTGGAGTGAGGGATGACTGGATCCTGAGATGCGGGTCTCCAGTCCCTAACGTGGAATCTGGAGAAGTACTCATTAACAATAGAAAAAAACCCTTCTGTCTTCCGAATGCTCATGAAGAAGAGCTTCGCTAGTCCAGGCAGCATACACTCATGTCGCTTTCCTTGTCTTTGGTTATAGGAACGGCAGAAACTTGGATTTTACTGCAGCTTACGAACATGTTTGCAAATATCCCAGAGGTGCGTGTGGCCGCCGATTTCACAGATACCAGGAAAAGTTGAGACAAACTCAGAAGAGTGTGAAATGACTTCATAGACAGCCACAGGAAGGGTGAGCATCAGCAGCTCTGCTCCTGATCCCCCCCTGCCCTCCCTGCAGAGGCTGGACTTGAACTTACAACTGGAAGATAACCCGGCATTTATCTCTGTAGATAACAGGAAACCTTATTAGCTGACGGAAGTGGGGTGGGCCTACTTAAATGCTGGGGCATTTCGACATCCAATGTGAGGCTCCCTGTGGCTCAGAGGCTGTTGAGACACATGTGCCAAAGGCTGCAGACTGCTGATGAATCTTAGACCTCTGCTGAATAAACTTTTTAGAAATTACTTAAAAATATTGCATAGAAACTAGTGAAAAATAAGACTCGTTAGTTGGTTTAGAGGAAAATACACACAACAAGCTGCGAGCAGAGACATTGAACATCTGGACTGTCTGCACAGGACAGAGTGCTTCCAGCTGTGGGGTTCTGAAGGGCTCAAGTTATGCTGCCCAAGGAAGCCACACAGAGAAGACAGGACTGTGGGGCAAAGAATCTTGCCTATTTAGTTCTTAGTGACACTAATATTGGTCTAATAATATATAATATAAACGCTGGAAACGACCCAAATGAGATATGAGAAAGATTTTGTAGGCATAAATCTTCAGCATCTTAAGACTTAGAGGGTAAAACGGCTTACACTAGCCCGGGTCACGTTTCATTTCATGAACCTGCTAGTATCATACATACGTCCCAGGACCCGGCAACCTTTCCGTCAGGACAAAAGCCCACCTTGTTGTGTCCACTGGTCCCCTCCGGAGCTTGCTCTTCTGCCTCTGCCTCTCCCTTCTCTGGAAGGTTTGCGTTCTCATTCAGAAGTTTAACCGGGACAGGTGGGGGGGCTTCCTCTTCCGGGTCACTGGACGCTCCCAGAATGCTCTCTGCGTTGACGCTCTGGCGGCACTTCTTGTTTCTGTCCACAGAGGCATACTCAGCAAAGTCGGGTTTGCCCTCTGCGGGGACGCCCTGAAGCTCCTTCAAGGCGGACGTGGACTTGGACTTGCCAGCCTGGCCTTTGTCTGCCACCTCCTTGATTTCCTTAACAGTTTCATATAGGCAGTCCTCCACCATGTTCTCCTGGGAGGAACTATCCTTGAGCACCTCGTAGGGCCCCTCCATGCCGGGCCCCGAGTCCCCCTCCACCACCCTGGCTGTGAGCATGGCGTCCACGGCGTTCTCTGGGGGGATCCTTGGCAGCTCCCGGCTCTGATGACTCTTGGGCTTTCCTGTGCTGTCCTGGGAGTCCAGAAGATCGGAGGCCGAGGTCTGAACTTCCTCATAATGCTGCATGCAGGTCAAGGTGCTGTCTTCTGAAAGAACTGAAGAGGACGGGGTATTAGCAGCAGAGGAAGAGCACCCCTTAATAACCCGTGCAGGGCGCCACGATGCTAGACCATCAAGTCCGCGTTAAGTAACCTGATGCTCAGCAGCATCCCATTCCATTTAAAGGGAAGCCAGCCATTGTATTCCCGGTCCATGATTTAATAAAGGATGCGGGCTAGCTACACTCTGACTCATGGTTCCTTTCATTACTTACTGTTACTCCTGCTGAGACCCACGGAGGCAGAGGGCCTGACAGTGCACAGGATCAAAGAAACATTCCAGGCAGGGCCAAGTGCTTAAAGCGGCTGAGGCAGGAAGACTCAGTTCAATTGCAGACTGGGTAACTGGCTTAGTGCTAGAGCGCCTGCCTGTAGCTCACACCAGGACCTGCCTCCATCCCCAGGCTAGAGAACAAGTGAAGTTGACAAAATACCAAAAATGGGGCATGTGTGTTACCCTCGTCTAACGGGTCCTTGCCTTTGAGGGAGTAGGCGCTCTTCTTGGCCTGTCCCATGTCACAAGTCAGTTTCATCTGGCTGTTAGGACAGAGGTGGAGCAGCAGCGATGCACCTTAGGTCTGTATCACCAAAGGCCAGACACTGTGCCTCGGCCCCACATCCTTGCCTCACAGAGGCCCCACCAGCATGTCCCTGGACTGCCTCTAAAATGGTAACCATGATTCCTGGCAGTCGATCCTTATGGCATGGATTTTGAGTGTTGGCCAGATGCCAGGGACTGTTCAACCCGGTACACACCCAGAGGTGAGCAGAATAGAATCCTTCTCTCAGAATTCTCACATCAAAGCGACAAGTTCTTACTCAAGTGAACCTCACTGTAGGGAGATTAGAGACAGTGTACCAGCTGGGAGGGCTCCCGAGGCCTTCACCTAAACCACGAAACAAAACAAAACTCCAGCAACACCAATAAACCAAGAAAACCGAAACAAGAAAGGGGAGCATGTGGGAAGAGGAAGGGGTCAGTAGGAGTGTGGGTGGGGGGTGAGGGTAATGAGGGTGGATGTGATCACAATACATTATATCCACGTATGGAAATGTAAAATATACAGCTAGGAAGAAGAACAGAAAAAGAAACATGCGGGATAATGCTGTATCCTCAACACTCTGGATTTAGCAGTCCCAGAGTTCCAACTCCTTCTGATCCCGGGGGACAGCTCCTGCTGGGCTCCAGTTATCTGGTCCCAGAACAGAGGGGCACTGGCACCTGTAGACTCGGGTGCCATGCTGATGACCCCTGAGCTTCCTTCATAAAGGCGGAAGGAAGAAGCCTTGCCTTAGGGAATGCAAGCCACACAGGCAGCAATCGTTGCGACTACGCCTGTCAGTCAGTGTATATCGTGTGTCAGACAGAATGGTGTATACAGAATGCTGAGTGCCTGCCCTGGAATCACGCTGCCTGGTTCACGTTACAGATCCCCAAGCTATGTGATAATCAAACCTTGGTCAGGTTATTAATGGCTGTGTGACAAGGATGTGACTTCCCAAAGATGTCTTCATCCCAGTCTACGGAAACTACATGCTGTGTCACGTACCAATGTGCATGCGTGCGTGCGTGTGTGCACGCGTGTAGTGTGTAATCGGCCGACTTTGAGAGGGTAGAGGAACTTGGTTACCTAGACAAGCCCAAGGGATTACACACGGTCCCAAAGGGTGGAAGATGAAGGGCAGCAGGAGATTCAGAGATTCAGGAGAATCCTTGGACTATGGGATGCAGGAGGCTGCAGGTGGCAAGAAGTGACTATCAGCCCCTAGCAGGAAGTGGAAGCAGGCTTGCAGACATCTGAATTTAATACTGCTCACACTTGTGACCCTGACAGTCGTAAGTTAATGAACTTTCTCCACTCAAGGTCTGCTGCGGTGCTGTGATGCGCAGCTGGGGGCTGGAGACGGTGACTGAGTGCTGCCTGTCAATGGGGGACTCAGTGAGGAGTAGACGCTTTCAAGGCTGGAGCAGGTGACTCTACCCACTTCTAACAGCCAACAACCAGATTCCAGGTGTCTTTATGCAAATGAGACTTCTGGCTAAGACTAGTGGCTATAGTGATCAGGTAGAGTATACCCCCAGTTTCTGAGCTACCTTTTTTCTTTATTCAGAAAATGAAATCTTTATTTCACATGTCTGGTGTTCTGCCTGCATATATGTTCGTGCATCACTTGCAAGCCTGGTGCCTGTGGAGGGCACTGGATCCCCTGGAACTGCAGTAGTGGATGGTGGTGAGCTGCCATGTGGGTGCTGGGAATTAAATTCAAGTCTTCTGGAAGAGCAGCAGCAGAGGTGGTGGGGGAGGTGGTGGGGGAGGAGGTGGAGATGGTGGTGGAGGTGGTGGTAGAGGTGGAGGTGGAGGTGGTGGAGATGGTGGTGGAGGTGGTGGTGGAGGTGGTGGTGGACGTGGTGGTGGAGGTGGTGGGGGAGGTGGTGGGGGAGGTGGTGGTAGAGATGGTGGAGGTGGTGATTGAGGTAGTGGTGGAAGTGATAGAGGTGGTGGCGGCGGTGGTAGTGGCCGTAGTGGTGGAGGTGGAGGTGGAGATAGAGGTGGTAGAGGAGGCGGTGGCAATGGAGATGGTGGTGGATGTGGTAGAGGTGGTGGTGGTGGTGGGGGCGGTGGTGACAGTGTTGGCCCTAACTGCTGAGTCATCATTCCAGCCCTGTGATCCACCTTATTTGAAACCTAGTACGTTCACAGTGATATCTCTGCAGAACTTACTGTCACCATTGGTGAGCACCCCGTTCTGTTCACTGCTGGCCAGGGCATCTGTTGTCAGGCTGGTCGCTGAATGGCTGAACATCTCCTTGTCAGAAGGCTGAAAAATCCAAATACATCTTTTGGTAAGAATCTGCTGCATACCAGAGGAAGACACTCCTAAAATCAAAACAGTCAAAAGCAAATCCCAGAATCCATGAATCAAATTAGGTGAGTCCCATGGATAACTTAGCCACACTCAGGTGTCAAAGTGGGGACCATTCTGACCGATGGAGAATGACTAAGCTTATTTTTGAAGGTGTGGTTCTGGATTCTCAGGGGAACTGGGACTCTTCTGGGGCTTCAGGCAGTGCACCTCACCTGGTGGTTACAAGTGGGCTACAGACACACTGTTTTCCTTAGCACACGGCAAAAGGAGACCACAAACTCTTGTGGTCAGAACAGATCCCAGCAGGGACCAATGCCATCCTTGTAACACAGGTATTGCCAAACAAAGAGCAAAGCATCACTGCTGCCTCCAGACAGGAGGAGACTGAGTCTGTACCGTATTTAACGCCATACATTTCTGAGGCTCTTCCAGCACTAGTCTCTGGCTTCAGGCGTCACCGAAAGGATCATCTACTGAGAAATTGCTTTGCGAACCTTTCTTGTTCTAAAAGACACACAGAGAGTTTGCTCCTCTGGGGTGACGGTGGTGTGCAGACACTGTCTGGAACTACATGCTAGGTGGAGTTGTCATGAGGGGCATGCAGAAACAAGCTGCTCCTAGATGCAGCTTACGCTACTGGTCCCAGAGAGCAACCCAGATGGGCACACGACAGACCCCATCCTTTTCACGTTCATGGCTTCTGCTGCCCAGGACACAGCCCGGGCTCCAGGATATCACATGGGAAATTCTGATATGTCCTGCAGAGAAATCTTGGGTAGTTGGCCTCACAAACTTCCTGACTCTGATGGGAAATCTAATAACAGACGGAAAATGGCCCCGACGTGTGGTGATGCCCGAGTGTCCAGGGAGTCTGCTCTACTGGGCCAGTGCTACTCACACCTGCTGCTCCATGATCTAGGTGCTCACACTATAGAAACAGTGTCCTTAGGGGAGAGGCCAGGGGATCGAGGGAAGGCTTCCTGTAAAACCTGTCATGGCCAGACTTCCACAATCTATGTCTGAATGACATTTTGATGGAGGAGGGTCATCTGTCTATCTGTTGTTTCATTGGTTAATTAATAAAGAAAACTGCTTGGCCTGATAGGTCAGAACATAGGTAGGCGGGGAAGACAGAATGCTGCGAGGAAGAAGGCAGTGATGCAGACGCCATGATTCTTCGACCCAAGATGGACGTAGGCTAGAATCTTTCCCGATAAGCCACCACCTCGTGGTACTACACTGATTATTAGAAATGGGTTAATCAAGATGTGAGAATAGCCAATAAGAGGCTAGAGCTAATGGGCCAAGCAGTGTTTAAATAAATACAATTTGTGTGTTGTTATTTCGGGTGTAAAGCTAACCATGTGGGAGCCGGGCAAGTCGAAAAGCAGGCCTGCTCGCCCCATCACTACAACATTTCCCATCACCACAGAAACAAATCTGCAAACTGTGATATCTAGCAAACTCAGGAACTAGGTGGACAACAGCGTGTGCAGGCCTCGTGTGGCCAGTGTACGCCACATTCTTGTGAGTGCGCACCGTGAGTGCACACCATGAGTGCACACCATGAGTGCACACCATGAGTGCACACCGTGAGTGCACACCGTGAGTGCACACCGTAGTGTACACAGTCGTGTGTTGGCGCATGGGGGATCCCATGAGAGGAAGAAGATGAAGAGACTGCCTTCTCCTTTGCTCATCTGCTCCACTCACCAAAGGCTGCTGACCTCAGGCACAATGGCAGGGACAGACCAAGAATAGGGATCCACACTGGTACCTACACCAGAGTTGGTTCCATCCCTGGAACACTGGCTTCCTATCTGCTCCCAGGTGGTGCTATTGCTAATGGTCCAGCCATACCTGACCCTTGTTCTAGAAGGAAATGAGGGTAGAGGAGGATGCCTAGCTTCAGGCAACAATTCACTATCCACCTCACTCTGAGCAAGGTGGTAGGTGAATAACACAGGGCTCCATCCTTCTACTCCCTCCCCCATTGTACCAACAATCACAGGCAGAGATGGAGAAGCTGGGAACAGAGAAGTGAGGACAGCAGAAGATGTGAAACGTGAGAGAATCTCTCAAAGGAGGGGGTTGCTGAGGGTCAGGACAGTGGGACTCACACAGACACCCAGTGCTCTGGGGTCTAGGAGGAGCCAAGAAGGGAATCCTGGCAGCTTCCTACCTGCTTGGGTCACAGACACACAGCGAAGTGGGGGTTCAGGCACCCTGGGGTCTCCTGCATGAGCTCTGAACACACCTGCTGGGTGCAAATATACTGATCCCACAGAGATAGACATACACGTGCTGCTTCCTTCTTGCTCTGACCAGGAAGCAACTTCTCTCCTAGCACTGCCCTGGGGCTGGGGGTGGGCTGTAGAGACAGCTGCTGGGGCTGTGCTACCGCCTAAGGGCACAATTTGAGTTAAAGGACAGACAGACTGTGACACCCTCAGGCTGCTCCTCACCCAGGTGGGCAGATCCCACTAAGTCCTCCTCAGATGAGGACTGGGGAAGGCAGCAAGGCCAGGCTGTGCCATGGGCCCCAGGCCCTGGTGCGTGGTTGTATTTCCACCTAACCTGCAGAGTGCACTCTATCTGAGAACCAGGACACCTCCGATGGCTCTGGTGAAGACTGAGGTTACGTCAGTCACCTGGGTTCTAGTCTCATATATTTGGTATCTTTATGACTTGGCCCTAAGGGCAGACATTTGGAGAAGGAAAGCAGAGGGACAGAGGTGGAGACACGGACCAGGTGTGAACTAAGGAACTGAGCCTGGGGACAGGTCCAACTCTGGAAGGACCTAACGTGACAACACCGTGGATGCTGGACTCTGCTCTCCAGAGCAGAGAGACAGTAAATCCCATCTGAGTCATCCAGTTTGTTCTGTGACAGCCCTCTCTGACCAAAGGGGACAGAAGATGTCCCTGCAGCAGGCTGGAGCCCAGTCCGGTCCAGCCTTTCCCTCAGAAGCTCTGTGAACATTGGTGGAGCACACAGCTCATTTCCACTCCCTTCTACATGCCAACTTCACTCAGGTCAAAGCCAGCGGTGACATTCCTGGATAGGTGTCACTGGACAGACAGATGGACAGAAATACCACCGCTTACCACGTTCATCAGATTCTCGTGGTCCCCGCTGTGTTGCTTTGGCTTCTTCTCTCTGAAATGAAAAGAAGACAGATGTGTCCATGCTCTTATCTGGTTTTATGAACTAGGTTTATTTTGCTGGGCGAACTGACAGCCAAGGATGTGTCTCCTTTCTGCACACTCTTTCCCCGTGAGCAGAGGAGGATGGAGGCACGCTGCAAGCAGGATCTGGCTGTGCCCAGAGGGCGCGGATGGCAGACGGTGCTTTTTTTCCTCAGCGAACCCTAACAATCATTTCATCTTCTCCCTTAAGAGTCTGTGGAGTCACCTGATGTGAGGGAGGAGAAAAGGTACAGGAGATACAACACTGCATGTCCGTCAGGAAGGTGACAAGCTCGCAGGAAGAGTCACGTGGACTTCTAGTCTGTGGAAAAGTCCGGTGAGTAAAGATAGCATACATTTCCTCGCACAGACAGTCCAAAGAAAGCCATCAGCAGTAAAGACGGCGTTTCTACCATGGTGAGGAGAGGGTGACACCTAGCGGGAGAGCGAGTCATGGCAGCAGAATTTTCAGGCCCCTGGGAGCTAGAACTAGGACCTCCTATGTTCTATCTTCTTGGAAGCTGGAAGCTCCACCTAGCCTTCAAGGCCTGGGTCCGCTTGGCGGGGGATCAGGATAGGATATACAAGGCCTGGATTTTCCATTCTTGACAGATTTTAGGGTGGGATCCTTTTAAATATCAGCACATTTCTTCCCAGCTTGAGAGAACTGGGTATGGCTGGCTAAGTTGGTCCCCATGGGCTCCGTCAATACCCCAAAGCTGCAGACTTTGGACCATCCCTGACTCTTCTGAGCAATTGCTTTTGTTTGTAAAGAACCCCAATTCTCCATGTTCAAAGCGAGACAAGTAGTAATGCTTAAAAAGAAAAAAAAATTGTTTCCACATTCAGTGAGTCTGTCTTGCAGGAAAACAAATCTGTTTCTTCACAAAGGGCAGCTTACCACACACATTTTTAAGAATCCATGAGCCTCCTCAGTAATGCCAACTGTGAAAAAGAGATGTAGTGTCTCACACTCAGATTTCAATCTGCCTACGGCTAGAAAAAAGACAGCACTCCAAAGGATGTGCTCAGAGAGCAGCAGAGACTTCATCCTGGCATCTGAAACATCGGGAAGGACTCTTTGCTTTGCTCTCCAGGAAAGTTGAGGGTTTTCAAGTGAGTGATGGAGAATGTCCTTGGAACCTTTGTGACCAACCTGTAAACACGGGCGGGGACTCTTTGGTACAAAGGCTCCTTTGGGAATGACAAGGACTATGTTTAGGTTCTAGAAGATGCATGCGTGTTCTAACCTGTCACAACTGGAGCACAGAAGGATGAGGAAGGTGAGGAGGAAGAACATGGCCACGGCAGCCAGACTTCCCCAGAGAACCATCTGCATCTGCAGGGGCCCAGCGCTCAGTGTGCTTCCTGCAGGACCCATGGTGGAGCCGGTGGCCAGCAGAGGAAGGCAGCTCTTCACAGGCCGTCACATGGGGCTAGAGGGCTTTACCGTCCTGCAGAGACAAGGACACAGTTGCAATCGCTTCTCTAGAGAGGGTGAGCATTCCTGAGAAAATCCTGAAAGACTCCCAGATCTAAATTTTGAATGCGGACATGCTGCCACAGCAAAAGCTTCTGTACATGGCATCAAATGCACGTACCCTGAAACCGTAAAATTACCTTCAGCTCGTGTATGCAATGAGTGTGAAATACACATGAACGTCACGATCAGGCTTGAGTCTTTTCTCTCGGTCAGCTAGCCACTTCTCAGACTCTGGAAAACCTCCAGCACTCTGTTCACAAGCACTCCACGTTGGAAATGCACAGCCTTCTGTCATGGGCAAGGTCTCAGAGTGGCCAGGCGGTGTGTGCAGGGGCAGGTGTGCCTGGGAACTGGACTCTGTCCAGGTCCGTGGTCAGTGTTTGTGTTCCTCGTGTGAGATTTCCATCAGGAACGCACCAGTGCCTAGCAGAGCATCTGAAGCAATGGGCGCTTTATCGTCTGGATACATTTGAAGGACGGACTTGTTTTGAGGGAGGTTCTTAAAGTCTTCAATGAAGATTTCAAGCACCCCAAAGCAAGGAAACACTGGACTTAATATGCCTTTATCCAGGTCAGTATAAAATGTTTGGTATATATGTACATACATATACATCTTTAAATTTTTTAATTAATTTTTATTTATCTAGGTGTATGTGTGTCTGTGTGTGTCTCTGTGTGTGTAGGTGTACATATCCCATGTGACAAATGCAGTGGCCACAAGACAACTTGTAAATGTCAATTCTCTTCTTCTACACTGTGGGTCTTAAGAGATAGGACTCAGGTTGTCAGGTTTGCTGCTAAGGGGCTTTACCTCTGAGTCATCTTGCCAGTGCCCTTTACACATACTCTGCAGTAATGTTATTTTCCTCCCATGCCCCACCGCCACCGCCTGTCTCCCTGCCCCACCGCCTGTCTCCCTGCCCCACCGCCTGTCTCCCTGCCCCACCGCCTGTCTCCCTGTCTCCCTGTCTCCCTGCCCCACCGCCTGTCTCCCTGTCTCCCTGTCTCCCTGTCCCACCGCCACCGCCTGTCTCCTTAGCTTCTCATGCCCATTTTTACCTTGGACAGCTTATGGCTAGTGTGGCCCACTAAACAGAGCATCTGTGCACACTTGCAGTTGGCTGTTCACGAGTGTGCCTTTACTTCCTAGGAGGAGTCTTCACTAAGCTGCTGCTGGGTACCCAGTAACTCATTTTCAAAGGAGAGGCTGGAAGCTCGTGCTGAGGACACTCCCTCAGTAGGAAGTGAGAAGGATTTGTGAAGAACTACGAGTCCCAGGAAGGCCACCAGGCGCTTCTGCATTCATTGCCACCACCACTCAGTGGGAGGCACTTTGGTCCTCACTTTACTGAGCAGGAAGTTGGACCCAAGCAGGGAAAGAACTCGGTCCAAGCGCCCCGAAGGATGAGTCTGCCTGCCTGGACTCCCACACACCGTGCTCCTGTCCTGGAGGCAACCCTGGCTCACTCGGAGCAGCCCCCTGTTCCCTCCACAATGCTTCTGAGAATGCCCAGGTACTGTTGCTAAACATTTCAGTATTAGAGGCACATTGGAAACAGAGGAGCACACCAGCCAACGTTATCTGTGGTAAGAGAGGTCTTATCTACACAACGACACTGATTTGGTTAGTTCCAGAACATTCTAATGGAAAGGAACAGCCTGGAATTTACTCTCAAGTGAGCAGCACAGCAGTGCAGCAATGGGTTTCTGAAACACAGACGAAGAAACACTGAACATGGTGACCTGGGAAACGCCTGCCATGCGTAGGTGCAAACCACGAGATTCTGTAGGAAACACAGACACAGGGCCTCTCTCTTGCACACACAGCTTTGTTTCTTCACTCACACACCCGATTAATCAACACTATGAATAAGGGACAGCTGGCTGTGCAGCTTGCTCAGAGGCAGAGTGGCACCCAGCAGCCAGCAGGGGCTCCCCAGTACTTCTCTCCAGCCCCGCACCGGCTCTGGTCCCCCTAACAGGAGGGCTGATCAGATACACTGAAATATGCGGGGTGCCATCCTAGGACAGCCCAGGGAGGGAGATGAAAGGGAGTCATTACAAGCTACTGAATAAAAGATGGAACTCACAGAAAATGTGCCAAAACTCCCGGCTTACCCCTGTCAATTAGAACTTCATAAAGAGCCGCAGAAAGAAACCCTCCCCAGTTCTCAGCCCGTACAAAAATCTCACCGTGGAGAGAGCGCCTGTCTGGTAGCACCTGCTTTCCTAGTGAGCCAGGGTAAATCCACAGCCTCAGCTGCTTCCACCCCAGCACCTCCTGAGTGCTGCTTTACCGGAAGAGCGAGGGTACAGCAGGGTCTAGGCAGAGCCACAACAGACAAGGTCCCTGGAGGGGACTGACATCAAGGGTGTGCACGTGCGTACGTGGTGCCAGGGCAGGTGGGTACCTGCACACCTCTGATTTAGAGATATTATACTCTCTTATCTCCATTTCTTTATGGCTCTGCCCCCATAATTCTGCCTCCTGTTTCTTCCCTGGATACTACACCTTGGATTTTTATAGGCTCTTCTACAATTGAACTGTGTCTCCGGCCATCTCCCTGCCTACATGTGGAGATGCGCTGTCTCCTCTTTATGTGGAGATGAAATGTCCCTTCTGATGTGTGAATGCCCTGTCTCCAGCCCCCACCGTCTTGTCTGTGTGTACACTGTGACTTTTGTGCTGCCTTCTTAGGCAGGAATGGGGGTACTTGAGTAAAGTGTATGTTACATCTCAAAAGATTCATCAAGAACAACTGATTTTGGAGGCTGGGTATGGTGGTGTATACTTTTAATTTCAGCACCTGGAAGATAGAGGCAGGTGGATGAATCTCTGAGTTCGAGGTCAGCTTGGTCTACAGAGTGAATTCTAGGATATCCAGGGCTATGTAGAGACAGCCTGTCTCAAACAACAACAAAACAAAACAAAACAGAACCGAAAAAAAATTAGCTGATTTTGGACTGCAAATATAAATATTTAAAAGTAATTTATGACACAGGACCTAGGAGTTGTCTCTACCTCTACTGTACCTTAACTGAC
This sequence comes from Alexandromys fortis, assembly GCF_014885135.2. Taxonomy (NCBI): domain Eukaryota; kingdom Metazoa; phylum Chordata; class Mammalia; order Rodentia; family Cricetidae; genus Alexandromys; species Alexandromys fortis. The sequence goes on from NW_026068008.1 coordinate 4,049,362, forward strand.
GTTACTATGACACTTGTAAGCCTTACAGTTGGAGAAGGAAGCAGGTGACAATTGTGTATTTTTGCTTCGTGGAGTGCTTCTTTATTGGATACGCAGGTATCAATCAAATTGCAGATAGCCATGGAATAAAAATACATTGCATTCCAGAATAGGGCCAGTGGGGTTTCCTGCATCCCCCAGACCATGTCATTCTGGGGGACTGTGGGCTTGCATCTCCTTGACTAAGGAAGGTCAGCAATTCAACTTATAAAACTTCCACTGGGAATTTATTCAGAAGTGATCTATTCACTTTTAAATGTACTATACACTGGTCTTGAACTGGCTATGTAGCCGAGGGTGGCTTTGAACTCCTCCTGTCTCCAGAGTGCTAGGATTAGATGTGCGCATCACCACACCAATCTTGCTTATTTTGTGCTGAAAACTTCACAATCTATTATTGCCCTGTCAAATACATAGATTCCATGCTTTCAATTGTTAGTAAAACCACTGGCCTTTAAAACCTGATGCCATTATGAGCCACGAGGTGGCAGCATTATTCTAATTTTGGCCCCAGTGAAGAGGCTTAGCCCCACAGAGGCTCTGGATAATTCTGGTGTTTGTCATGCTTGGCATTTTAATTGTCTTCATTAGCTTGGATTATCAGCCACCCAAATCAATTCCAACAGGAAAGAAAGCAAATACCAGACACAATTAATGAAAGGTACAGAGCGTGCAGCAGCTGTTTACCTCTCTAGCCAGACACACTTAACAGGTAGGTGCTCTGATCACAGCCATACAGTGACACTTCGCAGGGCAGGCCTGGCCAGCCGACTATCCAGGCCGCCACTTGCAGCTCCTTTGAAGCATGTTTGGGTCAGTAATGATAGCTGCTCCTGTCTCACAGCTGTCCTGTGAGCCTGTAATTAAGGACGACAGAAACCACCTCTGCTGATGACCCCTCTCCAGGGACTGAGGAGGGCAGGACGGCAGTCCCATGGGAATGGCTCCTGCCTGGCCATTACCAGGTATGTGAGCCATGTGGTGAATGGACATGTCACGGTGACAAACGAAACAGACAAGTTAGCATCACGAGGGTCATATGCTCAGGTGGGTCCCAGTCCTGCAGGCAGTGATGGATGCGGAGACCAAGGGTAAATGAACCCAGGACAGAATTCTCATGTCCTCTGTCCTAATTTCACTTCTGTCACTGTGACAAAGTATCATGATGATGACAGTCAAGTTGACAGCACCCCCAGCGCCCCCAGCACCACCAGCACCCCCAGCACCACCAGCACCCCCAGCGCTCCCAGGGCCCCCAGCACCCCCAGCGCTCCCAGCGCCCCCAGCACCACCAGCGCCTCCAGTACCACCAGCGCCCCCAGCGCCTCCAGCACCTCCAGCACCACCAGCGCCCCCAGCACCACCAGCGCCTCCTGCGCTCCCAGCACCCCCAGCACCCCCAGCGCCTCCAGCACCACCAGCGCCTCCAGCACCCCCAGCATCCCCAAGCACCTCCAGCACCTCCAGCACCCACAGCGCCTCCAGCACCACCAGCACCTCCAATACCCCCAGCACCTTCAACACCCCCAGTACCTCCAACACCCCCAAGCACCTCCAGCACCACCAGCGCCTCCAGCACCAGCAGCTCTGGGGAGGAGGAGTTTGTCTGGCTCATAATTCCAGGCTATAGGCCATCACTGAAGGGAAGTCACAGTGGCTGCATTTTCAGCATTTAGTTGCACCATATTCAGCCAAGAGCAGAGAGAAATAAATGCAAACAGTCCTGCTTGCTTGCTTTTCCCTTTCACATAGTTTGGGCCCCCTTACTAGAGAATGACACCCCCCACAGTGGGCTGAGTCTTTCCGCATCGATTTAACAATCAAAACAATCTCCCACAGGCAAACCCCATCTAGACAACCCCTCAGTTAAGACTGTCTTCCCAGGCCATTCTAGGCTGTACTGTGTGGACATTTAGAAATGAACGCCCATCCTCTGAAAGAGTTTGATTGGATGTCTTTTCAGCGGACTCTGACAGACACGGGCAAGCCTGCTAAGCAACAGCATGGAGCAGGTCTGTGGCACATGCTTGAATCATGGAAGCAAGAGTTCTGTTCCACTGTGGTGTGCTGTGTGTGCATAGATGGTTATCTAGATGCTACCAAAATTGGGGCGTGGAAAAGAGATCAAAGATCAGAGAGTGTAAGAGACTCTGGGCCAAGATTCTTTCTGGCATTGTTCCCTGCCTTCCCGGCACAGCTCGAGAAACATTCTACCCAGAAAGTCTCACCTCCACCAGCACAAAGGGACAGTTATGAAGGCTCACTGTTCCTAGGAGGGGGCAAGTTAGAAAACCTTCTGCCATCTGTCAGCCTGGCTTGGCTACTTCTCCACACCAGGGACTCTGACCTAGCCTGGGAGCAGGACAGCAGCCCCTGCTGGGGAGCCCAGCTGTTTTCATTTGCCAGTCCACAAATGCTAAGAGGCACCGTGGGGTTTGATGGAAGGAGAGTGACTTCCTCCTTATGATCTGATGTGGGTTTGGGGGAGGAGGGAAGGGACAGAGAACAGGAGGAGAGGGAAAGGTTTGTTATTTCTAGCAGCGTGCATCTGCATTCCAGGCAGAGCTCTGGGATTCACTTGCCTGCATCTGGGTCAAGGTGACATAGCCCACGCTGACACAGGGGCAGCAGGTGAAGGGGCTGTGTCTTGTCTCTGGGCCATGTGTAGGACATTTCAGCTAACTTGCAGCTGGGTCTTTGGGAATCCTTTCTTTTTGCTACATGCTTGCTTCATGACCTAACTGAATATGCATTTGCCTCATTCTCCTTTAAAACCTCAGCATCTTCAGGTTCTGGACGGGAGGATTTCCTTCCTGCTAGCTGCCTCTGTGGGAAGAGGAGCAGGGATGCAGGGAGAGAACGGCAAGTAAGTGGAGCAGCTTGAGAAGCCAGTGTGTGCTGGGACCAAACCCTCACTTGGGAATGAGCACGTCGGATCCGTCCAGTGACGCCCGTGTTGCTCTACACACCTCGCCACCACCTGAGCAGGCCTCTCAGTGCTGGCAATCCTGTCATCAGGTCTGGTGTCTCTCCATCCCCTCTTACAGATGACCATTTCGTGTCTCCTCTCCCTTGGAGGGAGCTGGATGCTACGTTTTTCAAAGGCAAGAGGGTTCTGCACATTTCAAGACCACCTGTGACTTCATCTGATGCCATCTGTCAGTGCTCAGCCCCAGGGCATTTCCTCAGGCTCCCTAAGCTCTCAGCCCTCTTGTCCTCCAGGTGCAGCTAAGGCCTCTCTCTTAGAAAGAATTTTCCTGTCTACCATGACTCAAAATTGAAATGACAAAGCATCAGAGCCTCCTCCATGGACCTGTCGGGTGGCAGCTGCTGCCCCAGTGTGTGGTGCACAGTGGCCATTGGAATCCATCTTCAGAAGGGACAGCTCTGAGGCAGCAAAGCCCCAGGCCTTCTGAGCAGGCCTTGACAGCAGCAGAGTTTCAGCAAGTTGCTTTTCTCAGTTGTTGGGCTGGCTTCCTGTGAGGACGCAGGAGTGACATGTTTCCTTGCCAGACCTCCAGGACACAGCCTGGAGGTGCTCCTTGGTCCACAGTCCCAGCTGTCTTCCTTTCCCCAGGCTCCCCAGGACCCTGAGGAGGCTGCTATCTACCAGTCATAACTCCAGTCTTGAAATAAAGTCCATCAGAACTGTAAATGAGCCTCTTTCCCTGTGGTCAAAAATATTTATATTTAATAATGTGTCTCTATGTGGGTTTGTGTCATAGAGGCCAGGGGTGTCAGAAACCCAGAATAGAATCACAGGAACTGTGGGCCACCTGATATGGACACTAGGAACTGAACTTGGTCCCTTGGAAGAGTACGATGTGCTCTGAGCCACCAAACCATCTTTCCAGCCTGTGCCTATGATGTTTTCTGTAACCCTGTGAGGCTCTGCTCTGGTGTCACTGAGTGTACTTTACACACGTGGGACAACTGCCCCTGCCACTGCCTTGCCAGAGGAAGGGCTCCCTACCCAGAGGGTGTTCTCGCAGGGCACTCGTACCCAGCGGGCACCATGGCAGACAGTGAGGACGGGGGAGCTGCACCCATTCTCCTTGGAGCTTTGGTTCCGCAGCATGGCCAGCCTGACCACTGCTCCCTCTCATGGTGCGTTAATCACAGGCTGTCTCTGCACGGGAGCCAGGGCACTTGCGGGCCCTGTGCAGTGCTAGGCTGTGATGGATGTGCTGTCCACATGCAGACGCTTCCTAAGCCCAGGTCTATTCCTGTCACACTCAGCTAAGCATTGCTTCGGCCCTCTTTATCTGGCTGCCGAGGCTCACTGACTCAGCCTTTGTTTTCATAATAGTACTAGACAACAAAAACAAACTTCAGCTTCTTTTTGAAAAATGAACTCTTGGACATAAATAGCTCCCAGTCAAATCCTCCTCTTACAGCTCTCTGTACTTCAAAGCTCAGATCTGTGGCTAAGGTGCTTGATGCACAAGCATGCGGACCTGGGACTGATGAACATGCTGGGCTTGGCAGTGCACATCTAGAATCTCAATGCTGGGAGGTCGGAGACTGAGCATCCTTGGAGCTCATAGCCAGCTGGTGTAGCGTGACCAGTGAGCTCCATCCAACTTCAAGGGGAGCGAAAGGTGGAGTGTAAGTAAGACACCTGGCATTGACCCGGGCCTCAACATCTGCAAGTGCATTTGCTTTTGCACGCATGCACACACACACACACACCACAGTGCATACACACACCACACACACATACATGCCACTCACACTACACACATACCATAGACACATACTACAGAGACACCACACATACACAACATATACACCACACACACCATATACGTACATGCCACATATGCCATATACACAGAATCACACACATACCACATTACACCACACACACAGACATACATGCCAACACATACCACACATACACTACATACATACACATACTATACACACATACCACATACAGCACACACATGTAATGCCACACACACACCACACATACACCACGTACACTCACACACATGTACATGTCAAACACAACCACATGTACTCACACACATCTCACACATGCAAATGTCACACACACAGACACACACACATGGCTCAGATGTACTTGAACAGGGTTAATCGTGAGTTTACAGTTCTGCTGCAGCCCCTCCCAGCACTATGCATCCAAACACGCCAATGGGGATGCCCACCCGCAGGACTGGAGAAGCAAAACTTAAGACAGATGATGAGTTAAGTAACAGAGCAGAGATGGCAGCAGAGACTGTCATTACATTCCCTCGCTGGGCCACAGGCACCAATGGCCACAGTGCTAGACACACGGACACTGAAGGCGTGGCGCCGAGGAGATGACTCCCTCAGCTGCTGGCAGGTCAGGGTCAAGCATGGATCACGTAGCACAGTGTCTGAAACAGTGTCCAGCACGCTACCTGGGAGTATGTCGAAATATACCCTTTCGGCCTGGCTCGCTCGCACAGGCCTGCAGTCTTAACTACTGATGACCCGGAGGTTCTAATCCAAGGGCTCTGCGTTTGTAGGTACTGTCTAGATGATGACCTATGACCTTCCCCTCAACTCTTGCCAGTAAGACTTTTGTCATCCCCCAAAGAGAGGGAGAGGACATGTGGCTAGCTCCCTGGTGCTGAAACTTGGCCTTCACAGTCCCAGAAGCACAAGTGGCCATAAGGTCTCAGGAGTTCATTCCCAGTGGTGCTTAAACACAAAGCAGTTCTGGGAGTCCAAAGCTGGCCAACCTCAGGGGTGGACACACCGCACCATTGCGGCAGATTCTGCTCTAAGCATTCCCACTAAGCTGCTGTGTGGTCTGAATCAAAATCCTCCCAGGCCTCCCTCAGTTTCCCCTTTGGAGAAATGTGGTCTTTGAAAGATTCCTTTCCAGCTTCTAGTGCCTATCATTTCATGAAGGTGGCTGTGGTTCTCAAAGTCAGAAGTGACAATTCAGGACTACGTGCACGGGCACAAATGCAGCCAAGCAGTGCTTATGGACACTGTTTGACTGCCCCAGAGCCTAAGATGCATGGGAAGTCAATCAGCTAAATAAACGCCATGAGAAAAAAAATCACAGGCCGCCGTTGTAGGCAGCCTGTAGTACCAGGAATCTAGCCCACAGTCCTCTCAAAACACCAGCCATAATCTATGTGTACACTGAGGCTTACTTCAAGTCTCTGTCATTTCATAACCATTGCATTTCATGATTCATTATGGGCACAAGCTTGTAGTTCTAGCCTAGGAGACTGAGGCAGGAAAATGGAGAATTATGGTCCTGCTTGGGCTAGGCAGTAAAACGCTGACCCCAAAACTGTGGAACAAAGAAGGAAAAGGCATGGATTCAGCACACATTCCCGACTGTGACTTCAGCAGCCGTTAACAAAACACCGGAACTGGGCAGAGCCCCAGACACTCAGCGGTTCATACACAGCCACCGCTGAGCCACTTCTGCTGGAGAGAGCTGAGGCTCTTTAAAGGAAATGCCTATGGCCTGGCAACCCCACAGACCGCAGGTTTGAGAGGCTCTGTCTCAGTGTGTGGGAAGCCCGAGGGACTCCAGAGTTAGGACACTCCAGAGCAGGTCTCTGTTGGCCAGGAAGACAAAGGCAGTTTTGGTCTGACCCTGCTGGTTTCTTGACTCATACCTCTGGACATTGCTAACTCTGCCACTCTCGTTCCCCAACTACCCACTGTGTGCCAAGCAGGACATCCAATCACGTCGTGAGCTGAGAAATAGGTCAACTTTGTAAGAAGAAAGTTTCTCAATCAGAGATATATTTTTGGCCACAAGTAAAAAAAACAACAACTCAGCATTATATTTCAAGCATGCAAAATGAGAACAAAAGGCTGCGAGTCCTTTCACTTGCACTGTGTTCCATTTGAGACAGCACGCCACCACGATCCCTGCAGCTCGGCTCTGTGTAGCATGGCTGCAAAGACGCCATGGAATTCCTGCAGCTGCACTGCCTTGGACTGATGTGGTCTCAAGCTGAGAACTGTCCTCAATGTGTCGGGTGCATTCCAAAGGCAGTTTGTGCATGTTCGCAGGGTGGTAAGCAACCTCCCAGCAGGGTCAGCTGTCCTCTCGAGATGGGCCAGCTGCCAAGGACAGGAGGGGCCAGCACAGACAGGAAGAAAACTGCTTGTTTTATAGTTGAGACCAAAGATTAGACATGGAAAGACCTGAGGGAGCTGGGATGATGCTGACAGTCCATGGCCACATGTATGACCAGTGGCCAACCAAGTCACCAGGTGAAGAAAATGCAGAGGAGGAGGAGGGGAGAGCTCTGTCCCCAGCGTTGCAACAGGGGCATCCTGTGATGGAGGCAGATGAGACATCGAGAGCAGACCTGGGAGTGTGTGTATGCAATGTGCATACGCATGCGTGTAAATATGAGTATGGAAGCCAGTGTGGACATCAGATGTCTTTCCTGGCTGATTTCCACCTTATCTTTTGTGACAGTCTCTCCCTGAACCTGGAGCTGATTTGGCTAGGCTGCCTGGCTAGCGAGTGCCAGGGATTCTATTCCAGCTTCCAGAGCCCTGGAGTTACAGACACATGCTGTCACACCTGGCTTCTTGGGGTGCTGGACATCTCAACATAGGTTCTCATGCTCGCGAAGCACACACTTTGCTGAACCAGGGGACTTCTTTGTCCTGCTTTCTCACCCTGTTTATGGTTGGTCGGAAGGGAGCATGTTGAAGAGTGGCAGACATGTACATGAAGGTAAGTGTCTACATGCTTTAACTTGGATTTCTCTCTCTTCCCTTGCCAGATGTGGAATAGAAGATCTAGGATGCAGGATGATGGCGCCTGAAGGTGCCCTCCAGAACCTCTTTCCTTCACCCTTTCCCAGTCCTGCTTGGCAACACCTGAGACATTTATGAGATCTGACGCCTCGAGCTGACCCTCAGATCTTCTGGTATAGATTTTGAGTGGGATCCCACAATCTATATTTTTATCATGCATCCTAGGAGATTCCAAAATGAGACGCCTTTGAAGAACACAGGCCTGGGGCATCCCATCCACACCAAGCAGCTGAAGCACCCCACTGTCCCTGCTCCTGCCCATCCCAGCTCCTCAGGGATATCACTCATATACGCGCTCTCAGACAGGTTCCGAATGGCGCAGTGTGGGTGAGACCACTGGTTAATACGCTAGATGTTTGTTTATCTCCCCCATGGGGACCCCAGGGAGGTGGCCGTCACTCTTCAGGTTTTCAGCAGTCCAGAATTACTTAGCACTGACAGCTTTAGGTAGGGAGCTCACTCTAGAGGGCGAGGGAGGGTTTGTGGGGGAGCAGTTTCTACATACAGTATTATTTTTCTTGGTTTATCCTAAAAAATGAAAAATATGCTCCCACTGTGTGTCCCACGGGCAGAGAGGGGAAGCTCCGGGTCCTCAGGGAGACTCTGGAGGCCAACCGTGCTCCCGGGAAAGCTACGGAACTAATGCGGTTATAATACCTAATGAACTGAAGCAAATCCAATTTTGAGCATCTTCACAGCTAATGCAAATCACGCCTTTCCCCCAAGATCTTCCATCTTGTCTGTAAATGAAGAGTAAAATGGAGGCGTTGCATTAAGAGCGTGTTTGTGGAAAGTCTTAGGAGTCTCACATGGCGAGCTCTATGTTTTGGATGAATGTCACAGTAGTTCCCAAATGGAGGGGCTGTGCTTGAAAGGCCACTGCCACAGTGTCAGGGCTGGTTCATAAAGCTGAACTGAAGAGCTGCGGACAGCCCTTTCCCTCCACCGGGTTTAAAGTGCTTGCTCCCAGGCAGTCACTATGGTCACTTCACCCACAATGCCCAGCCTCTATGGAAAGGGAGGAGAAGAATCCTCCAGCCTCATGCTCACCGCTCTGCGCTGTGTCTCCACTGTGGAAGGGGAGTGCTGGTGGTTACACTGAAGGGAAGGGTGACAGGCGGTGCAGGGGAAATTCAGAGTGGGGGCGTGTATTCTAAGATGTACGCTAAGAAAAAAAGCAATGGCCTCATCCTCCCGGAGTGTCAAAGTTAGTTCCATTAATTTAACAATAGAGGAAATGGACATTATTGGAATGTAAGTTATTATAAAGAGCTTTAAGCCTGAGGCTAACATGATGGCTTGGAGGTTAAGAGAATGTGTTGCTCTTTCACAGGCCCCAAGTTTGGTTCCCAGTGCCCACATCTGGTGGCTCATACCCACCTGTTACTCCAGCTCCACGGGAATCAGACACCTTTGGCTTTTGCAAACATGTACACTCACATTCATGCACCTATGTGCATGCATGTGCACACGTGCGCAAGCACACACACCTAAACATAACTTAAAATAATATGTAAGTCAGTCATGGTGGTGCACACCTTTGATCCCAGCTCAGAAAGCAGAAGCAAGCAGATCTCTGTGAGTTCAAGGCCAACTTGATTTCCAGAGCAAATTCCACAACAGCCAGGACATAGTGAGATGCTGTCTCAAAACAACAAAATCCAAGAATCTCCCAAGCCCTTGACCCCCCAAATTAAACAAAAACCCAACCAACCAAACAAACCACATGAGAACTCGAAGAAGCTTTACTCAGATAGTTAGGAATTCACCCTTTTCTGCCCTTGAAGCTTTGCGTGGTTCTGCTTGTGTCAGGGAGGGGCACAGACTGTCAAGGTGAGTGCTATGCCTCCTAGTAGTGAGAAGTGTGCATTGCACAGCTGTGTCCGAGGCTCTGGGAAACATGGTGGGAAGAGAGAGACCTCACCTGTCTCATGGGTCTCTTCCAGCAAAGTATATTGATGAAATGACACAAGATATGTTTTCAGGGACAAATGAGAAGTCACCCCGGAGCCGAGTATGGTGTTACAAACCCCCGCTCTGACGAGGTGGAGGCCATGGGATTGCTTGACTCCAGGATTTCATGACCAGTCTGAACAACACAGTGAGATCCCCCTCAAAAACAAAACCCCCAACATCCCTCCTAAAACAGAATTCTTAGCTATGAAGGCAAGGTAGTTATTGATACTTAATAATCCCTACTGGGAAAGGAATTTATATTCACCATGTTAACCTTATGGGTTAATGATCTAAGCCAAGTGACTTCATCCTGCTCTTGTTTGTAAGCTATTTATGATTATTGTACCCTAAGCACACGATTCACCATAAACAGGAATGAGCCAGGCTTTCCCACATTCCATTCCTAGGCCTTCCTCCACGCTCTTGAAATTCTACACATTTTGCTTCCTGTTAGCTTAGCACATTATCCAGGAGCAAGTGAAGTTCACGACTACTCCATACCCACAGATGCATTCTGCTTCCTCTTGCCGAGAACATGGGAAGAGTAACGCAAGACATGCTCTTGCTCCAAGCCTGAGCCTGCAGCCGGGGTTCATCCAGGATGCCAAGGTTTGTGATCTCAGAATGGTTCCCGAATGACTGATACTTCCTCAAAGACCATATCAGAATACTCTGGCTATCTGGATTAAAAAGGGGAGGAGCAGGGCAGAGGATGAAATGTTCATCTTTCACATTTTCTAACAGCGTGTACTTCGCCAAACACCCTTCACGCTCCTTTGCTACCACTTGGGGTGGCTTTCAGGAGCTGAAGGGCATCATCCTGACTCTGCTAAGCTCCAGTCTTGTGTCTAGCACCTTCCTACTGTCGTGAGCTGGGAGGTCTAGGAGGTAGCAGTTGAAACTACGAATTCATAACATGAGTATTCTGTGTCGTAAATAGTGGCTTTGGGTAACGTATTTAAATAAGAAACTGACATGATTTGTTTATCTAAATTTTTGGTAAAACTATTAATGAATGATATTGTTCTATTTATGGGGTCCAGGAAGCTTCATGCCTCTGTGGAATAAATACTTGGTGATCTTAGAGCTGGAAGAAGGTTTTCCCATGCCAGTGAATTGCTTGCTTCTCTTTATAAAAACTAAACAATACATATAAAATCATATTGCTTTTATTTCCTTTTTGCTTTTTCCTTCACATGGCTGGCTGTAAGCTCACAGTGTGTAATTATCTTCAATTATAGCAATTATCTGAGCCTGGCTCTTTCTTCCTTCCCTCTGCAGCAACACCAATTACTTCACACTGTCGGAAGAAACTTTTATGCGTCTTTATTATAACTTCACTTTTCTGAGCCGATCTTAACCTCCAAGTAATGCAGGCGGAGCTAGTTCTGTGTGGCTGGGAGGACTGCATGTGGCCTTGCTGTGCTGGGAAGTGCTCCATGCTGAGCCACAGCTTCACCACCTTTTACTTAGTTGCTCAGGCTGGCCTTGAAATTGCTCTGTGGCCTTGGCAAGCCTTGAGCTGTAAACCTCCTGCCTCACAGCTTGAATCACCAAGTGATGTGGGAATGATTTCTTACTAATAAAGAAACTGCCTTGGCCCATTTTATTGGATAGAAAATTAGGTAGGCGGAGTATACAGAAGAGAATTCTGGGAGAAAGAAGGTTAGAGGAAGAGTCGCCATGATTCTCCCGCTCCAGACAGACGCAGGTTAAGATCCTCTCTGGTAAGCCAACTCATGGGCTACACAGAATATTAGAAATGGGTTAGAACAATATGTAAGAGCTAGCCAATAAGAAACTGGACCTAGCCGGGCCAGGCAGTGTTTGAAAGAATACAGTTTCCATGTAATTATTTCTGGGTATAAGCTAGCCATGCGGGCGGCCGGGTGCCGGGGACGCAGCCCTGCCGCTCCTATTTCAACAGATGGCGCCCAACGTGGGGCTAAATCCACTTAAAAACCTGAGAAGCCTTAAAAATAAGGGAAACAGAGTTTAACACAGATTTTTGCTGTTTTGTTGGTGACATGCTGTAGAGAGATTCCTGATTCAGCAACAGCAGCAGAGAAAAAAAGCTGCGTCATTTTAAAGCGCGGCTTCCTGGTGCTATGCTGCCAGCGTGAACTCTGGCTTTAAAGCATTTCAAGGCTTTTATGGGACTGGATGTTTCTGTTCCCACTTGGGATCGGAGGAGATTGCTCTGAGACCTGCCGATGGCTCAGCGTTCCCTGCCTACACCTGGGCAGATGGCGGAATCAGGCTTAGGCAGGCGGAAGAGCATGGCGGATTCCTGCTGCCATACAGAGACGCGTTTTCAGACTGCGCAGTGCTCTGCGTGTCAGATTTGGCTGTAACTTGGATAAAAAGAGTTTCTGTGCTGCACACTCAGTCTCAAAATTAAATTGCTGATTGCGGCTCCAATGTAAACTGCTGTTTGCCTGTAACTGTGCTCAGCTCAAAAGCACCAAATGACTCTGAGGCAGGAGCGGCTGCTCCTTGCTGAACTGTGCTGATCTCAGGCAGGAACTACCGTAATTACCTTAAAACCGTGCAGTTAAGGTTTAGACTGGGCAGGACACAGGCAGTACCGTATTACCTATACATGGTGCAACTTAAGTTTTTAAGAAATGCTTAACATTTTAAGAAATGCTCCTGGAAAAAAAAAAAAAAATTACAGATTCACAGTAAAACAGATTCAGACACCGTTGGATGAATGTACGTAGGCTTGGGGAAAAAAAGAGAATATAAAGAATAAAGTTAATGTCTTAAAAAGAAAAAGGGTAAAGTCTTTAAAGAGACAGAGTACAGAAGTACAGATAGTTATAGATTAAGAGAAATAAAGAAAAATAAGCCACGTAAAAATGAAAAATTCACAGAGAGTCTGGATTATGTACATTGTGTTTTCTTTAAAATTTTTGACTGTGAAGGAGCTAAGTACAAAGAGACATTTTATTATATGGGCTGCTAAGCTGAACCTGCACATATGTTCTAAAGGTATCTTGACTTCAAAATTTGGATCTAAGGATATGATGCTTTGGAGAGGGTCTTCTTTTGTTTCCACAGAGGATGTGACCCTATGGATTGCATCTATCCCGGTATGGTATGATAGACCACGCCCTCCTGAAAGGTTGCTGTGAACACCCTCAAAAAATTACTTCACTCAACTGCCAACCGAGATGAACCTGACACACAGGTTACACCCTAAATGATCTGATTAACAGTGCCCCCATTCAGCAGGAAGCAGTTTGGAGAGAAAAAACTACGCCCATGTTCCCAAATATTGTTTATAAATGTTCTTTTACATTTAAAGGGGGATATGATATAGATATGAATAATTTGCATTGGTATGGATTTTAAGGTCAATTTTGTTATATGTATATGTATTTTTGAACTTGATTAAGGTATTGTGATTATGTAGTTCACTTAAAATGTAATGTATAATTAGGAAATATAGGTTGTTAATGGATAATCATTGCTAATAGTTAAGCTTGTAGTCATGTTAGTTAGATTTTCTAGATATATAGAGATATATTTCAATTAGATAGGCATTCTTCATATCTTTCAAAGACTGCAGAATATGGCATTTAAAATATTTTAATAACTTAGGACTTTTCATGACAAGGAGACACGTCTGCTCCTGGCAGCACCAGCTACTTCAAGAGGAAGATGGGCATCGAAGAGGATCCTTATGGAGTTGGATAGTCATTTGGGCAAGAAACTGCTCTTGCCTGGACTGTTGCATAAACTGGACACAGAGAACCCTCAGAGAGAGGACTGCTGAACTTGCCTAAAGGTGAGATGGTCTTTCGGGGTTCCTGATTCATGAAAGAGTCTACAAGACATTCTACAGAACACAGCAGAAAGTGACTGAACTGTCTTTAAAATTTCCTGCTTCATGGAAATGTATCTGGATACCATGGGCCTGTAGGCCGAAGATGGATGCCCCAACGGTACAGAGGAACTTTGGGTGACTGTCCAGGCAGCGAGATGTCTCTGTCATTTCTAGAGTTTTCTTATTTCTTGTTTACTTAGATAATATTATATCCTTCTGGAGTCTTTGATGGAGTTGAAGAATAAATAGTTATAGTTTTCCTTAGTTATGATAAGAGATAAAATAGATATAAATATTGTAACTGTAATTCTTACTTGATAACTGTTTTGTTATATGTAATTTTACTATGCTAAAGTTAAAGCCTTTCTTTTTTGTTTAAACGGAAAAAGGGGAAATGATGTGGGAATGATTTCTTACTAATAAAGAAACTGCCTTGGCCCATTTTATTGGATAGAAAATTAGGTAGGCGGAGTATACAGAAGAGAATTCTGGGAGAAAGAAGGTTAGAGGAAGAGTCGCCATGATTCTCCCGCTCCAGACAGACGCAGGTTAAGATCCTCTCTGGTAAGCCAACTCATGGGCTACACAGAATATTAGAAATGGGTTAGAACAATATGTAAGAGCTAGCCAATAAGAAACTGGACCTAGCAGGGCCAGGCAGTGTTTGAAAGAATACGGTTTCCGTGTAATTATTTCTGGGTATAAACTAGCCATGCGGGCGGCCAGGTGCCGGGGACGCAGCCCTGTCGCTCCTATTTCAACAACCAAGTTCAGTGGAAGCATTTTAAAATATTCCCTTCAGTGCTGGTATTTGAGCCCAGGCCACAGGTATGATGAGGAAACGCTATCACTCAACTGTGGCCCAGCCTTCTCTTTAGCCTCTGAGACAGCATCTGTTGGTCACACAAATGCTAAGATGATTTGTTGGATTTAGCCAGGAAGAAGTGCACTCTGGAGGCTGAGGTTTATATCCTGAGCTCCACAGTTAGCTTAATGTCAGTCTGGCTATATGGGGAGATGCTCAAAGATCCAAGACAACAAACCTCAACTAGCTGTCCCCCAAAGGCTGCTGTGAACGGTGCAACTCATGGCGGAGAGTCATTCCTTTGGCTAGACTGCTGGTTTTCAAGCCTAATTACATATTAGACTAACTCGAGACCTTTCATAAGATACGAGTGTTCAAGCCACATGACCCAAGGGATAGAGCAGGTCACTAAAAATTTTTCTAGCCACTGGAATATATAATAAGGGTCGAGGATCGTGGAGCTAAACTGTTCATTTATATTACTAATTATTTTTTTGAGACAGGGTTTCTCTGTATAGCCCTGGCTGTCCTGGTACTCACTCTGTTGACCAGGCTGGCCTCGAACTCACAGACCTCCCTGCTTCTGCCTCTTGCACGCTAAGATTAAAGGTGATGCACCACCACCACTGGCAGTCTAAATGTTTTTAGTTCTCTATCTGCAGAATCATCTGTGTGCCTGGTATCCTAGGAGACTAGAAGAAATCATCGGGTCCCCTGAAACGAGTGACAGTTGTGAGCCTCCATATGGGTGCCGGGAGCCAAATCTGGGTGCTTTGCAACAACAGCAAGAGCTCTGAGCTGTGGAGCCGTCTCCCCAGTGCCAGTATTGTACAGCTCTTAACTCAAATGCTGCTTCCTCTCAGTTGTTTCCCACATTACAAGAACACTGGCAAAAATAGGAAGGGACGAAGTAAGACACACCGTTCACCCATACCTTCTTACCATGCAATCCCATAAACAAACTTTGCTCATACGCTGATGTCCTTGCTCCCACGGGGGTGCACTCAGTAAAACCCATCACAAATAGCAGTATGTTTGAGCAGAAAAAGCATCTAATACTTCTGGTCTGCCAAACAGTGCTCTACACAGTGGCGGTTGCTCCCCCATGCCATCGCTCCACTGACTGGTTGCGAAGCTCACTGATGCTACCCACCATTATGAGAGAGTTGGGCTGCATAGCACTAGGCTGGGACATGATCCAAATTTAGCATCTGAAGCATCGATTCTGCTGAATACATGCAGCTTTCATGGCATTATCAAACTGAGTGATCCTCAGTTGAGCCACTGTAAGTGGAGAATGTTTATATGCTTAAAGCCCAGCGTCAAGCCTGGCCCAGAATGGGTATCTAAGTTCATGGCAAAAACACTTAGAATCTCAACATAGGGATTTCGAGCCATTTCCCCCAAAATTTATTTGAATTTTTTATGTATGGGTGTTTTGCCTGCATGCAGGCCTGGGTACTATGTGTGTGCCTGGTGCTGGCAGAGGACAGACCCCTGGAACTGGAGTTACAGATGGTTGTGGGTCGACATGTAGGTACTGGGAGTCAAATCTGCATCCTCTGGAAGAGGATACAGTGCTCTTAACCCCAGTCAGCTCTCCAGCTCCTTGAGCCGTGATTTATTGCTGCCATCTCTACATAGTTTTATTTCTATACATTTCTGTATCTTCCAAAAGCCTAATCTCAAAATTATAAAGCTACACATATGTTGGTAGATACATTATAAAGTCTATTCTAAGACAAAAATTTTCAACAAGAAATGAGTTGAATCTTACGGCTTTCTATGGCTTTGAAGCTGGACGCTACTGTTTTTAGGTTGTGCATCAAAGCCGACTAAAACACATTAGTTATTTATTTGCTTGCGAAATGATCTATGGTCCTTAGAGGTAGAGGGGGTGCTAGAAATCAATAGAGTATCTTGATAATAAATAACTTTTCTTGGTGCTCTAGGCCATCTTAGCTATTCTATTGATCACCATTGCTGAAGTAGGCACTGTATTTTGTTCAGCTCAGTTTAACAAGCCCTCCTTGATGATTTACATCAGCCAGTTGAACCTCACTTTCTGCTCCGAGCTGGCTTCTTCTCCCTGTCCATACCCTTCCACGTAGTTTTCTTTCTAGATTTTGACCATATTGGGCATGCCCTCACCTTTGAATTTTCATACTGTTTTCTCAAACGATCCAGGGTATTGAATAGCTGGTTCCCCTCCATTTTTCTATTCTATGTAAACATGTTTTTCAGAGCTGCCTTCCCTGACCAGCCTGCTGTCTGTGCAGCTCAGCTAAACTCAGTGTTTTCAGTCTGCTCCCTGCAGACCCGCGTGTCCACTGTGGCATGGGTCCTGTCTGTCTCTGCAGCTCCACCTCCACGCCAGCACGGCAAACACCGGCACAGCGAGCAAAGGCCTCTCTCTGCAGTCCTGAGTTCTCTGCGGTAGAAACGACTAATGGCTGATAATAAACGCGCGTGCTCAGTTGCGATGTTAACTTATAGTTCTCCATGCAATATGCACATGTAGGGTTTTTAATTAGCACCACAGTGCCAACTCCCTCTGCAGAGAAGACAGTTTGCATCCGGGGCCTCTCTGACCTCTAGCTGGCTCTCAGCTTCTGTCAGAATGAGCTCCTCCATTCTGTGTAACTTGCTATCATGGCCATTTCTTTCCATTCCCAGCTGAAAGCGGAGGCTGCCACAGCTTTGCTAGTATTTTTCTAGAGTGCTTGATTGGAAATACACCATATGTATTTGGCTAAAGGCCCTCATATGCCAAGGCAAAGTCCTTAGGTGCCTTGCTATTGTTTACTCCCATACATGGTTGGCTTTTGATGGGAATTTCTGGACAAAAACACTATATTCAATGTTAGCAGACTAATCACAATCCAGGATTTTTTTTTGCCTGTAATGTAATCCTTATATTATTACCAACATGATACTGAGGATACTGGCCAGAATCTTCAGACAAATCCATGGACGTATGGCTACCACTATTTTGAGGCACTTCTGTTTGGTCTAGACCCACCCTTTCAGCCACATTGATAACACACTTTTCCAGCTTCCCACACACTTATATACACACACAGCACTCTAACCCAGTGGTTCTCAACTGTGGGTCGACCCCTTGACAGATATCTATCTTCAAAAATATTTATTCAAAAATGATTCATAATAATAGCAAAGTGAGTTATGAAGTAGCAACAAAAATAATTTTATAGTTGGGGTCACCACAACATGAAGACCTATATTAAAGGGTCTCAGCATCAAGAAGGTTGAGAAGCACTGAGAGTTCAATCAGGTACCTTCAGTATTTCATTCTTCTATCAAGCATAGAAAAAAATGAATAGCATTTAATGGTATTACCAAAAATCAGCTACATTTGTATCGCATGCAGCATGCATAGCTCAGTGCCCTTCCCCAGAATAGAGCCCCAGTAAATCATAGCACCCCTGCTGCTTCCCTTGCGGACTTAATACAATCTTCTTCTATTCAACACACACTGAAAGGAAAAATCTGCACATTAGCACAATCAAAGCAGTTGATTCTGATATTATGACGTACAACTTATCATCTTAAATAAACACAAAACATGAAAAACCATCAGATTTCTGCACTTGCAGATTTTTTAAATATGCTGGATTAAAAATCACACTTATTTTGTGACCTCTATGGCATGCTTGTGGAGGTCAACTTGTAGGAATTATTGGTTCTCTCCTCACCTTGTGGTTTCCAGGGGTCAATCTCAGGCTGTCAAGCATAGAGTCTATGTCTTAAGCACCGAGTAGCCTTGGCAGCCCTCTATACACTGAGCTTTTAAAGGCAGTAGATCCTTCTGAACCCAGTGAGTAATCCCATCATGGTGAGAAGAGGCGCAGATAGAGACTGTATTGTGTGACGTGAAAAGATACACTGGGCCTGAGCTAGAACATGCAAATATAGCGGGAATCTGAACCGCTCAGAACTGTGGATCTAACCAGCAGCCCTTGGACCACTCGGAACTCCTGTGGATCTAACCAGTAGCTCTTGGACCACTCAGAACTGTGGATCTAAACAGCAGTCCTTGGATCACTCAGCACTGTGGATCTAACCAGCAGCCCTTGGACCGCTCAGAACTCTGGATCTAGCCAGTAGCCCTTGGCGCTACTGCTTTATTAATTCTTGGATGACAGCCAAATGACGTGCTTCCACATTTTCAGAGCAGTCTCCCAAGACTTCCAGCTACGGGAAAATATCAGGCCAACTTCTGGACATGTATCTTGCTTTATAATTATCTGTGCTGTCCTCTGCGCACAAGTTTCAAAGGCAGAGGTCCAGCAGATGGAAGACAACAAGCTGTGGTCTTGTTGTTTATATAAGGAATGTCCCCACACGCTGATGTGTTTGAACACTTGAATCCTAGCTGGTGGCACTGGTTTTGAAAGTCGTGGGACCTTTAAGAGGTGGAGACTTATTGTAGAAGGTAGGTTGGGGCAGTCTGAAGGCTTTGAAGCCCAGCCCCACTTGCTGCCCTCTGTCTGCTCCCTACTTGAGATGCCACCCCTGCTCTTGCTACCATTTCCTCTCTGTCACTATATCAGTTACCTTTTTTATGGCTGTGATAGAACACATGGCCAGAAGCAACTTAAGAGAAAGTTGATTTTGGCTTAGATTTCAAGGAGAGAGGCTTATGGTGGTGGGAAGGCTTGGTGGCAGCAGAAAGGAGCCGAGAGATCACAGTGATTTGGAAGTGAGGTGAGGGCATCAATCTCCCCCCCCCCAGCCTTCCCCTGGTGACACACTTCCCCCAGCAAGGCTATGTGGCCTAAGATTCTATAACCTTCCCAAACAGCACCACCAATAGGGCACCAAGTGCTCAAACACAGGAGGGTGTGAGAGACATTTCTCATCGGAGCCACCAGCATGATGGAATTTTATTTTCTCAAATGGTGTGACCCAATAAACTCCTCCCTCAAGTTACCTTCTGCAGGACATTCGGTAGCAGCCACAACAAAAGTAACTAATACAGATGGCGGTCACATCATGAATGGGTGACACCAACCTTTGCAGCTTGAGTCCTCCCCCCAGCCTTGGCTCTTTCCTTTCCTTTGGTCTCCAGCATTCTCTTGGGTGTGTTATTTACAACCCTGTCTTCAGTTCCCAGCACGTTGCCTTGATGCCGTTTGGATGCCCACCGAGGCTCTGGGTCTCCCAGGCTGGGCTCTTTATCAGCCTTCAGTTAGCTACACTAGATTGAACCCTAGCTTGTCCTGGTCTCTGCCTTTCTGGGCTTATCCCCTATCTAATACATCTTCAGGCTCCGCAGTGTCATCATCTTTTCCACTATGTGAAAGTCTATTTCTTCAACCTATCCTGGTTTCTGCATTCCCAAGGCTGCCTTCCCTTGTTCAAGCCACCAGCATTTTGGCACTGAAGAAGACTTACTGGCCCTTAAATTCATATTCAATTCATATTCCCCAACCTCAGCCAGACAGCTATCTTTCAGTGGAAAGTTGGGTCACACCAACTTCACAGCCTAGAGCCTTTAATGTTTTCCCACTGCTCAAGAGATAAAGCAAAGGAAATCATAAGCGATCTGCTACTTCCTGAACGTTTTGCCTTTTGCACACTCCCTAACCCCACCCTGCTCAGTTACAGCCTGCCACTCCCCCACCACTTCCTGCATCTCTGGAACTTCTTCAGCCCACACCAGCTTTCCCCAGCTCAGCTCCTCATTGCACCACAACAAGGGAAGGGATCAAAGGTAAAGGTTACTGGTGGTAACTTTGGCGGTTCCTTTTCACAACACCATGTTTTCTCATGCCCACATATACATGTGACATAGCCAGACTGGGTGGCACCCCTATCAGGAGATCAAACCCATGCCAGGAGGCAGCGGACTCTGCAGCCTCGTCTCTGGTAGCATGCAGCCACCTTACTCCTGTCTGTCACACGTGGTTAATCTTGTCGAATCTGGATCCTCTGGTTTGGGTTTGGATTTGGTTTTAGTTTCTGTTTTCATAATTAGTTGGAAAGTATGGGGCTAGGTTTGAAGACAGAGTCCATTTGGACTATTTCCTGAAAAGATGGTAGAGGAAGAGGCATGTAATCAAATGTTACAGAACTATTAGAACACAAAGGATTTCCTCATGTTGACTCTGTATAAGGCTGATTCCACACTTCATGCACCTATGTGCAGCGTTTGCATGGGTGAACACACTGGAGCTGAGGACGTCTGCTCTCCAGCTCTCTGCATTATTCCATTAAGTCAGGGTCTAACACTGAGCCTGAAGCAAGGCCAGCAAACTCAGTAATCTTCCTGCGTCGTCTCGCAGTGCTGGGTTCCTGGCACCCATGGCCATGCATGGGTGGACAGAAAATCTTTTAGTTTTACTTATTTTAGACTGTTCAGTACATTTAAATTTATCAATTAATATTTACTTATTGAATATGTTTTAAATGGTTTTTATTGAACTATACATTTGCCTGCAAATTTCAAGATATCAAGTTTTTTCCTGATGTGTAGTACTCCATTGTGTAAATGTACCACATTTTCCTTATCCATTCTTCGGTAGAGGGGCATTTAAGTTGTTTCCAGGTTCTGGCTATGACAAACCATGCTGCTATGAACATAGTCAGCACATGTCCTTGTGGTACAATTGAGCATTCCATGCATGGCTTTTTATGTGGGTGTTGAGATCCAAACTCAGATCTTTGTGCTTGCACAGAAAGTGCTCTACCCACGGAGCCATCTTTCTGGCCCCTACTTCTTACTTTTTGTGGCAGATTATAAGGAGAAGCTGACAATCACAGCATCACCCAGAAAACCAGTATTCAACAGTGCTCAAGGGGGACACAGATGGAAATGAGATCTTGACCCAGTCAAGTGTCCTGAGCCACACACACACACATACACACTCACTCATTCACTCACACACACTCATACACTCACATACACACTCACTCACCTACCCACACACACACTCACATACACACACACACTCACTCACACACTCACTCATTCACTCACTCACACACACACTCACTCCCTCTCTCATCCACCCACACACTCACTCACACACACACACACACTCACTCACTCACTCATACACTCACCCACCCACCCACTCCCTCCTTCACTCATACACTCACACACACACTCACATACTCACTCTCTCACACACTCACTCACTCCTGCACTCTCACACCCATGTACCCACGCACACTCACTCACGCTTTCCCTCCTGCACTCACGTACTCACTCACCCAGTCACTCATGTACTTACACACTCACTCACAAATACCAAGAGCCAGCCAGCTCTGCGCTCCTCCCCACTAGCTTAAGACAGTGATCTGACCTTTGCTTTGATGATTACGTCAACACTATCAAACATTTCTATAGCTTTTCCTTTTTGAGTAATTCAACATTTGAAAGTTAATTAATTTTTGTTTTAAAACTATCATAAGTATGTATAAAAGGGATCAATATGACAGAGAGATGAAGTGGCAGAGACTTATACCCAGGGGACAGCACTATCCCTCTTCTGTGACAATCTCTAAAGTCTATACTTCCTGCTCACTATGCTTTTGGATTAGAAAACATGGGTTTCTACCAAGTGAAGCTCTGGTCAATAAGCCATGAGGTCACAGACTGGACAGCACGAACCCCAGCTCCCAGGAGGCAACACCAGTGAATAAGTAGCCCTCTTCCTCACTGCTGTGAAATGTCAGAACTCATTATATATATTTTCTCTTCTTGACACTAAAACCATGGAATGGGGGAGGATGAGAGAAGAAAAAAGAAAACACGGAGATTTGACTTTGATGGTTGCGGAGTAGCAGAGCTGGAGGAGGAGAGGCTCTTATCTCCCTAGTATTATACACTACCCTACTGGATGCTGGGTGCCACTCTGGGCATGCTACATGTCTGGAATTCTAGCACACAGGTGTTGCATGAAGGAGGATCATGAATTTATGGCTAGCTGTGGCAACCTAGTATGTCTGAGCATATACTACGTAAATCTAGACTGTATGAGGCCTGTCTCAGAGTGGGAAGGAGGGAGAAGGAAGTAGCAGAAGAGGGAGGGAGGAGGAGATCTCTAAAGGCGACAGTAGAATAGGAGTGAATTACTTGATATGAGTGTGGAAATGGTAGCTCTGTGTGTGTATGTGTGTGTGTATGCACACACGTGTGTAGGTGCACCTATCCCTGCAAAGGCCAGAAGACAAGCATGAGCATTTATATTTTACCAGCTACCTGAAACTTAGGGAATGGAGACCTCACTGAACTCAAAAATGGCTTTCATCTATATGGCTTCAAACAGACTTCAATATTTGCACTTAATACAAAGTGTTAATACTGAAAACTTTATTCCATTCAGGGATCCTGGAGATCTAGTTCCAGATACTTGCATCTAAAAAAATTACTTACAATCCTTGTAGTAATTTAACAGATTTGTAGGGCTTACCAGGGTAAAGTTCTCTTATGGCTCATCATTCTATATGCCACTTCTGGTTTTGTAAACACATGTCAAAAATATGGATTTCCCCTTAAAGATGTATAAATAGACTCGCCCAGTTTAGAATCCGCAGCCCAGATGGCCCACCAGTATCAACAGAAGCTCTTTCCTTGCCAACATGAATTTTACAAACCAGAAATCACTGTCAGGCTTGCAGAGCAGACACAGCAGTACTGTGTTAGGTGCTCCATTACGTGGTCCATAAAACATTATTTTAAAAACAAACACTAGATGTTCAGAATGGGCTCTCTCACCAGGGCACAGAAGCCTTCCAGACGACTGACCCGCGTGCCTCTGTGGCTCCACCAGGAAAGGGCAGCAGAGGCAGAAGAGACGAGTGGGCTTTAAAAGCAGACGCTAACCCCTCAGCACATGCCTGAGCTGGGTAGCTTTGAGCATCTGACTCCAAGTCCCTTTTCTTTCTGATACCCTGAGTTTCTGGGATTCAGTATCTACGTGGTTGCTGACACTCTACAGACCACCGACGTAACAGAACAGCCACTAGGCGATTGTTGGTGCAGAAGGAGTGGAGCTGGGACTTAGAGCTTGGGACTCCCCTCTGTGGCCTGGAGAGGTGCATGTGGAATCTCTTAATCACGCTGCTCCAAGGACTTTGTGAAATCACAAGAGGAACAAGATGCACAGTGTTTGACAGCGATGCCAACAAGAGGAAGACGCAGGGCCTCCAGGCAGCCTTGGCACTTCTGGAAATGGTGGTTTGGGTGAACCAGGCTGGAGTTAGTGGCAGAGAGCCCACCACATGACATCTGTTTTAGGGGTTTAAAATTCTCATCATTATAAAAGGCAGTCTCTTTAATGAATCTGCTGTAAATTCTACAGTATGCATTCATGTGTTGTGTGTAGAGGGGTGTGTATGCACACACGTGTGTATGCGCACCTATCCCGCAAAGGCCAGAAGACAATATTAGGTCTTCAATAGTTCTCTGCCTCATTCTCTTGAGGCAGGGTTTCTCACTGACCTCGGAGCTTGCTGTTTTGGCTGTGCAGAAGGCCAGCAAACCCCAGTGAGCTGTCTCCAACCCATCCTTCAGCACTGAGGCCACAGGTGCACATGTAGCTATCCCAGACTTTATCTGCTGCTGGGGAATCCAGACTCTGGTCCTCACCCCTGTACAGAAAACACTACCCACGGAGACACATTCTGGTCCTCTATGCATTTCTTAATAGCCTTTGATGTTTTATTCATTTCAAAACAGGCAGATTTTTTTTCTACCCCATCACTAATTAGGTATTCTAACTGCCAGACAAACAGTTTCGCTCAATGAGAGGCATAGGATTTGTGTGCAATTTATGGATCAATCTGGAACTGTGCAGGCCTTAAGAGGTTTGATGAAAATACTTACAATACTGAAATAAATCAATAAAGGTTGATTAAGGGCCCAGGTTTTGAAATGGGTTCTTACGCATTATGAAAGACCTTTGATAGTTTGGGAGATGAAATACCACATTTTATTGTTTCTGGTTCTCTCCCTGTGTTGACTGCCACCAAGATCCCGCTGGCCCCATCAAATGACAGCCCCTGACCCTGAACTGAGCTGTGCAGGCTCTCAGAGCAACCTTCCCTTATCTATTATCCTGCTAGGCGGAGAAGGCTGCAGGACACTTGACTTTCCTGAGTATGCCTTAATGAGGGCTCAGCTGATACTTCTTAAAAAGAAAGCAGAGCTCACTGACTCTGCACCGACAGCAGGGGACCTGCACAGGACCAAACTAGGCCCACTGAGTGTGGGGACAGCCGTGAGGCTTGGGCAGTCTGTGGCTCCCCAGGCAGTGGGGCCAGGATTTATCCCTAGTGCTTGAACTGGCGTCTAGGAGCGTGCATTCTCTTTGGAGGGACACCTTGCTCAGCCTAGTTAGGGCTGGGGCTTGGGCTAGGGCTGGGGCTTGGTCTTGCCTCAAAGTGAAGGGTCAGTCTTTGTTGACTCCCCATGGGAAGCCTGACCCTTTCTGAAGAGTGGATGGGGGTGGGGTGGGGTGGGGTAGGGGAAGGGTGGAGCAGAAGGAGGGGAGGGAGTGCAAATGGGCATAGCTATGTAAAATGAGAAAAAACTGTATTAAAAAAATTCTTAAAAAAAAAGAAAAAAAAGAATTTGGATAAAGATCTGATTTTTAATACATCTAAGAGAAAGCTAACAGTTTCCAGATATTGAACAATTTGCCAGGTGCTTTGGACTTGGGAGCCCATACGTAGTGTCCTCTGCATCAGGTTAGACTTCGTGTGTCAGAGGAATGCACAATTCCTGTGTCTAAAGAAACTGCAACTTGGTGGTCTTGTTCTTGCTATTCTTAGTACCTGAAATGAATTTTCTGCTTTTGAAATCTGCTCAGATGTAACCACTTCCTGGGACTCTCTCATAATATTTGAAGAGAGAATTCCTTTTTCTATCCTCTGGGTGGTAGTGAAGGCAGCACGGCTGCCCACTATTTGCTGTCCTGGCCTTTCACAGTGAGCTGGCTGGCCCAGTGCCTTTCTTTCATCAAGAGATGGGACTGTGCTTGTCCATCCCCTGAACGCAGACTGACTGCTTGACTTGCTTTGGCCAAGGGACACAGCACAAATATCAGTGTCTCAGTTCTGGGAGGTCTGAGACATCTTCTCAAAGGAAAACCTCCAACAAGCCTTCCATGTCCTGCTGAGGGATTCAGAGAGCGGGAGCTCTGTCAGCTAGTGTGTCTCAGTGAAGCCCAAGTATGGGAGGACATCACAGCTAGAAGGAGCTAAGCCAGACTGACAAGAGTATAGACAGACAGACATAGACAGACACACACACACACACACACATCAGCTGACTGTTCCACGGGATAAAAAGCCAGAAAAATGTGCTGACACAATAGACAAGGGTTTTTACTTTTTCTAGTTTACTTCAGGTAAAAGAGATCATTTGTGTTTTTGTTTTAAGCCTTACTTTTGATTGCGTTTGGAATTCTTTTATTAACAAAATGAACAGATGATGTAATGACAAACTACTCAGTAAGATTTGTTTCCTAACAAACCAGAACTCTCCATAAAGGAGGCTCTGGGCCGGGCGGTGGTGGCGCACGCCTTTAATCCCAGCACTCGAGAGGCAGAGGCAGGTGGATCTCTGTGAGTTCGAGACCAGCCTGGTCTACAAGAGCTAGTTCCAGGACAGGCTCCAAAGCCACAGAGAAACCCTTTCTCGGGAAAAAAAAAAAAAACAACAAAAAAAAAAAAAACACACACAAAAAAAAGGAGGCTCTGGAGATTGAGCTTGAGGTCTCATGCCGGAAGCCGAGAACTGTGGCTTTTTAGAGGAAGATCATCGTGGGCTCTGACATTAGCAGGTGCTGCTTACTGTCAGCTGCTAGTGACCCTATGCTGGAAGGAAGGAGGTGAGCAGAACAAAGGCAAAGGCGGCATCACATGAGAGCCATGGCTCCAAGGTCAGGACCACGTCTCCCGCAGCTAGTGTCTACTGAATAGAGCATAGGGTAAGCCACCAGCTGCTGTTTGTTGGAATGCTGGCAAGTGTCTTTCTCTTTGAAACTATGTTCCTCTTGGGTTCCCCAGCTCAAGCCACACAGTCACACACAGCAGGACCGTTCTGTCATGGGGCCACCTTGGAGGGGTCTTGCTTTATCAGTTCCAGTTGCACATTAGAAACACCTGGGAGCTTTAAAGAAAAGCCCGTGGAGACTGGGTTAATTAGTTGTGGGGTACAGCTTGCACGTGGGGACACTAAAAACCTGTGGGTGACATGAGCAGTCAGCCTTGCACGGCTTCCCTTCCCTCACTGCCACTACGGGATTTAACATCTCAGGTAATTATAACAAAACCTCTCTAATATGCCTGTACTCAAAACTCGGCACTGCTGGACAACAACTGGAAGATAATTTCCTATAGTAGATAATGACAGGCTCCGGAGGAATTAAGAAATAATTACTAGATAAGGAATGCCCCTATGATTAACTCTAAGCATAATGTGAACCCAAAATGTCCTAGAAGCCCCCAACATAAATGGACATTCAAGATTTTATTGACCTAACTTAAAAAACACATAACACTGCAGACTGCATTAAAAAAACACACCAACGCTAATTATCATTTAAGTGCATAGTCTAAAAGCACATTAATCTAAACTCTTTCTCTGAAAATATCATCACTGTGTGAATAAAGTCATCTTTTCACAAATGAAGCTACCATGTGGTATTTAGAGTGATTTTAATTTTAGGTTCAGATTCAACATGGGATTGTCAAAGAAAGCGGTTTCATCTTCCTGGTGTGTGAGTGACTCTCACATGACACGAGTGTCACTTTCAAAATCATAACTGTTTTTGGATAAGAGTTCAAAGGTGCCAAAATTACAAAAAATCTTGTTATAGAGTATACAATATATACAAATCACTTTAATGTCAACATTTCATCCTTAATAAATTCTGTGGCTACATTTACAAATGCACTTCTAAGATAATATTCTGAATCATAGGACAAACATTCCCAGACCTGACTCCACAGACAGGAAACAAGGTCAAGAGACAGACCAGCGGTGCTCCACCCCGGTGTCTGGGAATCATGCCTGGATGTCTGTGTCTGCGTCCTCTCTCCGGCATCGGGAGAGTATTCCACTGCACAAAATTGGGCTGCAGGACTAGAGCTGGCCCCAGCCTTTGCTGAATGCCTGTTTTGCCAACTCTGCATGGTTATGTTCAGTGGAGGATTTAGGGAGGGCGGAAATGATCACTTTCTACACTGGTTCTTCTTACAAAGTGGGCTGAAGATAAGTACAGCAATTTGCCATGACAGCTTAAAAAAGTATCTGTTCTACTTTTCCTAGCCCATCACTAGCTTCTTCTATTAGCATGCTATAATGTACAAACCAACATTGGCACACTGATATCATTTAATCTCTTAGAATTTACCTAATGTTTTGAAGAGCCTCTTTCTGTAGGCGTGGTTGGCCTTGGACTGGACGCAATCTTCCTGTTTCCATCTTTTAAGTGCTGGGCCACAAGGGCTCTCGTGATTGTATTTTTGTCCCAGGACCCTTCCCAGGATGGTGCACTGCATTTAGTTGTCTCCTTTCTCTTTGAGAGATGGGCAGGAGGGAGAGAAGGGGAAGGGAACGGGAGGCGCACTCGCTCCCTGGGTGTGACAGGGAGGGAATGAATGGGCACGAGTATTTTCCCCCTGGGGCACAAAGGCTGCAGTCCTACAGATCACCCTCTCCGGTTCTCTTCTATGAAGGAAAAGAACGCATGTTAATGAAGTAATCCCAAGTCTTAATTATGAGACATACACCGTGGGCAGGAGAAAGGTTAAGTCGAAAATAATGAGACATTTGGAAGGACCCGACTCGTGGTCTCTGATTGTTAACACAGATCATCAAAACCTAAAAAGCAAGGGATAGGACAGAGTGGAGGAAGTAGCAGGCATTTCACGCGCAACCATGATACTACTGTATTATTTGCCATCTCTGGCTTGAAGAAGTTATGTTCTTAAAGCCCAAAGTGATTCAGCAATCACTTCCCAAACAAGATTGATTCATCTGACGTGAGTTGTCAGGTCACAACAGAGAATGCTAAGCGTTGGTGTCCTGTATAGAGATGCCAATCATTCTACTCTGAGTGATGCTGTGCTGTAAATGGGAAATCCAAAGGCTAAAAACATTTTCCAGGTTGCCGAGCATAGCACTTTAACATCTCTTCTCCCCAGTACTAATGAATTGTTCTTTCAAAGTTTGAAAACAACAACTAGTTATTATGACAGGAAATGCTGTATTCACTTCAGTTAGTGCAATGTAAAAGATACTTCACCGAATGGGTTTGTCTGTTGCTGTCCTGCCCAATGAATACTTCTTTAGACACTAACTTTGTTCCACAGTGCTGTGACGACAGGTGGGCTTTAAATTAACGAGGAGAGTCAACTAACCTTCTAGGAAGACGGGAGTCCAAGTTAAATAATTCCGAACTTCGTTAGTGGTGTTTGAATGCGATAGTAGAGGTAAGTATTATCTACTATGATGGAAGGAATGAATAAAGACAGAATTTCAAAACTGATGAGCCTGCCAAATAGGGAGATCCTAACAACACCCTAGTGCCCAAAGGCATAAAGGAAGGAAAACTTAAGATATTTTAAAGGAATGTAGAAATTCTTGGGAAATCTTTTTATGATAAAAAGAACAATAAATGGAGAAGTGTCACTGGTTTCTGATTGGCATTTCAAAAACAGTATGGGTCTCTCTGTCAATGTAGAGAACATAAACAGTGTAGGGATTTGCAAAGACATTTAAGGTCATTATTCATCTGAAGAGGTGATTCCTTGGACAGAAAACTCCAGGAGACTTGTCATGGATGGGGTAGTGGTGCTGTGAGCACAGCTTCTGACATTTCCTTTAATAAAATGACGATCCCAATGGACTTTAGGATTTCCTCTGCAACTGATTAGGCCTCATATCCAATTACAATTTTAAGAGGCTACCTGTTTTTAATCAGTCATCCAGTATACAGATATAGTAATAAAGTAACTGTACTCGATGGATCATAAGAGTGGCAAGATTTGAGTTGGGGCTACGGCTCAGTGGAAGAGCATTTGCCTCACCCATGTGAGATCCTGAGTTCAGTCCCGGATGGTGCAGAAACAAACACATACACAAACAAACATAACCTGTGATCTGGGGACTGGAGAGATGGCTCAGGGGTTAAGAGCACTGGCTGCTCTTTCAGAGGACCAAGGTTCAATTCTCAGCACCAAGTTGTGGGATAAGAACCACCTGTAACTCCAGTTCCAGGCATCTGGTACCCTCCTTTAGCCTCCCTGAAGACCAGGCACATATGTGGTGTAGATATACATGGAGGCTTATATACAGAAAAGTAAATAAATCTTAAATCTATTTTGTAATGGAATGCATACTTGACAAATTAAAATACCGTTTAAAAAAGATTTGTTCTATGAGCATGAGTGCTTTGCCTGTATGTATGTCTGTGCACTGCATGCATGTGTGGTGTCTGGAGAAGTCAGGAGGGGCTTTGGACCCCCTGGAACTAGAGTTAAAGATGGCTGTGAGCAGGACATGTGGTGCTGGAAAGTGTACCTGGATCCTTTGCCAGAGCAACAAGTGCTCCTAACCACCGAGCCATCTCTCCAGCCCCACCAGCTCTGAACTGTCCATTATGCCACATATCCTTGGTTTAGGAACTAATAATGTAATTTTCAACTACATTTAATATCTCATGATACTAAAATAGATAAAAGTTGTTAATAATAACTATCATTATGGTATCTTGAATTTGGACAAAAATACTGAATTTACAAAATTTTTCTGTGGTTAATAACAAAATAAAATAACCTGGCAAAAAGCTTTTGGCACACACACATACATATCCAATTAATTTTCTTTGACAAGCTTACAAATGTATATAAAATGAATTCTGGTTCCTCTCAGTCCCACCCTTTCCTAGGTCTCTCCATCCATGTCAATCCTCTTTATAACTGTCTTTTTCACATTCGTGCTTTTGTGAAGTTTGTTTTTTGAGACAGAGTTTCTCTGCCTATCCTTGGCTGTCCTGGAACTCACTCTGTAGAGCAGGTTAGCCTCAATCTCAGGGGTCAGCCTGCCTCTGCCACCCGAATGTCGCGATTAAAGTGTGTGCCACCATTACTGGGTCACATTTTGTGCTTTATCTGTGATCTGTTGAGTTTAATCAGGGCCATCTGTATGCCCATAGGCTTTGAACCATCTACTGGAGCCTGGTGGGATCACCTGTGGGGACACTGGGGAAGAAGACAATGACCATCTCTCCCTGAGAATTCACCAGTCAGCAGGGTGGGTTGTGGGCTTATGTGCGTCCCTCGTGATCTATGACTGAATGACGATATGCTTGGGCTTAAGCAAGGTGCAATGCAAGCAGGTACGAATGCTGTGCTGGCTATGCATGTACCTGAAATTTGTACGTAATGTGTTATTACTCTCTCTCTTCCCAAAGTCCCGAGAACTATGTACAATTGCTGAGCACGTAACTGCAGAAGGTAACGTGGCGAGAGCAATGTCTCCTAATGTTCACTGTCAACAAGTGGCTATCATTATATGTAGAGAGAAACCACTTTTAACCAATACTGAAAACTACAGAGGAGAATTCTGAGTGTTTACACAAACCCTAAGGAAAAAGTGTGCTTGCTCACATTCCAAAACACCTTTCTCAAACATTATTATTTTCTTAAACATCTAGGTCATCATTCCATTTATCAATTCTTTAAAAACAGCAATTGGTTTTGATGCATGTTAGCACCATTGTTAGGATTATGAAATGTGTACACCCTGGGCATGCTGAATCCCAGGGGTTTCTGTGGCGCAGCTGCTAGGAAGAACTTGCTGCTATAGTCTAGGCCCAGGCACATCGTAAGAAATTACAGAGTGAAGGGAAAGAAGATGGGGCCCTGAGATCATGGGAACAAAATGGGAGTCCTGAAAGCAAGGGCCAGGTGAAAGGCAGGCTAGCATGCTTTGCCATTGACCACATTTCTGGGACTGGCCTAGGGACCTGGGGCTTTCTGCCACACAGCTCGCCAGGCTTCAGAGAATCCCTCAGACTCAGCCAGTCAAGACTCACACATCACACACACAAGCATGGCTGCGTGGTTCAGGAGCTCAGGCATGAGGACAATGCACGACAGCCTCCTGTGGCTCCCACTTGCTGAGGTCCCACGTCTTGCAGCAGAGCCAAAATTGCTACCTAAAGGACTATGGAAAAATTTTGGTCTCAAAACTGGGACAGTTGTTTCTTCTGGAAATGTTTAATTGTTTGGGTTTAGAACATCATTAATCATGAAGCAAAGGACACAGCTCCCTTTCAAACTGTTTAAAATAAAATAAAATAAAACCTGTTTCTATCAGAGCCACCGCCCAGGATCTTGCACACTGCATCTCTATTTCGTCACCCTTTCTCCCTTTTCCCTGTACCTCAGTTCACTCCTGCCACGCTTTCCTCTCCATGTGCTGTGTACCGTGTGCTCTGGAATAGGGCGTGCAATCAACAGTCCCCAGGTAATAAAGATAAAAAGGGCTTTGAAATAATCTAGTTCTATGTGGCATATTTCACAGACGAGAAACCCCAGGTCTCAGTGGCTATTGTTTCAAAGTCTTACTGCAAGGCAGGGATCCTAAAAGGAGTTTATGAGTTTTAGTTAGCATATGGCGGCCTCCGGTTCATGAGACTCTTTCCTCAATCCTGTTCTTTAGGATGGTACTCTCTGAGAGATGCCGAGAAATACCTCCCCCCCACCGGAGGGAAACTCTCCAGGCCACACCTCACTTTAGAGAGTCACAAGAAAGTTCTGAGGAAGTCATATAACAAGTGAATCAACTTAATCATCTCTAACTTCATCTCTCTTTTCTTTGGGGCCATGGCTGGAAGCTACACCTATGAAGACTCCTTGGAACGCACCTTGGGAGGTTCTGGGTTAAGATGAGATTCCAGGAATCAAGTGGAGGACAGAGATGGCACATGTTTATCTCCTGACACATCAGCCTCAGCTGAGGGTGCGCTCGAAGGTGGAATGTCATGCTGCCCCACGGAGCTTCATCTCCCAGCAGTGGAGAGGGTAATGGACCCGTGGAGGACCGGGAAGGACATGGCTGGCATTTTGTTTTTAATGCCTACTATCTTCTGCCCACTTTAGACGGGAGGAGGTTGCAGATAACTTTCCGACAGAGGTGAACACAATCAGACAAAGGTTGTCTCCAAGTGTGTGGTCCCGAGGGCACCTGGTGTGGTCCCGGGGGCCCTGTGGTGGTCCCGGGGGCCCTGTGGTGGTAGGACACCTGGCGCCCTAAGCCCAGATACTACAGCTGTTGCTGGGTGACATGGCTGACTCTGTTCTTGTCACCCAAGTTCTTACACTCTCTGAACTTATGTTTCATCTTCAGGAAAATGGGTATCCTAACAATCACAATACGGCAGTTGTGTAGGCCGCAGTTTAAGACCTCAGTACTTGCCCGTCCCTTTCCAGGAGCCGCGATGTGTCTGTTAAACAAAAAAGCACCACTCAGATTGGCTGTATCTTCCCTTCATAGACATTTCTTCTCACAGTGGACAGAGATGATGTACACCAGTGGTCACACAAGACCCTCAGTGTCCTCCCTTCAGGACAACCGTAGCTAACCAGTTAGTACTGGTTCCTCCAAGGATCTAGCTGCCTGTGAGCCCCTAATCCTGTCCCTCTCGAAGAGCTGTGCTCACAGGTATGAGAAGCCCAGACTATGGTGTTACTGGGGGGTCCAGACTCAAGAGAAACAAGTGAGTTTCTCCTGGAAGCCATGGGCGCCAAAGTCATGATGTCTCCAGGTCGGCTACAGACAGCCTTCCATCTGAGCAACCCTTCCACAGACCGGACACAGGCAGGAGTGGCTGACCCAGCTCTCTAGGTGGCTCGCACAGTGGCATATTCTACCCAGTTGTTAGAAATAACAAACGACATTAAAAGCAGGTAAACTGATATGCATCATCTGGAAACAAGGAAGGAAGGGAGGAAGGTTGCTGAACGTCTCAGTCATTTTTATTGATTTCCTTGTTATTCGGTCCCAAACACTGTCCTATGTTTGCCCTCCTCTACTCTCTCTCGCTTCAGTTTATTTATCATCATTAGTATTTATTATTGTGGGTTGTGAGTCTCAGGAGTGAACGGAGGTCCTCAGGCACATGAGGCACTACTGAGCTTCAGCTCCTGCCCTCTTTCTATATGTTATAATCACAAAAACATTTTAAAAACAATTAAAAATATATGATGTAGAAAAAAGAAACACAATCATATTTAAAAAGATTATCAGCAAATACTTCCAAGTTTAAAAACAACAAACAAATAATTTGCATTACTCATGTCACCAGGGTCAAGTAAAAGATGCCTTAGCTGTGTAGTGTAGCATGAGTCCTACACAGGTGACCGCAACGACCTCAGGACCGACACTATCAACTGCACACTGAGACATCTCAGGACCTATGGAATGCAGCAGCTGGGAAATACTCAAGGGGTTGTTCTCCTACGTAAGGCAAGGCTGGGGGAGGAGCACAGTCAGTGCGAGCCGAGCTTGAGGTCAAGCTCCAAACTTGGGCCCGGCCTCAGCTCGAGTCTCCGTTTCTGCCCTGGCAGGATCTGGTCCAGACTGCAGAGACTCTTACCATTTCCTTCAAGGTCTGGAGCACCGTGGGTGGCACCCTCTCTGCGTCCCTCGCCACACACCTCTTACTCTCTGCCCACCGTTAACTGTGCCTTTTCTCTTATTTAGGGGGACATAATGGTTTCGGTGAGTTTCAGGCTAACGTCACTCACTGGTAACACTGTGAGCACTCACGCACTGGAGCACCTCTGAGGGTGTCTGGCACACGCAGGGAGGATGGAGAGTCTTGGCGCTGCAGCCTGAGATGGCACCCTGCTCTCTGAGGGCCTGTACCACACGCATAATGCAGCGCGAAGAAAAGAGCCAAGGAAAACGTTCCCCAAATTATAACTGCATCTTGGTAATGAGAAGCTATTAAAATATATTTTAAAAAATCCCCAAGCTGATGTGTTTCTTAGGATTCTGAGCTTCCCCACTGCTCTGCCATTTCCCCATTCTGTATGCACAGCAGAGATTCCTGCCAAGACTATTACAGTGGGCAAACAATGTCTTCTCTGTCAGAGAGAGAATGAACAGTATCACAAAGCTCTCCTCTAATGTACAGCCTACACTCCCACAAGCCTTCCGAGGAGAACCGCCGGGGGAGGGGAGGACAGAACACTCTCCACTTGCCAATCTGAAACTGCTTTCCAGAACAGCAAGGGTGGACGACCGCCAACCATGTATTATCTTCTAATCAGAGAAGGTTGACAAGTAGATTTCCATTGTGGCTGTATATTGTTTCATCCCTCTGGATATGAGCACACAGATACTTTTGTAAGGAAAAAGGCAGAAATGCTTCATCTTAAAAAAAACCTCAGGGCTTAGTGAAAATAGCCTTTCGCTACAAACTGCAGAGCAGCAGAGGAGTTTGTATTAAGACGCTAGGAGCTGGGTCACAAGTGCCAAAGCCACTATGGGCTCTCTTGCTTCCCTTAAGGCTTGGTGCCTGCTAAGCTCGTGATTCAGAGAGGAAGAGCCTGCAGCAATTCCCTGGATATGTAAGACAAGGCTAGCCCACTCCTGCAGGTCCCGAGGACTGTCTGTCTCCCCCTCAATGGCTTTTCTTTAGAACATAGGCATTAAGCACGTGACCCTTCAAAATGAGACGTTTAGAAAGCTCTTTGCATGAAATCTGTGAAAGGATTACTTGGTGTGCATTTTCAGAAAAGAACAGAGAGTTTTTAAAACTTTTCTTACTTGTGTCTTAGTCTGGGACCCTGCCCCCCCTCCCATGTGACATGTACAGAACACACACGTTATCTGACCTTTATTTAGGATCCCTTGACTCTTTCATCATGAAGGAATGAAAGTTATTTCCAGTCTAAACACAGTCTTGCCCGCCCCCCTTTTCCCACACACTTGCTGACCAGCCCCGTGGTCTCCCAGGGGGAGATGGGGTTCTCCTGGTGACACATTTAGTGAGGCTGCAGGAAGCTGCGACAGCCTTCCTTTCTTCTCTCTCTCCCCCTTTCACTCACACAGTCCCAGTCTGCACCAGACTAGACAATCAAAGCTCTGTGCGGCCGGTCCCACGGCCATCTGAAAATGCTAACCCTGTGCTCCCTTCTTCCTACAATGGCAACATTTACCTTGGAGAAATAGTTGTCCAAAAAAGTATTTCTGCGTTCTAGTAATGTGCTCCGTTCAAACGTCGTTATGGGAGATTCCCTCTCCTTTCTTGGCCTGTAACCAAAAAGAAAGAAAGAATGTTGGGGGCAGGGGAGGCACATGGATAGGCTGTGAAAGACACTTGCCAGCTTACTGTAAAATCCTGGCCTGTTTACCAGACATCAGGCTTTGCATTCCTCTCTACAGAGGCTGCAGGTTTAACTTCTAAATGAGCAAAAGCAACCACCACAGTGAATATATACGACGTTTCCCCTCTGAAATAACAGTCACATTATTATTTGATCCAATATAGATCAATCAACTTTTTAAAAAATTTCTCAGTCTTCCCAGTTTGTGACAGAGAAATCTGTATGTTACTGTAGTACAATTAAGATCAAGTAACTGTTACCGACATTGGAGTTAAAACACAGTATTTATCTGAAAAGAACATTCAGAGTTTTTGGCAAGGTAAGCCATGACTCAACTCTGACATTTTCTGATGGAAAGGAAGCTGTGGTGGTGAGGGGCATGCATCAAGACCAAGGGCTTGTGGGTCTGATCCCTTATCATCCCATCAGCGCCCCACTATGGAGATGAGAAGGATTCTCAGAAATGGAGGATCGGCTCCCACATCCTGTCGTTGGTCTGCCCAGCCCTTCTTCCGCCTCCCTCTCCCCTCTGCTTCACTTCCCATCCTTTAACACGTCTGTTCTGCACTGAATTCCTAGTTTTATCTTTTAAAATATTTATGTGTTTGTGTGTGCATCTGGATGTCATGTGTGTGGGTGCCAGTGAAGGCTGGAAGAAGTGTTGGAGCCCCTTGAGCTGGAGTTACAGGAAGTTCTGAGGAACCCAGCCTGGCTCTTCTGGAAGACCAACAAGCACTCTTAATTGATGAGCTGCCTCTTTGGCCCCATGAGACACCATGATGGGGGCGGGGCGAGGAGGGAGAGGAGAGGACTGGACAGTGAAGGAATGAGCTCATTCTCACGAGGCTGTCCCGGCTGCTGTCTAAGACCTAGGACTTCTTTATGCTAGCAGACTGAGGTACAAATTCTGCTCTGTTTTCCACATTCAGTTGCAGGACATCAGCCACCCAGATTTGTATTAACTGCTGCTCTTTTGAATATATCGTAATTTCTGAGTGCTGCTTTCTTTGGCGCAGAATCGGCACGTTGTTTATATTATATGAAGGTGCAACTATTCTTTCTCTGCCAGCTGTCAAGGGAAGAAAGGCTGACTTTTGTTTGCCAATGTGTTCAGCTATATTCTTATTTTCTTATTTCTAAACTAAATCTAAAAAGATCAGAATGAGAGGCACAACCCTGGGCTGTCTTCCTCTAACTCAAATCCACATCTCTCTCTGTCAATCACACAAAGTGGGAGGGACAAGGCTGCACTGAGTGAAGTGCTCCTGGGCTCAGTGATTCCCGCCATATTGTTCTACTCTTTCATCAGCTTTCATGTAAACCTCCTCCAGGCTCCCGCCAGGCACATATATGTTGATACAGATTCTAATACCCTCTTGGCTTCTCTATGTCAATGCCCAAGCTCAGAAAACTCTTTTAAACTAGTTAGAAAGATGAGCAGGATTAATTATCCAAGCTCCATGGCTTCAGGTCAGGGTTGTTTTTGTTTTCAAATGTGAATTCTGACACTGCATATTAGAAATATAATTTCAGGGCGGGGATGCAGTTTGTGAGTTTGTAGTAGAGCATGGTGTGTCCTGGTCAAAGGTCTAGGCTGAATCCCTGGGTCACAAACACACACAGATAAAAGCAACACGCACTTTCTAGTACCAGACGTGAATGAAAAGCTTGACTTAACTGAACTGTCTAGACTGCTGCATAATTTTGCATTGTCAAGATAGGTAGAGCATGAGTTAGAAATATCCCCGGAAAACAAGGTGGTGGAGATAGTGGTGCTACCACCATCTAACAAGGCAGGCAGATGTACAGATTCAATGGATAACACTTACCACCCACGAAAGCAAACCCATATATTTACATTCCTTTATTTACACGGTCAATTGCCTGCTAACCGAAGTGCCAAGACTATTCAGCGGAGAAAGAGCAATTCTTTAGCAAACAGTGCTGGGACGGGTAGTAGCCACAGACAAAATCAGGAACTGGAATCCTGAACTCACACAATGTTAAAGTTGGGTTGAAATGATAAATGTAAGAGGTAAAAACACACATTAAAAAAAAAAACTACTAAGAAAGAAAACACAGGTAAATCTCCATGAGATCAGATCTGGCCAGGGCAGCTCCTGATAATGAGCACAATCAGTAACTGTAAAATAGAAAAGGTGTGAGACTTAGAAAACTATGCACAAGAAAGATGACATCCCAGAGGACAGAAACAGGCACAAGTCACTTGATAAAGGAATTGTAGCTAGAATATATTAAAAAAAAAAAACCTCTTAAAATGCAGTAAGACATCCAAATCTCAACTGAGCAAAGGGTCTGAGTAGGCATTTCTCCAGAAGAAGTTATAAAAGGACCAACAAATTCACAGACTGTCAACATCATCATCAAAGAAATGCAACCGGCAGTGAGATGCTGCCTCCTCGGCTCCAGCTGAAAGAGTCATGTGCTGGCAGGATGTGGAGAAATTCGAACCTGCAGACCCTCCTCAAGAAGTGCAAGACAATCACCCACTTTCCAAACAGTCTCGAAGTTCTCTGAAAGTGTCAACCATGAACTATCACCCCATCCAATAGTTCTGCTCCTAAGTATATATGGAAGAAACAAAACCAGAAATCCACACAAAAGCAAGGCATACGGAGGTTCATAGCCATATGATTCACAATGGCCATATTAGTCATATATAAAAGGGAATGTCATACTGACATAGGTTCAACATGGATGTATTTTGAATACATGGTAAAGGAAAGAAGCCAGTGACCCTGACTATTATGGAATCTCATTGGTAAGAAATGTCCAAAAATGTTCAAATAAACAGAGAAAGAGTGACTGCTTAGAGTTGGAGAAAATGGGAGGTAGACACTGGTAAAAATGATCTACAAATGATGCATACTAAAAACCCATTAAAGCTGCATCGTTTAAATGGATGATTGTATGGTATATAGATTATAGCTGAGTAAAGCTCTCACTAAAAGGAAAGACTATTCCTAAAGGTGTAGACATTATACTGTCTTCCAGATCCCTCTCAAAGAACTGCGACAAACTTGTGCTGAAGCAGAGCACCTCACTCCGTGGCAAACTACCACGTGTGAGCTTCCCTGAGGAAAATCCTCATGGACTCTGTGGTCCTTGGGCTCCTTCATGTGTGTGGCTATCACTGGCTGAAACCGATCCTACACTTTCAGTTTAGCAGCGCCTTCTGCCTTGTGGGATTTTAGGACCTCCCAATCCAGCTACCTCTCATCTTTCTGCTCCTCTGTCCGCATCCCCCGAGCCAGCAGGCTGTGAAGATCGGCACGTTCTTTCCACACCTGTTCTACTGACAGTTTCCCATGACTGGTACAGGCTCTGAACATTGGCAGTGGCACTCCTACGAAGGCCCAAACACGGAGTTTGTGACGTGCCTAAAAACTCCCCTGCCAAAAGCCGCTCAGAGCAATGGGGTAGTGAGTTTGGGGACCCACACCTGTGGTATGAGATCTGCATTTGATGAAAGACCTGGTCTGGCAGTGAAAGCCATCCCAGCAGGCCAGACCATGACAATATCATCTCAGCAGGGGAAATTACAGCTGAACAAACAGATTCCACCGATACTGAGCAAAGCGTCCACTGTGGATGAGAACAGTGAATGTGGTTAGTGGGCACTCCACCAGAGGGGCACATTTAAACTGCCTAAATACTCCATGCTTTAGCCACAACCAGTTCAGCTTTGGGGAGGCACGATAACGTGTGTGAGGCAAGAGGGAAGGCAGGAAGAGGCTTCCCAGGGCAAACACCCCGGTCCAGTTTCTGTTTGTTTGGGTTCTCCTCGAGCAGTTCAAAGGCAATTCTGCACTGGATGTGGCTGATCAGGAGTGGTACAGAACCTGGATTTGTGCAGCCTTGCTTGCATATTATTCTTTATACAGAAAACCAGAGATCACAGCGGTTTCTTATCAGCTACATTATCCTGCTGCAAATAGCATCTTAGCAAAAACAAAACGTGAACTTCCTTCCAGTCTGCTGGGGCTAAGCCCCATCTCTCCTTCCTGAGCCTTCTGCAACTGGCCTGGGGAGAGGCCGCTTACACAGTTTCCATGGCAGCTCTGGGTCAGCATTGGGGTGCAGAGTTCCAGGCCAGGGTCTTCCTGAGCCCAGCCAGCCTTTGCAGTTTAAAGCAGCGTATGGAGTTTCAACCAGATGCGGCCTGGTGTTGACTAAGACAGGATTAAGATAAAACTCCAAGAGCCTCTCTCCAGGAAGATAGCAATTTATTAATCAGCTCCCCTGGGGTATGCCTACTAAATCAGCTATTAATCCAGTTAATTATACACACCCCCAATTTGTCAAAGTGATGAGCATCTGCAATTTGATAGATTTTTGGTAAAGAAAAATCCATAAGCAAATGCATACCACTTCCCCTTAGTTCACTGGCATTCTGTGATTTAACAAGTGAACAATAAATTAGAGCTCTCCCTCTGTTTCAGACAGAACAGACATTTCTGCCTATTAAATTTCAATATCCAGCCCTTCTCAGCAATCATGTTCTCAGCGATCATGTGCGGCAACAGACTAGCTGCTTAGTGGCTCAGCAACACAGCGGCTGCTGCTGACAAAGAGACAGGCTGCTAACGGCTGTGCCGTGTGGAGAAGCCAATGCCCTGCTCCTGGCTGCTGGCACCATCCGCCCTTGCTAAGCCTTTTCTGCTCTCCGGCTATCTCCTACCAGCTCTCCCAGCTGTCCCTCTCCCCTCCTCCAGCCCCGCTGGCCACAAGCTCAGCCTGGCCGTTACTGCGTTAACAGGTGCGGTCTTCACGGCGTCATCAGATGTTCCTGCTTCATTGTTCCCGCTCTCAAACAGCTGGAATCCTGATGTATGCAGTCCATTAAGAGAATGGGGGGCTCGTGTTTTATTTTCCTTGTTGCAAACGGGAAACAAGGAAGAGGGAAGAAAGGCTAGCTGCAGAGGCACTGCAGAGGCCACCATGAGCAAAGATAAGACGGCTTAGGAACGTCAGGGTGGTTTGTAAAATCATCAAAAAGATTATAAAGACGACACTGGGAAAACAGTTTCTTCTGGAAATCCTCTCAAAGGTTTAGTTTAATGAAATAATATTCTCTCCAAGAATAAAATGCTTTCTTGAATTTTAGAGAGTTGATGATAAGAATCCTTGAATACGCATTTTTACACTATCTACAGTCTCCAGACCTTGGGAAGACAGGTACCGCTCTAATGCCAATGTCTAGTCATAAACAATTGGCATTTTATAAGCAAAAGCTTTCTATTTATAAACCTGTTACTTGGAAAAAGGTAAAATGACACATTGATACAAACCTTATCTGTAAGCATGTATTACAAGGGCGGCTTGGCGACAACTCCTTGCAGCTTTACTACTAGGAGAGGCACAATGAAAGTGACCCCGTCCTCCTGGCTGCTGAGGGCAGACTGGGCTATACCGTGAAAGCGTGAGCAGGGCAGCTCTACAGCCTACTTCTCAGCGTCTGAACAGAGAGCACTGGCGCAGGCTCCAGCACGAGAACGCAGTTTCAGAAATTACAGGCTGCTTTGGAGAACAGAAAGGGCAGAAGTTGTTCCTGCTCATGACTGGTTTGTGAATTGGTAGCAAAAGAAATATTTAAGAATATTCTCAAGGTAAGCATGGTGGCATATGTTAGCATTTGAATGCTGAGGCAGGAGGATGGAGAGTTCAAGTCCAGCCTGGGTTACATAACACGGCCTGACCCCTCATCCTAATTTTAAGGAATACTTGTCTAGACAATGCAAATACACACGGAGTAGAAACAAAAGCCACGGGAAAGTCACTTTTCACTCACTTTCTTCATGTGTCAATTTTACCACCTTCTTTATGAACATAAAATCCCTTATTCCCCAGTCCCACCCACTCCCTATGCCACAGAAGCATCTTTTTGCACTGAGGATTTGCTGCCACTTATACGCTTCTAGCTTTGGTGTGGCTTTGTCTCATGGTGGGCATCTTCCTGGGGGGTGTCTATCACAGCCCCAGGCCAGCCCTCCGACGTGTCCTGATAAGAAATGACTTCTCTAATTTCTGTTTTCTGTTGTCACACTCAAGGTTAGTCTCTAGATGACCTAAGGGCTGGAGGAAGTAGAGTTGTGTGAGTGTGCATGGGGAGACAGGTATAGAGAAGCGGTCTAAGCGCAGGACCTAGGGCAGGAAATCAGGGCAGGTGTATCTTTGAGACTCTTACTTCATGAGCATCTACATGCGAAACACCAGGCCAAGCCATCCGGGGATCGCAGGGGGCACGCTTGGCTGTTCCAGAGGGGCCACAGAACTAGTTATGCTGTGTGCATCTAGGCAGGGCTCCCTGTGTGTGCAGTTACAGGGGACAATGTGTATGGGTTCTGCTGATATGCTGGTAGGCCCCCACATTGTCAAAGTCTGGTCTGTGAAGTGCCCGAGTTCCGGAAGGTTGTGTGAATAGCAGGTGGGGCTGGCTGACATTTAGTAGATGGACCAGAAAGTAACTATATTCTTTGCCCCCATGTATGCACACATAGACCAGGTATCTATTACCATCTTTATAAATGTATAACACACAAACACACATTGGTAAAAGGAAAATTCCTTAGATCAATTGAGTTTCTCAGGCAAAATAAAGCAAAAGTTCGATATCCAGTAAATACGGCCTACTGAACCAGAATAGGTTCTAAGAACCTCAAGCAGCAATCTGATCAGATACTAACTACACAGAAATGAGGCCCAGGGAAGGCTCCAACACAGTCCAGAGTCAACTGGTCATAGCTTAGCTAGTTACCTGTTTACTGACCAGTGAACTGGTTACAATACTTTTTATAAACACCCTAAGTTCAGTTATTCTCATAAAATTCCAAAGTCCTGGTCTCTTAGGCCCATAGCAGACATCTGTCCAAACTCAAGACTTCTTAGAACATATTATGTGACAACTCTCTCTCTCTGTGTCTCTCTCTCCAACCTTCTGTATACGTGGACTCAACCACTGTTGAATGAAAACAAAACATCAAATATTCAAAAATGCATCATTACTGAACAGACTTCTTCCTTGCTATTATTCTCTAAACAATGCAGTATAACAACCACTCACAGAGCATTCATGGTTTACTGGGTGTGATATTCAAAGACGATTTAAAGGGTCCTGGAGGATGTGCACAGTTTTATGCAAATACCACGCCATTTTATTTAAGAAATAAGCACCTGCAGATCTGGGTATTTGTGAGTGTGTGTGTGTACTAAACAACCCACTCAGAAGCAAGGGAGAGCTGTACGTACACACACACACACACACACACACACACACACAACCACTTCAATCACATCCTTTCCACATTGCTTGCAGACATCATACCAGACTGCCACTGGAAACATGTCCACAGTCGGCTTGCTCTATGAGATGTCACCACGTGAGGAATGTCCTAGCCGTTCTCTGATGGGAAACAATTTCTTGATGACTTAAGTGGAATTCGGCAATTCTGAGACATTCAGTAAGATGTCATGTTTAGTATCTCAGAGGAAGACAAGGAATTCGTCTGAAGGTAAACAATACATGAACCAACATGTTCTCAAGCACCCTAATAGAGCCACACAGTAAGTAGCAAGAGCTCAGTGCACGTGGGCTGTGTTATGATGAGTAAGACATGGTACA
The DNA here is from genome assembly GCF_014885135.2 of Alexandromys fortis. NCBI lineage: Eukaryota > Metazoa > Chordata > Mammalia > Rodentia > Cricetidae > Alexandromys > Alexandromys fortis. The sequence continues at coordinate 4,092,817 of NW_026068008.1, forward strand.
CTGAGAAGAACTGAATTGGAAGCTATGCCTCTGCAGGGTGATATACACTGCTGAACTGTGTATGTCCAAGTCTATACACTTATCTGCTACCTTTCTGAGACCATTAGGGGGTTCAACTGTCTAGGCAAATACACACACACACAGACACACACATACATACACACACACCTCTAGATTCAGAGTCATACACTCACATTAGGAGAACATAATCCAAACACCAAGGTTTTGTTGCCTTAAATCAAGCAGTTACAGAGAGGGGGGGGGGAGGGGGCCTGGAACACTTGCTTGAAGCCACTGCAGCAGCGTGCCTTGCTGACACCTAAATCTTAGCCCCAGCATACAGAGCTGACATAAGCTATTGCTGTCATCCAAGCCACACACTCGGTGCCACTTTGTTATAGCGGTCTTGGGAAACCACCAGAATTAGTGCATGGAAAACCAGTCACGCCTCCTAACATCTCAACCTACCTTTGAGGTGGAGAGGAGGGTGGGCAGGTGATGCTTAGGCCATTGCAGCTCTCACATCAAGGCTGACTCACTGCTGTTGTTTCCTAATTATAGAAATTCAAAGGAACACAGAAGTAACAGGCAGGTTCACATCCCTCATTACACCATTTCAAAGATGGAAGGTGCATTTTAAAGCATCATTTTCAGGACGAGCTTGCAGGACTAATTATGAAAACAACATGCCACAGAATGAAAGAGAAAGTTCCTTAATTGTAATTTTAAGACAGTTATGAAAGGACCCCACAAGACTTTGGGCTGGCTGGGATTCTCTGTGAATTGCTTTTACTCTACCGGAACACGCTGTATGAAGACTGCCACGTTTGGTTCATTTTGGGCTTAGCCTGGGCCGTGCACATGCTGGACGAGTGGCCTCTTATTTTCTTTGATTCCGTTCAGTTTGTGCTCTGTCTCATCTCAGAAAAGTCATACAGTGTTCATGATGCAGAGTACCTGGATTTCTGACATTTCCTTCATCTTTGGTGTGATTGGGTGCTTGTGTTCTACTCTTCAGGACATGTGCCCATTTCAGAGCAAGCTGAAGACAGTTTTAGAACTGAGCGCAAACTCCACCATAGCTCAGCTCTGAATGGTGGCCACAAGGAAACCAAGGCTCAGCTAGGATCACAGAGTTCTTTAGGACCAGAGCCAGGACCAAAATCCCAATGACCACGGTCATACCCTTCAGCTCTGCTGGAGATAAGGACTTGTTCAGCAGTCAAATGAAACCCCTCACCCAAAGGTTGCTGCAATACTCCATCCAGACTGGCTGGGCCCCAATGCCCACTTCCTGGGGCATGAGCTTCAGTAAGACAGCACGAATGATGCATGGCTGTGTTGGTGCATTTTTAAAAGAGTCTTTATTTTGCTTAACACCTAAAATATATTTCTTCTAAGACATCTGTAGAAGAAATGACCATCACATATACACCTATTTTTATTTCCTAGTTGTTTGTGACATTTTAAATGACAGAGGAAATCTATGTACCAGTTCCAGGACAGCTAGTGCTGTTACACAGAGATACCCTGTCTTGAAAAACCAAAATAAAATATATAAATAATAAAATAAAATAAAGTAAAAAAAGAAGCTGGGTATGGCATGGGGTTTCTTCCCCTAGAAAAGAAACACGGCTCTGAAATACCTGACTGCAGGCTCATGGATTCCAGAACTATCTATGGGGAGAATTAGTAAAACAATTAAAAGCTATTTATTTGTATGTGTGTGGTGTGTTTGAGTCCATGTGTTCTTGTATGCCAGTGTGTGAACATGTGTATGAACACGAGAGGCTGATGTTAACTGTCTTCCTCCTTTCCTGTGTCTTTCCAGCCTAATTTTTGAGACAAGTTCTTGTCACGGAAGCTGGAGTTCACAGAAAGGCTAGCCCAGCTGGCCAGTGAGTTCTGGGAATCTGCCTGTCCTCAGTGCTGGGGTTATGGTGTTGCCATTCAGCTCTTTACTCGGGTGCCGCGGGTCCCAACTCAGGCCCTCAGGTTTTACCCAGGCAGCCATCTCTCCAGCCTTCCACAACTATTTCTTATGAAGAAATAGAGACAATATTTCTAGATCAGGCACCAACATTTTTAGGTTAAGCATCAGGAAATATCTTGAAATCTGGCTAGAAAAAAAAAAACTTGATTTCTGTGGAACTTTCTGTATTGTTTACGACAGTATCCACTGATTTAGCATCATGAACAAGAGCTACTTTATCATTATCAAAATGAAATACTAGTTTAAAAGATAAAATTTGTGGCCTACTAAAAGGACATTATTTATCCAGCTTGTTATGCAAATGACCAGCCCGTTTCATCAATAATAACATAGGTGAGAATACTTGCTAATTTCTGAGTCTTCGAAGTTGAGAGAGCGGGAAGATTTTGGGAGGCTAACATGAAAGGCATCTGTGTGGCAGCCAGGCTCTTTGGCCGAGGGCAGGCAGTATCAAGATGGCAGTGAAAGACGGCAAAGTGCTCTCTCTCAAGGCTGCATCCCTGGCAGCTGACTTTCTCCAGGTCGGGCCCGCCTTCAAAGTTCCACTACCTCCTGATAATGCCGTCAAGTTATGAATCCATGAATCGATTGAGTATATCGATGAAGCCAGACAGCCTCATGATCCAATCCCTTCCCCGCAGTCCCCCTCTGAACACTGCTGCTTTGAGAGCTCGGCCTGCACACGAGCCTCTGGGGAGCAGCTCACTTCATGTCTGAACCGTTTCCAAGCACAGGAGTGTTCTGTTCAGCAGCCGTCAAGCACTGGGCTTCTAAGAGCTCGTGCTGGCAGCACGGCTGTCACTTGTGCTTCAGGTTTCCTGGGGCTCACACTCTTGATAACTAAATAAGCAGGGCATGAAGATTTTCACAAGATGATTTTGGCAAAATGTCACTTTCCTCCCACTTGGAGACGCTTATCTGATCCGGAGGCCTTTTCTTCTGTGCCTTCCTTTTAACTTTGGATTCTCAGGCTGGAAGATTCTTATCAAGCACGGTGAAATATGTGTATTGAAAGGAAGAGTGATGATGGACAAGCAGAAGGAAAGGCCAAAAGACCAGCTGCATAGAGGGAAGGCGACATGAGAGGGGTGGGGACACCGTTTCATGATGATAGAGACAGCTGTGGGAATCCTGCTCCCACAAACCAAGACGTATCTGAGGCTATCGGCAGCTGGAGGGAGAACTCCCTAGAGTTACAGGGCAGCACGCTCTGAGGCTCCTGGACTGTGGAACTATGGTAGGTAAGCATTACTCTGCACCGCCCTGTGTGGTTCCTTGCCACAGCAGTCCTAAGAGATAGCTGTGGTGGAGGACACTGGCATTTTGGTACTTCACACAGGACTCTCTGGATGCTGACTCAGTTCAGAGGCTTTTCCTCAGCTCCCTCCTTCCCAGCATCCTGTCATCTGCTCACACCCCAAGGTCCTTCAATGTGCTGTATCTTCATGTTTGAGCGCTCTACAGTGTGCTGTATCTTCACATGTCTGAGCACTCTACAGTGTGTCTATCTTCACATGTCTGAGCACGCTGGTCCTTCACCTCACCTTCCTAACGCGTCAGCAGTCTGCAGGCTACCTCTGTAGCAGCTGCTGCTGACTGCCCGCCCCACAAGTCTCCAGTTGAAGTGACTGTCCCTTCCATAAACACAGTGCTGTTAAGAGCATTCTGACATTATTTTATATTCATTTGTCTTTTTTGCAAATCCATCCCTACCCTGTGGTGCTGTAACCTCTCAGAAAGGGGGAGTTATCCCTTCAAATTTGATACACAGAAGTCCCAGGGGCTTTTGCTAACTAGTATACCAGAGGCCTAAAAATATAAAATCGAAAAGCTATTTATTGCAGATTCTGTTAAAAGCACTCATGTGAAGAGGTAGAACAAATGGCTGAGGTATACACGTCAGTGCCTGGAAAGTACCTTCCTACATGTTGTTAGCATCCCGGTGATAATGCAATCTTCTGATCAGTCACAGGCAGACTGCCCGCTTTCCCAGCAGATTCAGCAAACTCTCACAGCTACAACCACCACAGGTAAGTGTTTAGAAAGGGTTGTCTTGCCTGTTCCATTAGAGCAGGCTGGGGAGGAGATACTGACTTGTGGGTGGGGTGGGAGGACAGCGAGGCAGTGAAAGCTACTTTTGGGTTCATGAGAATGTTCTGAAGCTGACTGCGAGGGTTGTATGCCTCTGGCTACACTGAAGGCCACTGTGCTGGACACTGAAAATGAAGGCACTATATGACGTGAGAATGCTACCTCCATAGCTTGCTTTTCTAAGAAGAATGGAGTCTCAGAGAGGATGGAGCACACCAGGAGAACACAGCCCTCTGAATCAACTAAGCAAGGTGCATATGGGTTCACAGAGACTAACACAGTGAGCACAGGGTAGACATGGGGCTGCACCAGGTTTTATATATATTAGCTTAGCATTTCTATGATTCCGGACTGTGAGAACGAGTCTCAGACTACTGCCTGTTCTGTGTGCTCTTTTCTCCTGTCAGGATATGACATATGAAATTTACATATGAAAAGTTTTGCTTCATCTTATTATATTTTATTTAGTCACATTTGGTTGTTATGTCTTAGAAGCCTGTTCTTTTCTAAAGGGGAGGAGAGGTAGGGAGGAACTGAGTAGAAGAGGGAGGGGAAACTCTAAACAGAATATATTGTATGAGAAAATAAACCATTTTCAAAAAAGGAATGATGTCTTCCATAGGGCTTTTGGTGCTAGAATACCATGACTAGAAGCCAACTGGGGAGGAGAGGGTTTATTTGGCTTACCCTTCTACACTGCTGTTCATCGTGGAAGGACATCAGGACAGGAACTCAAACAGGGCAGGAACCTGGAGTCAGAAGCTGATGCAGAGGCTGTGGAGGGGAGCTGCTTACTGGGCTGCTCAGTTTGCTCAGCTTGCTTACTGACAGAACCCAGGACCAGCAGCCCAGGGATTCTGCTACCCCATAGTGGGCTGGGCCCTCTCACACAAATCACTAATTAAGAAAATGCCCCAAACTTGCCAACAGCCTGATGTTATGGAGACATTTTCTTGTCTGAGGCTCCTCCTCTCAGATGACTCTAACTTGTATCAAGCTGACGTTAACTAGCCAGCACAAATGGTTTATTAAATTCATCACAGTCACAAAACTGCCATTACAGCAAGCCAGTGTTTTCCATAAGCACACACAAATATAGGCAGATAAAATAGATCTCTTGTACTAAGAGAAAACAAAGTTACCACAGCCTATACTGTTTGTAGTCTCCTAAAGAAAAGCTGGCACATCAGGCCCACTCACCCTGTCTACTGCCCAGGTGGAGCGCAGAAACTAGACGCATATGCTACCTTTGTTTACAGTATCCCCGTCTCTCTTCTTTCTCTGTCGTTACAGAGACCCTGGATCCAGTCAGCTGCGATCTAGTGAAGAAGGGAACCACACAACCCAGACAGTGAAGGCCAGGCTGGTTCCATATGCAGCAAGTCTAGTGATCTCTGGCCTAAGTCAAGACAGTCAGGTTCCCTGATACAGAACTCTGTATGAAGCCTTTAGAACAAATGAGGCAGGTCTGGAATAGACACCCTGGCCCTTAATCACACGGTGTCTTGTATTTACCATCTAGGATGTGACTGCTGGCCATATCTTCCCAGGAAGATCTTCAGGGAAGGAGCTGGAGACTGTGTTCACCCCCACGCCCTACTACTTTATCTTCCGTGCACAAGCATTACTAATAAGCATTCGGCAAAGAGTTAACTATGGCTTCATGTCAGATGGCCTATCTTACAGTCTCAGATTATTAAAGACTGACTTTTGTTTTGTTTCCTTTAGTGACATCTTTGGGCATGACTCACTGGGAGGAATGACAAAATCTACAGGTCATCTCATGAATGACCATTTGTGGTTATCTCATGACTCTTTGAAGTTCCTTGTCAAAGGACTCAATCTTGAACAAATTCAACATAGCCCTCACTTAAGCAGAAGCAGTAGGTGCTTGCCCTGGGAATGTATCTGTACTTTTCCCTGAGTTACCCAAACATACCACTTAGTCTGCCTGGACTGACATATACTTACAAACCGCAATTTGATGTCTATCTCATGGCTAACTCTCTCTTCTAACATAACCACAAACACCATTTTTATCGGGGAAAAGGAGGAAACAATCTCTTTCTGCAACATGTCCTTATAATGATCACACACCCCAAAAATTATGGGCTCTTTGCTAGTGAAATCTAGTGATTAGTCACGAAGTTCAAAGTATAACTGGAAAGCTTCTAGCTACATGGCATTGACCAAGATAAACTACAGAGAGAACTATGTATATATACAAAAATATTCTCAGAGAGCAGCATTCTAGCATACAATAACAGAACAGCAACAAAACCTTCCCAAAGAAATGCCCCGTGCTACAGCTGACAGCTCTAGGTAAGGAAGCAGCTCCCGGTTCCCACGCGGTCCACCTGCCTGGGCTCTTCCTAACACAGTTACTCCTGTCATGTATCTCTGTGGAGGGAGCCATGCCTGGGATGTCTCTCTTCAAACGTGCCTCTAACATTCTTGGTAAGGCTCACTCTTTCCCTGTCTTTAATTTCTATGCAGTTTCATGAGACACAAATGTTCTATTACCTGCTGTGCAAAGAGGGTGGATTCTCCCCACCCCTATCAGGCACACAGACCAGACCCTTATCTTCATTAGCCCCATCTACTGGAGCTGAGGAGACGCTTTGGGGGATTACCTGAGGAAGTGCTGCTTCTTTGGGGAGTGGAGCTGCCCTCTGGGGAGACAAGCTCTTTTCTAGTCTCTGAGCCATAATCTGAGTCGCTCTTCTGGGATGAGGGGAAGGTCTGTGCAAGCCGCTGTGGCTTGTGCTTCTAGCTGGGGTTCCAGAGTAGAACAAATAAAACCTGGTCTCCAGCCTGGCTGCAGCTAGCAATGGGCAGTGTTTTGGCCTCACCTGTCAGTGATCTTATTCCGTCTATTAATGCTTCTCGGAGCTTAGCAACATGTCCGAGGAGTGTCTTTGCCCAGGTTTTCATCCAGACCCCACTATTCTTCTCTATATGAACGCACATACTGACAAGACGCTGTAAAGAGTGGTTGAGATTGCGTCTCATTTTCCTGCCTGGACAGTGTGTTGGGCCGTATGCCGACAGTCTCTGTAGTTCAGCTCTCCCTGACAGCACATAACGAAAGTGAACTCAGATGGGTTCAATCATTGACATATCAGCTAAAAATACACAGAAAAGGCTGAAAATAAAACAAAACAGACCCGCAACGCTAGTGACTCTGGCTAATGGTTATGACTTTATTAGTACACTTCTGGCTTCACTTTTCAGCGGGGAGACTAGAAAATTAATATGGGCAGAGTGAGTATAAAATTAATATATGCCACATACTGTGATCCTATGCAGTAAATCTAATTGCACACTGAGCCAGAGAGCGCAGAAGACACGGCACACGCTGATTGATTTTCCTCATCGAAGCCTGCAAGATTTCATTTCAAGTAAACCCCATCATTAAAGAGACAGCATATCTGAGAGTGAATCCTATGTGACACTTGTCCTGATCTAAGGTCCTGTGCCGTGACAGCAATCCATTAAATGCCAAAATTTCATCGAGCTATCGTAGCCCTCCATAATAATTTTATACTCATTCATCTATGAATAAAAGCTTTTAATGTACAGAGAGAAATGATTTAATCGTAAGTGTATATGATTCTGAGTAATTCCCCATAAAAAAAACAAAAAGGAATTGTAATTATGTCCAACTAGTGTTTGTAAGTCAAATAATTGAGAAGAAATTACCATTTTGCCTCAACTTTAGTATCATAATATTAGCTTCTGAAGCTTCAATATGCATTTGCTGAATGGCAGCGGGATGTCAGAACTAGCATGACAATGTCATGCAGTAAATACCACACAGGGACAACACGGAGGACTCCCAGCACCAACATCGTCCAAAGCTCAGAAGTGGACCAACATTCCCCTTGTGTCTCAGACTCCCAGTCCTTTAAAATGACAAAACAAACACTGCCACACGCTTCTGTGCAAGTAGGGAAACTGAGGCTCAGCGGTTCAACACTCCGAGGACTGGCACGCTAGAGCCAACTTTCTGCAGCTAATTACTTGCCTGGAGCCTGGAGACTGGCTTGTTACTTCTGAGCACCCACTGTGTAACAAACCCCATGGGGACTTGGACAGAGGCTATGGCTCTCCTGTCTTGATGGCACTGACCCTACTTAACATAGGGCCAAACCAACATGCACATGGCGGTCTATATACACATTTAGTTTTATGTGTGTATAAACAATAAATTAACCCCCCCCCCGTCAAAAAAAAAACCCTAAGGAACAGTGACTTAAAGTTAATGAAGCTTAATCATTTGCTTTAAAACTTAAGCACATGGCTTATTGTTCCTCCTCAATGCTTAAACTAGAATGCATGATGGTGCTTCAATTAAAATTGACATTCCAAATTTAAAAAGTCCTTTCACATTTAGCAATAGAGCATTTAATCATCTAGCAAGTGGATGAGAATTTAATCACAGAAATGATCTACTTTGTGTGCCCAAATGTCATAATTTATCTAATGAAACAAACCACAGGTTTAAACATCCATAGTGAGAACTATGGAATTTGCTGGCAAGATCCTCTTGAAATTAAGTTGTAAGCTTTACGTATCTAAGCTCACAGGAATCTAAGGCCCCAAGGCCTCTCTGCCTTCTCAAGTCAGAACTTTAATTTGAGGTCTCTTTTTTACAAGGGCAGCCATCGCAAAGTGCCAAGCCATACGAGAGAGGACCAATACTTAGTCATGAAGCCAAAGGAAAAAGGACCTGCGTAGGTGTTTTGTTTTGTTTTAATGTAGTCCAGGCTGGCATCAAACTCGTTCTTCTTCTGCCTCAGCCTCCTGAGCACTGGACTACAGTGGATATCAATATGATGGGTCTCCCACACTGCTTTTATCCTACTTTGTCCACAGGTTATTAACAATACGTAAGGCAGAGAATAAGGCAGACGTCCCCTCCAGGTGGGAGCTCAAACAACAGAAAAGCAGGCACCATACCGACAAACTCATAAACCAGTGAAAAGAAAAACGTAGGTGCCCGAGTCAGACAGCCACGACTGATTCCGAATCACATTCCTCCCACCTCTGCTGCTGTGGGTGACCTGACAGGTCACGGGCACAGGAGAAACCAGCACTTACCACAGTCCAGACCCTGCTAGATGCAATAAGCGGAATAGGAAAATGAGACGTCTGCAGAGCCTCGTTTATACAAACGCCTGTCTGATGTCTGCGCACAGCACTTAAGCTCTGCGAAGTCACAAAGTCCCAAACTGGCACACAACTAACTGCAGAGGATGCATCTGCCGTGGGTCTTTAAAACAATATTAATTAGAATTCCAAGTCTTCTGCTCAGGTCTCCCATGCTAGCTTATTTTACATACACAAGGCTTTAGCAACGTATAGCAAAAACTCTTAAACAACAAGCTGAGAAGAGGGCTAAAGGGAAGGTTTTATTTCACAAGTTTCCACATCTGCCACCAGGAGCACCAGACCACTCCTTGTTACAAAGATGAGGGAACGAAGGTAGTAAGCACACCTTGAGACAAATCCTGCAGTCTATAAAGTTACACAACTTCACAGAGAACAGTGAACACTTCTGAAGTCAAACATTGCTTTTTGGCCTTTACAGAGACATGGGTCAAGCTTCTGCCAGCTAGCCCATACTGTTAGCTGTGATTTTCAGTCGAGATGCTGCCCTGCCCTAGTTGCTCTCTGTTGATGAGACAGAGCATTCTGACCAACATTGACTTGGGAAGGGTTCCTTTGGCTTATCCGTCCTCCGTCACAATCCATCACTGAAGAAATAAGGGCAGGACCTCAAGGTGGGCACCTGGTGCAAGAGCTGAAGCAGACTACAGAGGGTTGGGGCTTACTGGTTTGCCCCACGTGGTTAGTCTGCTGTTAGATACAGCGCAGAGCCACCTGCTCAGGGGTAGAACTGCCCACAGTGGGCGGGGTCCTCCCACATCAGAAAAATGTATGGCAGACCAGTCTGCAGGCAAATCTGTTTGGAAGCAATTCCGCAATGGACATTAGCTCATCCCAGAAGACTCTAGCTTATATCAAGCTGGCAAAATACCAACCAGGACATATGTCAAAGGTTCTTTCCATGTGTCGAAACAGTCTCTGAATATCATTCTAAAAGTTATGAACTACTGTGTATTTTTTAAACTTATTTTTTATTGATTCTTTGGGAATTTCACATCATATACTCCAATCCCACCTGTCTTTTAGCCATTCCATATCTGACTTCCATCCTTGTAACCTTGCCCAACAAAAAAATTAAAAATTAAAATTAAAAATCTTGCTGACCCTCTGAGCAACGACCTGCTCCTCCATCAATAGCAGACGTCTCCCATACAGTCACATAGCTGTCGTGTCTCCAGCTCCCCGGGACTTGTCCACTTTGCTCCTCCGTCTTTCCCGCCCCACCGCTGCACACTCAGTAATTGTGATGGCGTGGGAGCTTCTGTGTACCATGTAGAGTATATCAGTTACTCAAACAGCTTTACTCGCAAATGTTCATTGCAACGAGTTGTTGGCACTCTGGTTTCTCGTATAGCATCAATACTGGACCCTCACTAGAGCTCCTCTTGTTGCCCTGAGTCATGGAGATACTGCACCTATAGTTCTGCAGGACGAGTCCCTTCATGAGCTCCAGCAGGTCACTGATGGGTAGATATTAGAGTGGGCCAACTCAAAACCTGGATATGGGTCAGTCTGGGCCATTGAGAGTGACCCCTCAGGCAATGGGTAGCCAGCTCTTCTATGCCCTTGCCATCAGGGTCAGCTCTCCCAGGCCCATGGTCGGGACAGAACCTGGTCTTCTGCCGCCGTGACTAGTGAGGGATGGAGTCAGCCCTCCCAGGCTCATGGTCGGGGTGAGGGACAGGACCAGGTCTTCTGCTGCCGTGACTAGTGAGGGATGGAGTCAGCCCTCCCAGGCTCATGGTCGGGGTGAGGGACAGGACCAGGTCTTCTGCCGCCGTGACTAGTGAGGAGTGGAGTCAGCCCTCCCAGGCCACATCACTGTCTATTGTGCATTTTCATATCTCTTGTCACTTCTTTGTGCCAAAGCAAGCAGTGTCCATTTTTTAAAGATGAACTGTTATGAATAACTTTCATATATTTTTGTGTAGAGCATTTAGCATCCTAGAGAAGCACTACTTCCCTACTGAGAGTGATGTGACTCTTCCACCTCTAACTGGAGCATCTCTAGGTGACATGGAAAATTTTTGAACACCAAACACAACTGTTGTATAATTAGAATAAGCCTCAAACACAATGTTGATGACAACAGTGTCAACAGTCACTATCACTACAGTGTTCCCAGAAGTGACTGTGCACCTTGATGTCTTGGCCTCACACATGATGTTGATGACAACAGTGTCAACAGTCACCATCACTACCGTGTTCCCAGAACCGACCGTGAGCCTGATGTCTTGCAGGATTCTCCCTATGCTTCCCATCACACCTCTTATGAAACAGGCATTACTTCCCACTTTAACCACAAAGTAACTAGTCTAAGGCCATGCTCTATTCATTGATCAAACTCTCTAGCTCTCGACAACAATATCATCGGGAGTAGGGCCTGATGATGCATGTCTATGATTCCAGCTATCCAGGAGGCTGAGGCAGGAGGATCTCAAGTTCAAGTCCATCTGGGATTCAGAAGAAGCACAGCTAGGATCCTTAGAAAGATCTTGTCTCAAAATAAAAAATAGGAGGGCAAGGTGGTACATACCTTTAATCCCAGTGCTTGAGAGTAGAGGCAAGGGGATCTCTGTAAACTCTACAGCAGAGGCCAGCCTGGTCTACAGAGCAAGTTCTGGATAGCCAGGACTACATAGCTAACCCTATCTAAAAAAAAAAAATGCCCACGGTGCAGCTCAGTGGTAGAGCACTTGCCTAGCATGTGGGAGGTCCTTAGGTTCAACCCTCAGTACTGCAAAAAATAAATAAATGAACACAAGCTTTTTTTTTTTTTGTCTAGACGACCACTGTATATACTGCAGACCTGCAAGCTCCTATTCCCTAAAAGATATGAATCTACTTGTGTGATCCAGTAGTGAGTCTTGGAGTGCTACCTGCCAGGTAGATGGGAGGTCCTACAGGGTCACCAGCTTACAAACAATGACACAGTGACAACAGCAGCTGCCACCCACTACAGGAGGCACCGAATCACTGCGGTAGCTTCACATTCACAATCACTTGCTATTTTCCTTCGGAGTTTCAGCAATCCTGGTGGGTGGCATCTTTCTCTGAATTAGGATATGAAATCATCCTTAATTTGACAGTAATTGAGCTATACTTTTTCTTTATATATCTGATCAAAATATATCTTTGAAAGTCTACAGATAATTAAAACTCCAGGGAGGATTTGGGGAAGCTTATAGATGTATTATATTATCCGCAATAGAGGAAAATATGAGTCTTTAAAGATCATTGTTTGGCACATGGACCTGCTATTCTTGAGATTATTTTGTGTCACACAAAGACCAATGCCTTTGCTGGGAGAATCGGAATTAATTATGTCCTTAGCTCTACACATAACTGCTGTCAGCGTCTCTGCTGTTCTCAGAAAACAAAGACAACTCCTGCCTAAGTTTCAAATAGAGGCTGAAAATAAGGCACTATGAAAATATTTGCCGGATAAAACAAATACCAAGATCAAAGCTGCTACGGCACTGAGTGGATATTAATTACCCACTAATCCCTTTGTGTTTCAAGCTTATTGTGCGCTATTCCTCGCTGCTTCTACCAGTTATCAGAGAATCATTTAAATTCATAAGGGAATAAGCAGAGCTAATAATATCATGAATTTTACAATAATATTCAAGTAATACTGATGAGGATCAAAATAATCATCTGTCTCTGCTCTTTGGATGAACAAGGAAGATGATAATGTCACGTTAAGGGTTTAACTCGTCACCATCAGTGAAGGAGACCTCGCATCAAATAGCGGAGATTCCAGGTCAAAGCACTAAATAAATGGTTTTGAAGCGCAAACTCAATCAACTGGATGACCCTTTCCCCCTCATATGTTCAAGCAAAGAAACTATAGGCTTAAGAATATTCTGCCTACCATTTCCAAACTTTTACTTGAAAAGCATGTCTGCAACTCAGCAATGGACCTATCTCCCATGACAGAGATGCACCCTCAGCTATTATCCGATAATACCTTCTGGAGAGGAACTTCTGGGCGCGGACCTGAGCACATCGGAATGGGAAACAGTGGCACAGTCCAAGTCCAATCCGATGTTCTCAAGCGGATCATGCGTTTGGGATAATGAACAGACAGGTGTTCATGGCAGACTGGTCCTAGGCAGTGAGAAGGAAGACGGCATGCTGACATGCAGCAGTGTCCTTAGCAGGGATGGGAGGCTCAGGAGGGGTTTACTCCCCTGGACAATAAGCGTGAACCATCTGGTCGATGCTGATTTTAAGGAGGACGTGGGGTATGGAGGTAGAAGAATTTGATGGGTGTCTAAAACTTAAGGATCAAGATCTCAGGGGGAAAGAAATACTAAGTGAGATTAGGAAACTCATCAATTTCCTGTAAATGGCCAGGGCATACATATTTCACGTTTTGGAGGCCACCTGTTCCCTCACAACTCCAACACTGCCACTGCAGCTCAAAGATGGCTGAGAGCCCTAGCTGGCCAACAAAGGCACTGCTGTTCCAATAAACCTAATTTACAGATAACAGGTCCCAAAAGGTGTTACTGTCAACCCTGAGTCACATGACAAACAAGTCTAGAAGTAGATAAGGTCACCAACAGAGAACACACATAAAACAGGTTTGTCTGTGGCAAAATCTGAAAACGCAATTCTGAAATTCTGTTCAGTTCACTATGGATGCATTCTGTGTGCGGAGTGTGCAGTGAGGCTCAGAGGAAGCCCCAGGCTCTAGGCCATACTGTGTGTGAAGTGGGGCAAGTTAATTAACGTCTGAGCCCAACTGCTCTGACTTCAAATGGCAATGATGATGATGATGATGGCTAGGAGTGGGCCAAAGGACACATCGACAGCAAGCCTCAAGATTGGTGCTACTGTTAACTCCTCCTTTTATGAGCTAAGCGCAAAGCAGCGCGGTCAAACGACACAGCTGGGAGGTGGTGAAGAGTCTCATGGCCTGAGCAGTTGGTCCTAGAAACCCTCACCAGTAACCACGCTCACACCTCAAATGTCACGTGAGTACCGGATGACAGAAAAGAAGCTTTCACTGCTGTGGGCAGAAAGAACCTGGTGTGACCACTGTCCCAACATCTGGAGCAATGGGCTATGAGGATGGAGCCAAGGATGGTCTTGGCCAAGACACTCTCCCCACGGGATTTGCAGTAGAGATTTAAACGCGGCCCAGAACAACTCTGCTGATTTCTTCTAGGCCGCCCCTCCCCGCCCCCCAAGGAGTAAGGAAAGGAGGAGGCAGGGGCTCTCCACATGCTTGCCTGCTTCTTTCTTCTTTCTCCTGTGTATTCTAGTCGAGCTTGGGGACCATGGCAAGTTATGTTCTCCCAGGCATTTAGACAGAATTAGGAATAGAGTTCAGGAAAATAGAGCAGAAGAGGGCTCTGCAAAGGCCTTTTTTATTCAAGCAGCTACTGTTGATCCGCTAGGCTTCCCCAGCCATTCTCACGTGTTCTTCTCTCCACACTTACTATTAGCATTCACTCTACTCCCTCTGTGAGAGAAGGCTCACTTGATTGGTGGGACTGGAGCCATTTGGACTTTTTTCCTTTCCATGTAGTAAAGGGCTTTCACATTAGAGAACCATTAACTACAAAACAACAAAGGATTTAAGCTGTAAGTAAAAGCAATGATTTCACCAGTGTTACGAATTTCCCAAACACTTTTGAGAAGTTTAACCGTCACATGGAGGGCGCCTGTTATTTAAACCCATCAATTATGGCTAATTGGAATTAAAGCCAGGTTTCAAATTTTCTAAAAGAATCTGAATGCTGGCATGAATTAACTTTACTCAGAAAATAAATTAAGTATTTATATCTTAACACACAAAGGACATTACAGTTCAAGACAATATACAGGCTTTTCTTTCATAAGGGCGAACCGCCTGATGAAAAACCAGCTTCTATCCATAAGTATTTCACACAGCTTTATGGGTGCTTCCCTCGTGATTATCAGTGTCTCAAATAGACATCATGGTGAAGGGCTCAACAAATGCTTCTGTTTGGCCGAAAAAAATCACAGTGCAGAATAAAACAAAACTCTCCATCGAGAGCTGTGCTAACGCCAGAGATTACAACATCCAGATTTTCCAGCAAGATGCAAGGCAAGGTCCTATGTAGGTGGGCCAGGCCCAGTGAGATCGAAAGTACCTACAACTACATGGAAAATTTTCTCTGTGCATGCCTTTCTTCAGAAGACAGTCTGGAACTGTCATCAAACCTAGTCTATCACCTCCCCAGATCAAAGTGAACCTTGGCAGTCAGGCCAAAGTGGGGGATCGGGATGGGGAGATGGCTCAGTCAGTGAACACAAGTTACGCAGACCTAAGTTTGGATCCTCAGTATCCATGTCCAAAGCTGCATGTGGCCACTTACTGCAGCTCAGCCCTGGGGCATCAGCCGGATCCCTGCAGTTTGCTGCCTAGCCAGTCTAGCCAGACTTGAGGGCCCCAGGTTCAGTGAGAGAGCCTGTCTCAAAAAAAGGTTGAGAGCACACACACACACACACACACACACACACACACACACACACGTGCATATACACACATGTACTATTTTGAGCTCTTGCTTTAGAAAAGAATAAAGAGTAATCGATTATTAGTTTAAAATAAGCAAATATTTACGTTTCTGTGCCAGGTCATTGGCATTAGGTCCAAGCTTAAAACTGTATATGACATATGAGCTCTCAGAACTGTGGTAGTGTGCACGAGGTCTGACCAAGTCTAAGCCAGATGAGATCCTGTTGCTGAGGGAGGAAGTAGAAATAAGCTCTCGTCCATAATCCAGAAGAATCTTGAATTAATAACCACTTAAAAAGGAAAAATCAGTTTTCTCCAATTGAGTCTCACTTAGGTACACAAACCATACGGAAGGGCAGGCCCACACAAAGTGAACTCACGGATAGTTCTGGAGGATTTCATAATGCTGTCTCCCCCCCCCCCCCCCCCCAATGCAGATGTTGACCTTACACATGTGGTTTCTGGTTTTGTTTTCTCTGTGCATGAATGTGTTCCTGCATCTGTATGTGTTTCTTGAGCTTTTTCTTTGAGTTTCCCCCCATTTGTTTATTTTGTTCCATCCTGACTTGTTTTTATTTCATCTTATTGTATTATCTTCTTAGGTGCTTGTTTGTATTCTAATGAGAGAAAGGAAGGGCGAGGATTTGGGTGGGGAAGTAGGGAGATCTGGGAGAGGGGAAACTGTAATCAGAATATATTATATGAAAAAAATCTATTTTCAATGAAAACAAAGATTTTGTGTGTGAGTGTAAAGTTTCCTTCCAGCTGTCTTCCAGGAACTTACCCTGAACTTAGGCTTTTTAGAGCCAAATATGTTTTCAATGATGAGGCATCTGTTTTTCAAGTTCACATAAAAGACAAAAATCAATAAATGCCCCAAGAGCTAAGAACTTCTAAAATGCTTAAACTACTAATTCATATGCCCAACTTTTAAATTAATATGGAAAATTAATTCTATCTACAAACCAAACTGCAGAATGATATTCTTGCAGGTTATTGTTTTTTGAGACAAGCTCTCACATGTTGATAACAAACTTAAATAAATGCGAATTCTCAGTTATCCACTTATGAGCAATAATCCACTGTCTTTAATAAAGCATAGGTATTTGCCATTTTTCAGAGGCCAGTGTTTTCTTTCCAGGATACAGTGGGTTTCTTGTGGGGATCACATAAAGAGATGCGAAGGCACTTTCAGAGGCCCTTGCTGCATCTCCCTGCTAATTTAGTTTTCTTCCTTTTCCTTGCTATTATCGACATTCAGTCGATACTATACTATTGGAAATCAGTGACCAAGTCTCCCTAATGCTTCTTTCAGGCTACCCTTGTGTCAAGGTCACTACTTTAAAGTGTAGAAAATGGGCGAAGATCATTTCCCTTCCTAGAACAGGGAGTCACAAGGACCACAAGATTCAGATGTTCTTTTCTGTTTTACCTGAAGCTTTCCAATAAACATTATCTCTGGTGAACACAGGACCAACATTTTCTTTTGTTAACCTGACAAGAGCCCATAAAGTTGTATTTTATAGGCTCCATAACAGCGTCTCTGCTCCTTGAAAGAATAGCATGATTCATACACGTTCCAAATTATGTCTATTTTGCATAAATGAAGTAGACTCTACAGAAAAAGTTGGACTCATTATCATGTAAAATACAGCCATTAGCAGAAAATGTAGTAATTGTATTCCCAGACAGAGCAAGCTCAGGCCAGGCCACTGCACTGGAGCCGGGCAGTGAGAAGAGGGAGAACTGCTCACCAGGGGAAAGCAATAGTCCTAGGAAAGGCGGCTTGTCAGGCCCGTCTTCTGTCTGTCCGTGTTCGTGAAGCAAAGCATGCTCTCCAGCTGGCCTGCAGGACCAGCACCTCTGCCGTGAGTCACGGATGAACACGTGGTTCTTGTCCAGAGCTTTTCTTACCTGGGGTTGGAAAGCTCCCAGCACTCACTGACCTCCAGCAATTCCCGCATTAACAGACAGTGGGTGGAAGTTGGTGTACCAATCAGATTCTACAACCAAACTGCAGCTGCTGATCAATAAGAGAATGCACGGTGTCCAGGACCATGGAGTCCTCAGCCAGGGGAGGTCAGGGTAAGGCTCTTTCCTGCATCAGCTGTCGGATAACCATTCATTTTGGTGGACCAGAAACAACATGGTCGCTGAAATGCCTCGGGGAAGGCCCAGAAGATGGAGAGAGGAAAGTGTGTGGCTAGAAGGAGTTGTTTAACCTACTTCCTCAGGCCAGGCACCACCTGTGCTCTGGGGACACCAGGTGGTAGGACAGGTGAGCTCTCCACTTGGCTTTCTTCTTTGTAAGGGAAGACTGACAAAAGACTAGTTAACAGCCAGCCACCAGGTGGCTGAGGAAAGTTAGCAAGGAGGAGAAAAGGAGAGAGGATGGTTGATGTTAATGGTTGCTAGGGTTCCTAAGGCATGGGTATTAGGGATGGGTCTCTAAGGTAAGAGTGAAGCTAAGATTTGCATGGCAAGAAGGAGTCATCTGGGGCTCTTGGAGATGGCTCAGCTGTTAGAAGCATCCACCACCCTTGCGCAGGACCTGAGTTCAACTCCCAGCACTCACGCTGGACGATTCACAAGAGTGGAACTCCAGCTCCAGGTGATCTGACACTCTATTCTGGTCTCCACAGCACGAGCATGTGCGTGTGTGTGCACACACAATTGAAAATAAAATTAAATCTTAAGAACAAAAGCAAAATCAAGGTTTTCAACCTATATAAGCTATCCTTGAGCGGGGTGGTGGTGGTACACACCTTTAATCCCAGAACTCCAGAGCCAGAGCCAGAGCCTTTGTGAGTTTGAGGCCAGCCTGGTCTACAAGAGCTAGTTCTAGGATAGTCAGGGATGTTACACAGAGAAAGCTTATCTTGAAAAATCATAAAAAAGCCATCTTTGATGGAAAGAGGGATGACAGGGGTAATCTAGAAAGGCATGGCTGGCCTTGTCTTCTTATTGAGCTGTTTCTTCATTTTGTCTATGTGGTGTGTTTGAGGCACATTTTCAAGTATTAAATTGTTTATCAGATTATGTAAAAGGGCTATAGAACAAAATAATTCAAAATGAGAAAACAGTAAGTAGAACCCAGTCACTACCTTTTAGCTAACAACACCACAGATTCTATCAAAGTGTCCCTACTCCTTGTAGTCCCCATGCCTATCAGCAGAGGCTCAGAAACACAATAAAACCTATTTGGTTCAGTGATCTTCTGGCAACACCTTTAACTCCATAAACGCACTGTGTGTTCTTCTTCTTCTGCTGGGAGCAAATACACGACAGCCACTGCTTGCAGACATCAGGACAGACACGGGAAAGGACTAGGCCGGTAAAGTGGTAGACCCGCTTGGTCTGGGAGTTTCTTGGCTGTCTTGCCATATTTTTTTTATCATTCGTAGATTTTTTTCCCCCTGTGGGAACTGTTGGAAGTTTTGCTTGTTTTACTGCTGGCTGATGTGTTGTGGCTACAGCCATGGCAAACAGTCCTAACCTTGTCTTTATAGGAACATGTTGACACTGGTCAACATCCACCATGGCTGACAGCGTGACTGTCATGAAGTCTACTTTAGAATCTGTCAGAGGACACTAGGGCTTCATGCTGGGCAATGCGTATGCACAGTGCACTGTGGGTATTTCTCTGAGACAGAGTAGAGGGAGAAGGGAAGGTGGTAAGACAGAGAAAAGAAGAAGATACGCAAGTAGAGGAAATGATCCGGACTGTCCTGAGTGTAAAGGTTAAAGCTTAGGCTTGGTTGTCAACTTGATAGGACTTATAATCACCATGGGAACAAACTTCTCTCTCTCCGTGTGTGTGTGTGTGTGTTTCTATGATGTAGAATCACTATGGGAACAAACCTCTGGCTCTCTGTGTGTGTGTGTGTGTGTGTGTGTGTGTGTGTGTGTGTATGTGTTTGCAGAAAAGGTTA
This sequence comes from Alexandromys fortis, assembly GCF_014885135.2. Taxonomy (NCBI): domain Eukaryota; kingdom Metazoa; phylum Chordata; class Mammalia; order Rodentia; family Cricetidae; genus Alexandromys; species Alexandromys fortis. The sequence continues at coordinate 4,112,504 of NW_026068008.1, forward strand.
ACTCAGAAGGGAAAATTTCTAAATGTCCTAGGTTAGGGCTGCAAACAGAAGAGAAAGTGTGTTGGACACCAGGATTCATTTCTGTGTGCTCCATGACCATGGATGCAGGGTGAGGTGCCTCGGGTTCCTGCTGCCATGCCCTGAAACTGTGACCAGAATAACCCCCTTCTTCCTTAGGTTACTTATCAAGTGTTTAATTATAGCAAGGAGGAAAGTAACTAATACAGGGGAAGAAGTGAAATTTCAAAATCTAGAGCAAACACCCCATCGGGAGCTGGATTGTCTCTCAGAGATGCCAGACTGAGCCATTTCAGTCTGTGTGGTTTCGTCTGCTCTGGTAGACTCAGATAGGCCCCTAAGAGCCCGTTGTCTCCCTCTCTATACACTGACAAGGTGTTCCACCAGAGGAGATCTGTGCCACGAGAAAGAGCATGGGAAGCAGCTTCAGCTCACCAGACCGGCCCACTCACAGAGTAGTAGGTTCACAGCAGAAGCTTTTGTGAGCTCCTCTGGTGAACGCCAAGGCACTGAGAACAAACATGGAAATGCCTTCATCACCAGTGGGAGTTGATTTCACATAGGTGAGCTGGACAATAAGCCTAGAGAACATGAAGAGAAGACTGTCTGGTTGCAAAGCAGAGCTGGGACTAGGAAGAGAAAGCAAACACAGAAGGAGGGAGGGGTGAAACTTTCATGATAAACTCCCAGATTTGGGCAGGACTCCCTTGGGCTGTCCACCATCTGCCTGGAGCCCCAACACTCTCCATCCAAATCCTATGCCACTATCCTAAGATCTAACTCTTCAACGTGAGAATTTCCTCTAAGTATACACATATCAAGGCTGAGAACGCTCCAAGGAGAGGGTCTTCCAGGCATATTGGGTAGGCACTGGTCATCCCATCCCTGTGTTGGCTGGAGACCATTAGAACGACTTCTTTGTCGCCTGTCGAGGCGACTGAGGCACACACAGAGGAGGAGGGCTCTTCTACAGTTATGTGACACATCAAAATATTAGAAACCACACTTCACCCCAGCAGTCTGAGTTCAACATCACAGTACATTAGAAATTGGGGTGTGTTAGAAATGGCTCTTTTGATGTGACACATGCCACCCCACTGTTTCCTGGACTGATCTATGGGGTAAAAAGGGCCTAAGGAGTGAAGGGGCCCTCGAATGGAGCCAAGCACAAGGCTGAGGAGAAGGACCTCTTAGCTGACTCCTTAGAGAAGTTTAGAATTAATTTTCAAGGAGGGGCAAATAACCAGAATTAAAGAAAGTGGGTTGTGTTGACAAATGTCACAAAGACCTGGCTAAAGCTGTACAGGAAACAGCCCTCAACATGATGGTGAGATTCCTAAGACCGTACCCTTTCATCTCCACATGGATCACCCCTGGAGTGCCTCCACCGGCAACTGGCCTTCCCGCTGACGTAAACACATCAGCCAGAGTCCTCCAGAGTCAGTCCTGAGAATCTGCTCTCTTCAGCAGGAGGATGTCCATTTATACATTAGAGAGTGCTCCCAGAGCCTGGGCGAACAGCTCTAGAACACTCACAAGCTGTGTAGTCATCAGAGTACAAAGCCGGGGCCCAGAAAAGTCCACATGACACACAGAGCTCAGCTACTGTCATGTGCTGAGACTCATGATGCAGGAACTCAGACTGCACTCAAACCTCAGGCAATGGACTAAAGCTCAAGCCCGGCAGGACACGTGGCTGCTTTCAGGGCGTGAGGTTCCCAGTCTCCATACTGAAGATGTGTCCCGCTGGTGCAGCTTCTAAGGGAGTGGGAGCGCGGGAGACTGTGGAAATCAAGACGCAGTGCTTCCCAGTCTCACAAGCTGCCACTCACCGGTCTCTAAAAACAGCAACCAGCGCCTATGAAGAAAAACCTTAGTCCCAGAGAATCCAGGCACTTGCCTTAGGTCACACAGGGCCAGAAGCAGATAAGGCCGGTGTCTACATCATCTGACTCCCACCCAGCTCTACTCTGCAAAGGTTAAAGAGTTCAAAGAAAACTAGTGTCTGGAATTCTATGTAATGATGCTCTGAACACTAGCTGCATTTTCCAGCGAATAGAAAAACAACCAGTTCAGGACACAGGGAAAATTTGTCATGTAGCTTCTAAAAATAAATTCAAAAGCCAAACAGCAAGTTTTCATTTGATAAATACTTTTAGGAAAAACTTTTAGGAGGGCTGTGTTAGTTCCTTTTCCGTGACAGACGCCACGACCAAGGCAACCTGTATTACAGAAGAGAGAGGGGAAGGGGTCAGTCACCGTCACCGTGGCAGAAGCAAGACAGCAAGAGCAGGCGCGGAGGGCTCACATCTCAAACCACAAAAGGAAGCAGAGAGAGCAAACTCAAAATGTTGCAGGATCATACCTGGGAAGACCCCTCAAACAGTGCCACCAACTGGAGACCAAGCATTCAGATGCCTGTGGATAGGAGGGACATCTCATTCAAACCACCACAGTTACGTAAAATGTATATGGCCTAGCCACACACAGAACCATCCATACGTTTTAACAAACCACCAACACTCAAAACTATATCAGAGCGAGCACAATCACGATGACTACCTCCTGCCCAGCGGAACCCTGGAGTCCCCTGCACTGTGAGGCAGGTAACAAGGCCTTTGGGAGTGAGTTACAGACTGGGCGTCAGTAGAGGACACGGCTGCAGCTGCTCGGGCAGCTTGTGGTTCTGAGCGACCCATTGGGCAATGCAGGTTCACTTTCCGTCACATTCCATTAAGGTCTATATGCAAAGATGCTCAGGAGACAGGGGTGGAGGGGTGGAGGCTGACGCTGGCTGCGCTTCTCCTTTCACACGCGGAAGGGCAGCGGCATGCTCCTCCAGGGTCACGTGGTCACGTGGTGCCCCTCTGGCACCAGCACATTGATTGTTGAATCTTAGTAAAGCTTCCCTGCAGCACGGTTTTTACACTGCTGTAACTCCTGTCTGACATCATCTTGGATTTATGAATAAATACACCTACGCTCTGGGGAAACACTGATGTAAGAGGAATCAATACCTAGCCTGACCTGCGCTCTCCAGGTATCTTCGAGTTCAGTGCACCCAGTGAGCAAGGCCAGGCTTGCCCCACTGACAGAACGTGTGTACCCGCAGCATGCAGCAAGCAGCCTCCCACTGCCCCCAAACAAACACCGCCATTCCTCTTTTCTCTTAACATAGCTGATGTTCCAAAAAGGAAAGATGAGAAAGAGACAAAAGGATGGAGTAGAGAAGGGTGGCAAACTCTTGCGGACTCCATCTTGTGAGCATCTGAGAAGTAACTGTAATTCCCCTGTGTTTGTGGATGTTTTGCACCACAGCGGGGCTTATAGTACTTGCTTAGGGGAGACTGGAAGGTGACTACCAACCAACTTGGCAATAGTGGTATTCTCGAGGTAATGTGCAAACCAAGAAATTTTATTTTTTCCCCAATCATCTGCAAGTGAATAGTCAATTTTTTTCTGTGACTTAGAATATAATAAATATGGGGGATGAGGCAGAAATAAAAGATTAAGGAGAGGGACTGCAAAGTATTCTGTTGACTGCTAGCCCAGTGATAGCTAATTTACTGATCTAGACTACTAGCCAAACCTTTCTTGCTGCTTTTGGACGCGTTTCAAGGTACAGGCAGGTTGCTATTAAAATGAACTGCTTTCAAAAGTAAAGCTAGCAGCGTAGGCTGAAATTAACCTCGTGTTTCTGAGCCAAGAGGCCAAACTTCAGAGAAAGGCTGGCAAGAGCCATTCAGCTCTGCCGTCACCCTCCAAGCAAAGCAGTGGACGCAGTGGCTGGAGTTCTGTGGAGCCCGCAGTAACCTTTGATACAGAGTCGCTTCAGAAGGTCGAGGCTCCTGCTTACAATAGTATGAATTGAAAATGAATCTTATTATTTTTCCCTCAAATGTTCAGCTCATCATTGTGTTCGCTGTGGCTTCTCATGACACACAATTTTGTTCTGGACTGAGAGCCGACACTTGCCTGGGAAGGACCGATTCTAACAGAGCTCAGGGAACAGGAGATACATGTGAACGTGGAGAGTCGACACTTTCCCGGGAAGAACAGATTTTGTCTAACAGAGCTCAGAGAACAGGAGATACATGTGAACGTGGAGAGTCGACACTTGTCCGGGAAGGACCAATTCTAACAGAGCTCAGGGAACAGGGGATACATGTGAACGTGGAGAGTCGACACTTGCCCGGGAAGGACAGATTCTGTCTAACAGAGCTCAGGGAACAGGAGATACATGTGAACGTGGGAAGCACATTTCCAAAACATGGGCATGATAGAAGCCTATAAGAAAGTTGGGGCAATTTCAATGTTTATGCCCAAATTACGTCATCAAGTGGCCAGCCGCAACGGAGGTGGTAAAGACTGGCTGAACACTTCCCAGGTTGAAAAGGTACCTGATTACAAGTTCAGAAAGGATTCAGCCAAAACTTTAGCACTGATACCAGCAAAAGAGAGAAAGAGACCTTGGATAGGTTTTGATGGTACTTCTTTACAACAGACACAAAAAGCAAAGAGAAAACAAAGCTATATTGTTGACAACAAACAGTGCTTATATGAAGTCAGGGAAAGAACAGCTTGAGGGCAATCTCTTCTCATGATTATGTTTTTTAAATTAGTCTCAGAGATGCTTTCATCCAAAGAAATCTGAATGCTCCAGACAGCTATTAGATGTTGTAAGTACCAAGACAGCTTTAAGCCTTGCCTTCAAGCTCAAGATCCCTAGGAAGGTCATATACAGATGATATCTGCAACAAAGTGTGTTAGAGACACAGCCAATAACTGTATGGATCCTGTGAGTCCCAGAGAACCAGGGAGAGCTCCTTGAGCAGATGGAAATTGAGGTGGGTCTTGAAGGTTGTTCTAGAATTAATGAGGAAAGAAGGGGCCAGAGCATTTTCAGAAGTCAGAACAGTGTGCAGAGAATGACGTGCTTGTCTTAAGAGGCATGGCATTCTGGAACACTTGAAGAAATCCAGGCCCATGGGAGCAGGGTAAGGCATGCTGGAGGGGTGCCCAGGACCGGGCTATGAGGCTCCCCAGCCAGGTGTCTGGATGGGATCTGCAGGCTACACAGGCACAGGAGTCGCTCTGTGGGGATCACAGGCAGTCCTCAGTGAGGGAGTCTCTCGGAAAAGAGCCATGGAAGCCATCAGACTGGAACTGTGCACATGGCAAGGCCACAAGCAAAGCACTGACTGGCGGCAGCAGAGGAGACGAAGGTCAGAAAGACACTTGCATTGACGATTAGTGACATAAATATGTGACCAAGTAATCACCAGTCCTGCTCCTGGAACTTCTGCAGTATTATCTTAAATCCAGAATCTGGGGGACTGAATGGGGAGGAGACCATGCCAGGGCAGAGATTTCTGGCTTGAGTAACTGGGTCAACAGGGATGCCATTAATTGGAGTATTGATTCCAGGAGAAGCAATCAGCTACAAGCAGAAGAGGAGGGAGAAGGTGGGGGAGGCAGTTTCACTGTATGCCCAGTCATTTGCAGAGCTGCTTGGGACACATAAATAGAGATTATCAGAGAACTAGGGAATGGAGGAGTTTGGTACAACAGAGAGCAAGCTGTAAACTCACATTAATTCACAAAGAAAACCAAAGACAAACAGAAACACATTTCTGTTGTAAAAAGCTTAAGAGTGAGGCCACAGGCACAAAAGGAGCAGCCAGCGCTCTGTAGACAGTGGGGGTGGGGCTGAGGGCACTACAGATGCTTCTGGTGCCTATTCCAAAATGCATGGTTTCCCCGTTAAATCTCAATGTTCCTGACTGGAAAGTGTTCTGCACTCCAGGTCACCACTAAATGTGCAAGGCAAGTTGCTCTAGTGGAAGCAGAGTGCTTTAGAGAAAGTATTTAATCCCTGAATCGAGACTCTTGTCAAATGTCGGGAGATCAGAGGAAGGCATTTGTGGAGTGCGGATAATCAAAGCCCTTAATGCACAGATTCTTAACCTCAGTTAGCTAACAAAAAGCAACTGTTTCTAGGATCTGTAGCTACACTGGGAATGACTCAGGTCTCAAACTACAATGACCCCGTTCTCCAAACAGCAAAGACTTAACTCAGAATTTCTCAACGAGTGTAAGAAAAAATTTAATTAAAAGACAGTGGTTTATTTTTACCAAGTTCGTTCTATGAGAGGCTGGGAAAACCCCACCGGATGGACCCTTTCCCCCCCGTGAACACAGAGGAACTGGATAATGGTGTGTAATGGGACCAGGTCAGGCAGGCCAGGACACTGGAGGTTTCTAAATCTTTCAAATGGGGTGGACATGACACTTCAAAGTCCAGGATTCATTTTAAAAAGTGATCATCTTGTAGTAATCTAATTGCTAAAATCGAATATAGAATGTCTTTGTGTTGACTTGGCATTTGCTCAGGCTCAAGGATTTGACTCTGGATTAGATTCTGTTAACAGGCTGGCCCAGTGCAGGTCACCTGGGGATTTCTGTGTCAGTCACCACAGCCTCACGACGCAGTGGAGGGAGCTGTGTGGCACTCTCTCCATCCTCCCACCAGTTAGCACTGCCATCTCACGAGATGGGGTAGCACTGGCGCTGATCAAAGGGAAGCATCGTGGTGTGGTGTAGGAACTGTGCCTGCTGTGTTTTGGTCCCTTGTCTTTGGATAGGAAATGCCCCACGTGTTTTTGAGAGGGGATCTGATTAAAAGGCTGATTCCATCAGTGGATTAACCGGTGATGGATTCACTGCTGAATGGGCCCTTGGAGAGGTGAGAGAAGAAACAGGTACTGGGGATGCCCCTGGTGGGTGGAGTTTGTCCTTATGCCCTTCCCTCTGGCTTCCTGGCTACAGGAGAGAGTAGCTTTGACACCACACCCTTCAGTTGGTCTCACCACGGGCCCCAAATGATGGCGCTTCTGATTCAACTGTGGTCCATAACAGACTTTTCTCCCTGTTTCTCTCAGGGGTGGATTAGAGCAACACAAACAGACTAGCATCAGCAGTCTCTGTGGCTGAGCACTTGTGATGTGTGGCACTTAAGATGGGCTATCTCACACTGGCTGGAGCTGTGGTCCCCAAATGAAGAACTGATGTCTGCATTCAGAGTTACACTAGAAGCAACTAGTCAACTGGTCAATATTAGAGATGATAATGTGGATGAATAAATACCCCAAACTTACCTCTCCCAGCGCCAAAATTGTGTTCCACTGTTGAAATCGGAGGATTCAGCTTGTTCTAGAAAGGAACAAGAGGAAAATATTTCATATTGGACTAAAACTGTAAAAATGAAGAATAAAATTATTACCTTCTCTTTTACTTACTGAGTATTATGCAGTAAAGGAAGGAATTGATCAATAACTCTTTAAACTGTAGCATTTTAATATAAGTAGAAAGGAGTCCTAAAGGCAGAAGTTAAAGTGTGCTCTTAAAATAGCCAGAGTCTGGGGCAGGAGAGATGGATTTGTGGTTATGAGCACTTGTTCCTCTTGCAGAAGACCTGAATTCAGTTTCGAGCACCAACACAGTGGATTAGTGACTCAGCTGCCCATGGCTTCAGCTCCAGAGAATCAGATAGACTCTTATGACCGACATAGGAACCTGACACGCATGTGGTACATGTATATACATGCAGACAAAACACTCATAAAATAAATTAATGTAAATGTTTTCTAAAAAATAGTCTTATATAGTACCCCATATATAAGATACATGTACAACACTGCACATACCACTGTATATATAAGCAAATAGAAACGATACATCAGACACATGTGGTATTTAATTATGTCAATGCCTTTCTTGATTCATTCCTCCTCTACCTCACAGACTCCCACGATAGGAGTGATTTATCATTGTCATAAACACAGACCTGGGAGATGGGCTAAGGTACCACAGATTCAGACAAAAATAGGTAAGTGAGTTGTGTGTGTGTGTGTGTGTGTGTGAGAGAGAGAGAGAGAGAAAGAGAGAGAGAGAGAGAGAGAGAGAGAGAGAGAGAGAGAGAGAGCGCACATGGGAAATGAAAGGGCAGAGAACCATGTGCTAATTGCTGGCATAGATCTAGCCATGGTATTTTATTCCCTCAACTTGAAATACACTGTATTTTAACACAGCGTCTTATGTTTAAAAGTAAGATTTTATCACTTATAAAGATCCCTTTCTGCAGGAGGAGGTGTGATTCAAACTTGAGAAATTTCAACTCCAGTCTAGAATTCTGTTTTGTAGGATGGTTCTTAAGCAGACTTGGTAAGTGGCGCTGTATGGAGGTGAGTCACGGGGAGAGTGAGGGAGAGGCGCGAGCTGCTGGAAACTGCTCGGAAGACGAGCACTAAGGTAGAGAAGTGCCTCTTCTGTGCTTTTAATTTGTCCCTGCTTTAATAAGCTTAAAGGGGGAAAGAAGGAACTATTCTTAGAAAGAAATTATAAGAAAACCAACGTCAGAGAGGGCGAAGAGATGCCCAGGTGAGACTTCATGGGGACCAGCAAGACCATGGCTTAGGCAGGGAAGAGAAACAGTGGTGCTCACATAAGAGAGGTATGGTCCTATGTGAGCTGCCCAGGTCAGAGCTTGCCACCCTACCCTACTTCAAAGACCCCTGGGCCATGGGGTCTAAAGCCCTTGGATGTGTGCACCAAGATAAAAGGGCAGTTGAAGGTGAGAGACAGTTACTCAGCAGGAGAGGCAAGAGCGGGTAGCCTCACACCCCTGCTGCCTCCGTTTGCAGTGATGCAAAGGCCACAGGAACTCCTCTGCTGAGGAAACTCCCAACCCAGGACTACTTAGGGCCACAAAGCAGTGATACTGTGGTTCTGAGAGGTCCCCACACAAGCCAGAAAGCCCATCATTTTTAAAGGAGGGGGAAATCTCAAGCTCTGAAGACAGCATCAGAAAGAAAAATCTTAGGAATGCTACTCGTACAAAGTGGAGACGGTACAGGGAGTTTCCTTGCTGACTTACTACACTGGCATGAACAGACGGTACAGGGAGCTTCCCCTGCTGACTTACCACACTGGCATGAACAGACCCTCCCTCCCTAGCCAGGTGCCTGCTCACCCCAGCCCCCTCAGGCCATCTAGCCAACTGTCTACTTCACAGATTCTGGCCCAGGGGACTGAAAACACACTAGAGAAGACAAAACCGATAATCTAATTCCAGATGTCTAGGTCTCATGAGAGATACGCTCCAAAGCAGGTACACTCAATTTCATGAAACAAACATGAAGACATGTAAACCCACAGATTAACCCCAACCCAATAATTGTGAGGGAATTTAATACCCTGCGCTCACTGATGAAGGAAGGCACAGAAGGGCGGCCCTAAGGTGACACATGCAAGGCATTCCACTCACACAGTGAAGGATTCACACTTGCTCAGCAGCGCATGCAACGTCCTTCAAAACAGGCCATCCTTTGTTTGTTTGTTTGTTTTCCAAGACAGCGGTTCTCTGTGTAACAATCCTGGCTGTCCTAGAACTTGCTCTGTAGACTAGGCTGGCCTCAAACTCAGATAGGCCTGACTGTGCATACCAAGTGCTGAGATTAAAGACATGCACCATCACCTCTGGCTTCAATACTTAACAATTATAGGAAAATTGAAACAACACCCTGCATTCTATCTCACCAACATAGAATAAAGCAAGACATCAACAGGAAGAGAAACTACAGGAGGCATACAAACTCATGGGCACCAAACAACACTCTTAGATAATGAATGGGTCACTGAAGAATTCAAGAAGGAAAAATTAAAAAAAAAATCTCTAGAAGTTGAATACCAAAATCTCTGGGGTACAATGGAGACAGTTCTAAGTACATTTACAGTACTAAGTGTCTACATAAAAAATTTTGAGATCTCAAATAACTAAATGAGGTACCTTAAGGCCTTGGAAAAACAAGAATAGCCCAAGCCCAAAGCAGCAGATGAAATAATAAAATCAGGGTAGAAATTAATAAAATAAAAACAATACAAAGAATCAAAATTAAAGTTAGTTCTTTGAAATTAACTGAGAATATCTAAAAGCAATAAAATTAGAGATGAAAAGGGAGACATCACTATACAACTCAATGAAATTCAGAAACCGTAAGGATGTACTATAAAAACCTATATTACCCTAAATTGGAAAATTTGAAACAATTGAATTTTTAGATGCAGATGATTTACCAAAATTAAACCAAGATGAAATAATTTAAACAGACCTATAGGCAACAATAGGATTGAAGTAGTGATATGAAGTCTCCTAACTAAAAAATTACTATTCAGAACATGAAAAAAAAAGTGCTTCCAAACTCTTTCTAGGACACCAAAACCCAGATAAAGACACAACAAGAGAGAAAACTCCAGACAATCTCCCTGATGAACATAGATGTATAAACTCCTAATAAAACACTGACAAATACCGATCAAATGGGCTTCATTACAAAAATGCAGTGAATATTCTCATACATATACAAATAAATGTAACTCATCAGTTAGAGGGACCCTATCAGTTCTTGAAGTCCTAGCAGAACAATACACAAGAGAGGGAAATAATGCCATGTAAATAGGAAAAGTAAGTAAAAGTATCCATACTTACAGATGATATGAACCCACACATAAGAGCCCTTAAAGACTCCATGGAAAAAAAAACCCTCATAAAGCTGATAAACAATTCTAGCAAAATGGAAGTAGAAAAATCAATGTACAACAACTAGTAGCCTTTTTATATTCCAATGGTAAAAATACTGAAAAAGAAATTAAGAAAACTACTTCATTCACAATAGCTACCAAGAAAATAAAAAATAAAAGAAGTTGAAATCAATATAACCAAGGAAGCAACGACTTCTATGATGAAAACTTTAACACTGAAGGTAAAACTGAGGAAGACCCTAGAAAACGGAAAGACCTCACATACTTACTCATGGATCAGAAGAAAAATACATTGTGAAAGCAGCCACCCTTCCAAAAGCAACCTACCAATTTCAATGAAATCTTCATCAAAATTGCATGAGCATTCTTCACAGATATATAAAAATATTTAATTTATAAGGAAGCACTGAAGTCCAATGATAGCTACAGCAATCCTGAGCAAAAAGAGCACTGCAGGGGACAGCACATCCAATTCTGAGCAATGCTACAGAGACACAATAATCAAAAGGGAACGTTACTGGCGCAAAAGCAGACACATAGATCATGGGAAAGAATAGAGGACTCACATATAAGCCCACACAATTATAGTCACCTAGGTTTTGACAACAGTCCCCAAAAATATGCACCTGAGAAAAGTCAGTATCTTCAACAAATGGTGTCGGGAAACCTGGATATCAACATGTTGTGAAAGAAAGAAAGAAAGAAAGAAAGAAAGAAAGAAAGAAAGAAAGAAAGAAAGAAAGAAGAGAAAAGAAAGAAAAGAAGTTGGATCCTTATATGTCCTGTTACACAAAATTCAATTCCAAAGAGATCAAAGATCTCAATCCAAGACACAATACCTCAAAACCACTGGAGGAAAATGCAGGAACTCTAGTAACGCAGGAAATAAGACCGACTTTTGACAAGTGGATCTCATGAAACTGAAAAGCAAAGGCAACCCACAGAATGAATGGCAGCCCACAGAATGGAATATTTTTCCAGCTATATGTCTGATAAAGGATCAATATCAGTATCAGTATCTATGTAAAAAACACAAATAACCAAACTCTGAAATAAAATTGGCCCAAATTTAAAAACAGGCTATGGAGCTAAACAGAGATTTTTCAATGAAGCAATACAAATGACTGGGAAACGTTTTGACGAGCTCCATATTCCTAGTCATCAGGGGATCATATATGAAAACCACTTCAAGATTTCATCTCCTCCCAGTCAGAATGACCACCATCGAGGATATAAATGCAGCAATGCCGGCATGGATGTGAAGAAAGGGGTTTGTACACTGCTGATGGGAGTATAAACTAGCACAGCCATGCTGGAAATCAGCCTGGGTCCCTCAGAAACGGAAAACAGGCCCACCACATGACCACTCTCACCCTCCCAGGGCTTTACAGCCTAGAGACACGCTCCATGTTCACGGATGCCCTAGGCACAATAGGTAGGAAACGGGATCGGTCTAGACGTCCACCAGCTGATGGATGGATAATAAAAATGTGGTATACTCACAACAGGATTTAATTCATCTATAAAGAAGATAAAATTATGAACATTTCAGTTAAATATATGAAACTGGAAAAAATCGTTCTGAGATAGCTGAGGCCCAGAGAAATACTGTGTGTTCTTTCTCATATGTAGATCCTAGCCCTGACCTTTTGGTTGGCGTGTCTAGCTTGATGTACCTCTAGAAACCAAAGAGGGGCAGTGGTTAAGTGCTGCCTTGAGGGACGGTGGTAGCATACAGGTGAAATGACCGCACACAAGGAGAATGCTGGGGGTGGGAAGGCTTAATCAGGGAGGAGGTGAGCAAGGAGGGAGAGGATAAGGGGACCAAATGATGTGGGTATGAGAAAGCCGCATGGAAACCAACACAGAACATAGAGAAAGTGTGGACTTGTTTCTGCCAGACTGGCTGGCTCGCAGTTCCCCGGGATCTACCTGTCTCCGCCTTCCAGTGCTGTGCTTACAGATGTGCACTGCTGAACACAGCTTTTCCATGGGCCTGGGGATCGCATGCTGGCAGGGCAGGCCCTTTACCCACTGAGTCCTCATCCTAATCCTCAAACTGTTCCTTAAAGAAGCTGGACAACTAATATAGAAAGGAGGATCTTATAAAAAAAAAAAAAAAAAACCCTTGCCATTAAGCTGGAAACCAAGTGTGCTCATAAAGACTGGCGATTCTTGCTAGAGAAATGATCTGACAATGTGCTGTAATCTCACCCTGTTTTTGTCCATGGCCTGCCTCATTGTTCTCAACATTCTCTTCCTTTGTTAGAGTCCAGTGAAGAGATAAGCTGTACACACCAGTGTAAGGTTTATGCTCAATAGGACTTCTCAATTCATGCCCTGCTATCATTACAGCTGATAGACTGGTGGAGGGGGAGAGGGGCTAGTAACTTTTACCCCAATATGTGACAATCCAAAATGTGTCGAGTTTGGACAAATGCCCCACATAAGGCAAAATCACCCCAACTTGAGAACTGTTGGTCTAAAACGAGTACATACTTATCAAAACACAGCAGGACTTCTACCCTAATGTCCGTCTTACATAGAGAGATGCCAGTGTGAGTGGGCCCTCTGAGAGGAAGCAGACAGAGAAGAGAGAGAGAAGCTGTATTCACTAAGCCCCGATTAGAGTCTTAGTCAGCTGTGAGGTTAATAGTCTCGCCTGCAACATCCTGTGTTTCCTGATGCAGTAAATCTTCCTTAATACCCTGAGAGGTAATGAGTTAGTGCATGGTAAGGATGTAACGAAATGCCAAGCTCTTTGGCACACACTAAAAATAAATGTGGCTACAACTTCTATACACATCAGTGCCTCTCCTTCCCCTTTAGTGGACTAAACGCCTAACTTCTTGTCCTTAAGAAGGGCAGATTCTTAATGCAAAGTCTTGCATTTTATGACTGGGTCATCACCATCTTAGAGCCAGACAGTTGTTTGGAGGACGGGAGGACACAGGAGTCAGAGGCCAGGCCAGAATCACTAAACGCTAATCAGTTGCATCTCTGTGTAAGTGTCCCAAGAGAGAGAGGAGCGATGCTACTGTGGTGGTCTGAAAGAAAATGGCCCTCAAAGGGAGTGGCATTATTAGGAGGTGTGGCCTTGTTGGAGTAGGTGTGGTCTGGGAGGAAGTATGTCACTGTGGAGGCAGGTTTTGAGGTTTCATATATATGATGAAGTCACACCCAATAAGATCGATCACTTCCTGTTGCTCGCAAGATATGGAACACCCAGCTCCGTCTCCAAAACTATTTCTGCCTGCACGCTGCCATGTTCTACCATGGTAATAGACTAAGTCTCTAAAACTGTAAGACACCCAGCTAAATGTTTTCCTTTATAAGACTTGCTGTGGTCATGGTGTCTCTTCACAGCAATTGAAACCCTAAGACAGCTCCCAAGTCCAGAACGATGAGGCTGACTAAGTCTCTACTTCAACTACCAGCCTTCCTGAGATCCTTTAATGAGACATGATGTGGGATGTCCTTCTGCATAGGTGTTGCTTTTACTGGCTAATGAATAAAGCTGCATTGGCCTATGGCAGGGCAGAATATAGCCAGGCTGGAGGAGATGTATAGAGAGAGTAGGTGGAGTCAATGAGAAACCATGCAGCTGCTGAAGAAGGACACCCCGGAACTTTACCTGGTAAGCCACAGCCTCGTGGTAATACACAAAATAAGAGAAATTGGTTAATTTAAGATGTAAGAGTTAATAAGAAGCCTGAGCTAGTAGGCCAAACATACAAAGGACAGAAAGCTTTGAATGGAATTTAATGTTGGGTACTTTTTTTTCCTCATCTTTAAAGGGCCGGGTAGGCGAACAGTTTTTACTAAATACAGCATTTTTAGGTTCAAACAAATCCCAAAGCCAGAGCCTTCCTTAGATTATCTATTCACAAAGGATGAGAGGGTTTAAAATATATATGTTGACATGTTTTTTCCTAATTCTGTTCTAATCTAACCCCACCTCAATAATTATTCAAATATTTTAAACATCTCCATATACCTGTCACTACGGTACCTGGGGTTTTGATATTGATCAAAACAGACTAACTTCCATGTGAGATGTCCTTTCATATATGTGTTGCTTTTATTGGCTGATGAATAAAGCTATTTCAGCCAATGGTTTAGCTGAATAAAGCCAGGCAGGAAACCGAACATATATATATATGTATATATACACATACACACACACATATATATATATAGATATATATATATATATATATATATAGAGAGAGAGAGAGAGAGAGAGTAGGCAGAGCCAAGCAGACTCCATGGAGCTATCTACCAGGTAGAATAGCTGAGATGCTCACTGAAGAAACAAAGGGTCAGGGGCACCCAGGAGTGGCTGTGACAGTAAGTGCAGGAGTTGGGAACGACTTCACCGATAGAATGCTTGCTGAGACACCATGACACAGTGGGTTGTCAAAAGTCAGAATACCAGTTCACAAGAGTAAGAAGGAAGGATTTGAGGTTTGAAGACTGTAAGGGCTACCTTACAGCAAAGGAAAGAATAATTTATTTGGCCCATGGTTCACAGGGATTTCAGTTCATCATAGCGGGGAAGGGTGGTTGCTCTGTTTATGGTAGAACATGAGCAAGAGTTGCTGTTCACACCGGCTACAGCCTCAAAGGCCTGTCCCCAGTATCCTGTTCCTACCAGTCAGGCTCCATCTCTTAAATATTCCACAGGCTCCCCAAACCCTACCTGAACTGGTGAACAAGCTCCCCAAATGTGAGTCTAGGGAAAACTAGATTCACAATGTGATAAAGGGAGCAGCTGGCAGTAACATAGAAGAGGGGATTAGTGGTCTGCAGCTGAGGGGCTCCTGTGATGAGGTTAGCATAGCAATGTAGATGCCCTCTGTCCTGCTGCCAGCAGAGGTGGGCAGGGGTGGGGGGGGGACTGGAAGAGGAAAGTGGGGAGAAGCAAAGACTTGAGCCAGATACCAAACAGTGATTACAATGAAACACCATGCAGCCCAATCCAGAAAGCAGGAAAGAACTGGAGAGCTAGCAGAGAGTGATGGAAGGATCAACAGGCAGTGAGTATGTGGGGGTAAGGAGGAGGCACAGAAAGACTGGGAGGAGGTAACAGAAAGGGAAGCTTGGGGAAAAAGTAGGTTAGATGTTTACCACTCAAACTACAGTTCTTTGAACTGGCAGCTTCAGCAATACCTAGGGGCTCAGACCCATAGAATCTGCATTTTAATACTGTTGCAGGTGATTCAAGTGTACAATCAATCTGGGGAAGAATAACTGTCTGAATCACTGTTGTGTCCACGCCAAGGTGAATGACTCTCTATTTGCATAGAAGCAGTAACACCATGTCAGATGGCTTCTGAGGTGACGCCTTCCCGGGGCCTCTTTCTCAGAGTTAGCTCCCATAGTTCATTTGAGTGTCTTGAATGTCCACTACTCTGTCTCATGCCCTTGGTCTGCAGGCCTTATACTCTTGTAATGTGGTTGGTAGGTTTCAGCCTCGTTTTTCTCCCCTTGTCTTTCCTCCCTGGCAGCAGGTGGAGAGCATCCTTTATTTCCTGCGACCATAGTCCACTCCTCCATTCTCCTCTAACTAAGGGGGAAGCCGGAGGTGCAGTTTCCTCAATCCTGCCTGCATAACTCTGCATGTTCAGCGATTCTAGTAAGAGACATTAGTGCAAAATATACAGAATTGCCCTTCACAGCTTTTTAAAAGTTTAGCTTTCCAATTCAACAACCCTCATGGTTCTGTACCTTTTTTTAATATGAGTAGGCTGTCTTCCCATTGTATTGTTTTTTAATTCTCTCTCTCTCCACACACATGTGCATGTGTGCACACACACGCACTCACACACACACATGCACACACATGCATACACACACGCACACACAGAAAGCAACAGCTGTGTGTGACAACACAGGATGAAAGCTGAGGCTGAGCCTAATTAATGGCGGCTTTGTCCCCATGGCAGCTTTATTCCTAATAAACAGGGTGACATTTTATTAACCCAGACACAACCTCCAGCATAGAGACTTGCATACAAAGCGGTGGAAAATCACAAATGTGGAGTCTCTCATTTTCTTTTTCTGACACACGATTTCAGGGGCTGTCACATACACCAGGATTCTTACGGTTGCTGACAATGATCGATTCTGAGGCCTTGCAATTCCAGACACCTTACTGCACAGTTTCACCCCGTGCACCTCGGCCTGTGCACAGTGCTGTACGGGAGCCATGCGAGCATCACTCCGCGGGTAGGACAGCCGCAGTTGGAAAGGTGAGCTGATGGAGCTTACCAAAGGTTTCTCCAAGCTCCAAACCAGCGTATCAGGTGTCACAGTGACGCCTTCCACAGATGCATGCTTGCATGCTGAGGGCATGACACATAAGTTTTCCCTGTATGGCCGTATTCCTGTATGCACATGAACATGACTAAATATCATATGTGATCACAGGAATAGGGAGGTTTAAACAAAGGGTCTCTAATTTCACTACTAGTCAATACTTGGTTGCAATACCCTCAAAACGGGATATGAGCTTTTTTTGTATTATGATAATTCATCTCTTGCTGAGTTAGGTCAGTGGAGAAGCCATCCTAGCCATCACTCTGCTAACTAGTGATATGGTATAATAAACGTGCTATCACCATGGGTACCAGAACGATGTGTCCAGCAGCTTGCCTGCCTGGCCCTCAGGAGTACGTCAGCTCTGCTGTCAGGAGGCAATGCCAGTAACTGCTGCTCCTTTGATCCCTCCCTCCATCAAGGAGACCGAGTGCTTAGGCTAGGTCGGCAGACAAGTGTGCACAGTAGAAAGTCTCCCTCCATGAGTTAATGACCATGATGCTTTGGGCTCATTGCTTTCCCCCTCTGTGTTGCTCACTACCCTATGACTCAGAGACAGCCATGTCCAGCTCTCCCCACACCGCTTCACAAGAGCAGTGTGCGGGTGACCGGTGGGGCAGAGCCCGGACAGGAAGCTCGGAGGACACACTCAGGGTTTTGACACTGAGCCAAGCCAAAGCTCCTGCACATTCGCAGGATCAGGATTGCTGGGCTGATGAGATATTTCTTTTGAAGTCAGTCAGGCTAGAATCAATCAATCAACAAGAAAAGCAGTTCAGAAACTGACTTCTTCCCTCCCAGCTTTCACAGGGAAGAGAAACCAAAATCTTGTTTTTATTGTCAAAAACATAGGGCAAACTTTTGAGTTTCCTAGAGATTAAAAGGAACAAAAGAAGTACGAGTGCAAATACTCTAAGGCCCATCTAAACACATGCCTGTTTTATTTTAATGCACCCAAATGTCAGAATGGGCATATATCATAACTCCATATTTATTATTATCTCTATATATTTCTCTGGCTTAAATTGCCAAGTCTGGTAAGCTTTCTGGAATACACGCGAAACTGATATGCATAATTAGACATTAAAGGATGTGTGACAGAGATAATTATGAAGAATGGGGATTGTTGATTCCATGGGAGACACACGGTAAAAGGCCCCTGTCTTTCCTACAGTGCCATAGAGCCATCTAGTTTAGCAGACGTCTGTGCACAGGGATCCACAGAACTAACTGTTGAGTGGCTGTGGACCAGCAGTATCAACAATGTTTGGAACACCCTAACAGAAAAATGAACCCCAGGCTTGAACCCACACCTACTGAGTCAGGATGCGCAATTTTACAAGACACCGCAGTCACTACTATGCTCACTAACGTCTAGGAAGCATAGCAAGGCCCATCTGGTCCAACTGCTTCATTTTACAAGTGAGGAGGTCTCAGGCTCAAACAGGCTGAGGAACTAGCAGGGTGTAACGTGCCCTTCGTGGGATGCCAACATCCAGATTCCAGGGTTGTATAGCCTCCGGCTCACTCTGCAGTGCTCTTCCTCACATGACCCTACTATGGGATGCAGGGATTTAAAATGTGAATAACAACACTCTGAGCCATACAGGGAACCATGCCAGACTGTTTGTGTTTGCTTGTCATGGGGTCCATTCTTTCTTTAAAGATTTAATTATGGGTATATGTGGCTGCAGGTAGACTTGTGTACATGTGAGTGCCCGTGCTTATGGAATTTAGATGAGGGCATTGCATTTTTCTGGAGCAAGAGTTACATTATGGGCAGTCGTAAACTGCTTGACATGGATGCTGGGAATTGAACTCAGACCCTCTGAAAGAAAAGTACCTGCTCTTAGCAACCGAGCCAACTCCCTACCCGCCACCTGTATACTTCCTACGCCCTAAATACACTTACAAGATGCTGGGGATGGACACGGGGAAGAGCACATCTCAGCAGCAGGCTCCATCACCTCATGCTGCCTGGGACTGATGGCACGTGGAACTGGACACCTTGCTTTTGGGGGTGAGCTGGAAATCCCCATATTTCTACATATCTTTGGTGTTGGGACTATTATGTTAAGGTGTGTTACTTTGTGTTGCATTTGTTTAACTCTGTCACGCTGTGACACTCTGCCTGTCTAGGACACCTGATGGTCTAATAAGTAGCTGAGCAGCAAACAGCAAGGCAGGAAAAGGAATAGGCAGGGCTGGCAGGCAGAGAGGGTATATATAGAGGGTTTCGGAGGAGAAGTATCCCGAGAAAGAGGAGAACACCAGGGGCCAATCACACAGCTACAAAGCAGTCCACAGAGTAAGAGTAAAATTTAAAGAAGTAAGAGAACGGGAAAAGCCCAGAGGCAAAAGGTAGATGGGATAATATAAGTTAAGGGAATCTGGCAAGAAACAAGGCAAGCTACGACCAGACATTTATAACTAAGAATAAGACTCCGTGTGTAGTTCATTTGGGAGCTGGAGCCCCCCAAAAGAGCCCAAAGAGCTTAACATCCTATTACTACACTCTGGTCCAGCAATGCGGCTCTGACCATAGCCCTCCTCTGACCCTACTCTTTATCACATGCTTCAAAGTCAAAGCTTACACGTGGCTTTGCCTTGGCGTTCTGGAGCCAAGCAAACTGCCAAATCCTCTAGGATGTGTATCCCAAACAAGATTAGAATCTCAAGCCCAGCAACCATCTGAGTTGCTACCGATATCTTGGTTTTCTAAGCCATCCTCTAGAGCAGCTCTTTCCATACCTACCAGTCTGGATATCACACACTTCCTAAAACAGGCTTGGAAACGTTCTGAGTAGGAGAACTTGATTATGTTATTTCCCTGAGGTTTCAGCTTGATTATGTTATTTCCCTGAGGTTTCAGCTGTGAGAGCAGCCAGAGGGAGAGACATTCAATAATACTCAGACTGCGTGAGTGTTGTGCTACTAATATTTTAGGAAGCTGAAAGGGACAATCTGTCTGGCAGGCATCTGCCCTCACTCACGTGTGCACAGCAATGGTCCCCTCCCAGCAGATGGTAACTTTTCTGGGAAAAATTAATTTCTCCGTATGTGAAGAGATTGTATGTTTGTCCATAATCAACACTTTGTCTACCAGTTGAGGAATCAGAAAATAACATGTTGGGTATAAGTGCGCTACACTGAAGGGGGGATGGCTTCAAAAAGGCAAGAAGGTAGCTGAATCAATAATCCGAGATGTGGGGAGAATATTAAAATGTTGCTGGAAACACTATGAACCGTTGGAGAGGACGAGGAATTGATCCACGTTCTACAGATTCCCAAATAAACCATGAGGTCAAACTGTTGCTCTCCTGAACTGGCTCACAGCTGGGGCTCTTGCCCTGGATGCTACTAACCTGTCCCCTCCCGCCAGACTATCTCCGCTATTCCCCACCTACCCAGTCCAAATCTGTCTTTCTGATCTCTTTCATCTGAATCTAAAGCCTAAGGTTTGTGTGTACAAAAAATAAAAAGTAGGTCTTTGGACTACAGACTGTTTTAGATTAATGGTGAGATCGTTATCTTCCTCTTCATCACCTTGCACCTCTGGTATACAACATCCATCTTCACCTTCTAAACCTTGTCTCTACCACTGCTTCCAATGTCCACACAAGACACATACTTGTACATATGTAGAAACATACATGCACACACACACCTCCCCACACCTTCCACCTGAGGGGAAGAGGGGAGGTAACAAGGACAGAAGAAAGGGACCTTCGCCTTCTTTGCATGGATTTCCTATCTCACAGGCCTGTGGAGAAATCGAGAAGTGGAGAGAGAGCAGAACGGTGAAGGAAGTTACTTCACGCTCTTGACGCACTTCTGAAATGCTCCTCCTCTCTGCACTCTACAATATGAGTGGAATCTGAGATTCTCTCATAGCCCCGCGTGTTTGGGACACTAGGTCCACAGGCGGTACTGCTCTGAGAGGCATGGAGCCTTTCAGAGATGGGGCCTAACAGGCAGAACAGGCCCCCAGAGCAAGCCTTTGGCATCTCTTGTCTTCCTCTGGCTCCTCCTTGTCTCTGCTTTCTGATCTGATGTGATCTGAACAGCCGCTGCCACAGGCTCCTGATGCCATGGCCTGAGCGGCTCTGCCCCAGTCTGAAACACACTGGAGCTGTGAGCCCAGACACACCCTCCCTCCCTTAAGTGTGCCTAGCAGCATTGTCACAACAATGCAAAAGTCCCTGATGCAGCGGCCCACCCAGAGAGCCCAGTGTGTGTGACAGAGTGGGATCAGGGTGAGGAGGAGGTGGGGAGAGGCAGGAAGAAAAACACCTTGATGCTGATCAAGACTTCAGATCTTGATCTCTACCTTTCTTCAGGGCAGCAGCTGCTAAAAGAAGGGAAAAGAGTGAAGCCCCACACCTCCCTGCTCCCCTCAAAGCCCTCAGAAGGGAGAAGAGTGAAGCTCTACGCCTCCCTGCTCCCCTCAAAGCCCTCAGAAGGGAGAAGAGTAAAGCCCCATGCCTCCCTGCTCCCCTCAAAGCCCTCAAATTTCCTTCATCCCCATCTTGTGTGCCCTCTGCTCACTTCCACACTTCCCCTCCACCATGACAATGCATGCTGGTTCCTCCCCTACATCAGAGCTCTGTAAGAGGGTTGGAAGAGCAGTTCCCTAGAGAGAGGACCCAGCTTTTTGGACTTGGGAACCACTGGCCCTGCTGCCTCCCATCCCACAACAATCAAGAGAAGACTGTGGCACCCTTAGAGGCTCACCTTAGAGGAGGGTCACCTTAGAGGAGGCCCACCTTAATGACCCACCTTAGCAGCCCACCGGTATAGATGAATGAACTAGCTCTCAACATACAAAGTTAAGAACATGGAATTTATTTCCTTTGAGTTTTTTGATATACATCATTTAGTTACATATTTTTGGCATACATAATTTAGTTTTATATTTTTGTATACATTATTTAGTTGTATGTTCTTTCCTATACATCTTTAGCTATATATTTTTTCTAATGTATATGCTTACTCAGGCAAGGAGGCTTAATCATTCAGCCTGCTTAAAATCAACTTCAAAAATTTTAAAATCTCTTAATAATGAATGATACTTTAAAAACAAATACCTAAGAAGAACTGCAGTTAAACCAGGGGTAGTGTGAAATCCCAGCACTCAGGAGACTGATGGAAGGTGGCTGTGTGAGCCTGACTCATCTAGGGTGCGCAGCCTAAGTGAGAGTATCTCAAAACAACACAAAACAAACAAACAACACTTTCCCATAGCAACCAAAACCCCAAACAACCCCACCTTCAAACCACAACAAAACAAAAAAACCTAGGCTGGTTAATTCCCCTGCACATGGAAGACTCTTCTCTGGGCCTTAGGAAGGAGGAGATACAACCTCACGTCTCTTTCATGGCCAAGGTCTTCCAGAAGTGTTCTATGCCACAAACAGATGTATCTCGAAAATGGAGAGCTAACTGTGTTTAGCACACAGGCTAGGTCAGTACAGACATCTAAGGGTAGACGTGGGTCCTCTATGAAACATCAGGAAGAGCTCATGTCTGACAAGGTCCCAGCTCTTGTGCCATGAGCCTTCCTTCTACTGCAGCAGACACTACGAGCTCACAATGCACCACGCACTGCTCTCTGCCATTCATTCATCTGACGGCCTGCTCCCACCCACACCACATGGCCCCTCTCTACAGACAAGAAAACAGCACCGAGAGGTGAGCTATCTGCTCATGCTCACCCTGGTAGGAGGAAGTGTAGTAAGGAGGCCCATTGTTCATTTCCCGGCCACCCAGACTCCCGGAAAAACCACACAGAAACTGTATTAATTAGATCACTGCTTGGCCCATTAGCTCTAGCTTCTTAGTGGCTAACTATTGCATATTAATCTCCATTGATCTGTGCATCACCACCTGGCTGTGGCTTACCGGCTAAAGTTGCAGCATCTGTCTCCGGTGGAGCTATGGCTTCTCTCTGACCCCGCCCTTCTTTCTCCCAGCATTCACTTTAGTGTTCCGTGCCTAACTCTTTCTGCTCTACTCTGCTATAGGCTCAAAGCAGTCCTTTATTAACCAATGGTATTCACAGCATAGCATACAGAGGGCAATCCCACATCAAGGAGGAACAGTGAGAGACAGAAATTAATACAAATAGTTTGGTTCTAGATTACAAACTCAGACCCTCACCCTCTCCTGTATTTTACCACATTTCCCCCATTTTTTTATCTTCCCTGTGCAGATGCTGCCCTCAGCAACACTATAGCTAAGAAGTCACTGGTCTGGGAAACCCAGGTTGACCTCTCCTCCCAATAGCATTCACACAGACTGGCAGTCAGAGATGGCCCAGCTTTGACCTCAAGTAGCCCTTCCATTCCTCCATTCTTCCTTTGTTGCTTTACTTTTCCTTAGGTAAATTCTCATTCTTTGCTAAATTTTAATTTGTTTCTTTTCTTTCTTTCTTTTTTTTTTTCAATCATAGGAGAGAGCACAAATGCTGTTCCCTACTACCATACTTTATATAGAGGATGTTCCCACGGTCGGGGAGATTGCAGGGTCAGCATACCCAGAGCGCTAAGACAAGCCTCACCTTGAAAAACCAACTTCCTTTCTCCTTCCTTCCTCCCTGCCCTCCCCTACCCAGCGGCTGTATATTGCAGGTGCCCAGGGAGTACGAAGAAGGGTGTTGGATCCTCTGGGGCTGGCACTGGGTGCGGGTGCTGGGGACTAGCCTCCAGTCCTTTGCAGAACAGTAAGCATTCTGTGCCTTGGAGCTGCCACCTCACCCTTTCCTGTGATGGGGCTCAGAATGGGACCTGAGACCCTAACCTGCTAGATAAGCATTCTACCACTGAACTATATCCCTAGCCCTCCTTTCTTTTGATCAGCGCAAATGTTAACAGAAAAGCTAAATAGAATATGAAAGCCAAACAGAATCCACATCGTCAGCCATTTCTGTAGTAACCACCAGGCAGCCTGGAGAGCTATTACAGTCGTGGACTCTTCAGTCATCCTCCAACCCTGTACTGCTTGTCTAGTTTCATCACAGCCTCCCGGCATAGTTCCTTTGGTCAGACAAACAGCTCTTCTAATGGTACCATAGTCTGCAATACCACCATGCTTAGATAATACTGAATCACTTCAGAGTCCAATATCAAAAACCACAATGGTTTTACTTCTGGATGTCTAATTTGAAAAAAAAAAATGTGCCCAGTGTTGACAAGTCTGTCAGTATAAACAGCTCACTAATCCTTCCGTCATGGCGACTCCTTCTACAAAGTTCTTCCCTTCCATTTCCTCTGCTGTCCACTCCTTTAGACCGAGGCAATGAAACTCAGGAAGGACTTTCACATTTGGTCCCTGAGAAGAGGCCGTCAGAGTGTGATGATGGGGCTTGAGCTATAAAACTGAAAATGGCTCATTAGAAAACCAGACTCCAAGGAGGCGTTTCCCCTTTCGTGAACCTAGTCATGTAAAGCACGAACCCAAACCAACCCATCAGCCTCTGCTGAAACTCCAGAGAAACCACTAGAAGATCTTTAGCAAGCAATGTTACAGCAACTGCAACAGTGAAGAAGACAGCTTCCCAAATGTGGAAGGGGAAATTTCGTTGCTATGTCCTGTTTCCTTTTATTGAGTAGCTTCAATAGACAGACCAGCCATTTCAACCTTCCTGAGGCTGTGGGGTCCTGAGTTCAACAACCGTAAATTTGCTAACAATAACAGGCAAACATATTTCAGTGATGTAGAACCAGAAAGAGTATAGCCATACAAATTACAAGGGTAAAAATGATAGGAAGGGCATAAAAACCATTCAAAAGAAATGTGAGAAACACACTAAACAAAAATGGAACATTTGCTAAAGAGATCGGATAGCTTTGAAAACCTTGAAGAAGGAATCCTGTTTGGACAGGTGGGCGAGGAAACAGAACATAGTCCCAGAAGGAGTGACAAGTTTCACACTCGAGAAAGGTAAGAGTGGCCACGTCAGATGCTGATTGGCCAAGCACATCCCACATGTGCAGGAAGTGAGCCAGGGCTGTCTTCACAGGTCTAGTTGATGGGGAGGTGAGTAGAAACACTTGCCCCAGCTTTCAAGGCAGCTGCTGGGGACAGCGCCTACAACACAGCAAGAACAAGGAAGAGAAAAGCAAGCCTTCCTTGTGGAAGAGCAATCCTTAGATATCTGTCATTTGGGAAGCGTTTCGGGAGTGTGAATTTTCTAATTCTCCCTAAGAAAGCTAGAAATTTGGAGTTTCTGTTATAGCTCACAATGTTTAAGTATATGCTACTGATAGAAGCCAAACGGCTAATACTTTACTAACAGTATGGGTCAACAAAATATGCTTGAGGAACCGTATACTTTTTAATAAAATGTTTACACCTCTGGTCCAATTCTTCTTTCTCCCCTGCCCTTTTTGTGTGTGTGTGATCAAGGAATAGGACCCACTAAGCAGGAAGGCTGGGGGACATACAAATGAACGCGATTTAACAGCATTGTTTTGGTGATGCTGCTGATACTGAGTTTCCACAGGCCTCTGTTTTGCAAACAGGGTTTACAATTACTCTCTCCCTCTTGGCTCCGTTGCCTTTTCAAACCTCTAAAAGGTCTTCTGTGAAGCCAAGTCTTTAATAACAGTCTACTCACAAGCATTTCCTTTCAAACACCTTTCACATAGGTGCCTGTGTCTGTCTGAACGTCAGGGGAGCACAGCTGTGGATCATATTGGCATTTTCTACCGCGTTCCACTGTTTATCCTTCTCTCAATGCTATTTGTTCTTTCTCAAAACTGTTGAAGCGATTCTAGTCCTTGTCTTTCTATATAAATTTTAGAATTTTGCCTAGATCTACAAAAAATTCTTGCTGAGATTTTTAGAGAAACTGTGTTAAAGCACCCCACCAACTGTGGAAGCATCAGCATCTTCACTATGTGGAGTCTTCTAAGACACGAAGGCACTCTGCTTTGTCAGCATCCGAGTTTTCAACAACAAGCTCTTCTTAGATTACACCCAAGGATTTTTTTCAGTTTTGTAATTTTAATATTTTCCCTTTACACAAAATTAACTTTTAAGCATAGTTATGGGTTTGCAGCAAGTTCTACAGAACATAAAGAATTTCTATATATTAATGACTTCCTCCTAATACAGTCTCCATCTTATAAAAAACCTACATCACAGGGATTCATTAGCATGAATAATAAATGCACACTGACCTATAATTACTGCCCAAATCATAGCTTACGTTAGGGTTCGCTTTTGGAGAATTGTGTTAATTTTGTGTTTATGTATTCACTTCTAATAATTAAGGAGCACTACTGATCTCTATGTGATTCTCTCGGGTCTCACGAACCCCTGAACTCGCTCACTAGCTCTGTGAGCTATGTCGTAGATTCACTAGGATTTTCTGCTGAGACTACTATAGGTAAGGAAACGACTTTGTCTTTTTGTACGCTATTTCTTTATCTTGCCTTATTGCACTGGATGGGAGTTCTAACATTACACTGGGTAGAAGTGATGAGATTATACACCTTTATTTTTTTCCCCATCTTAGGAGAAAAGCATTCAATCTTCTACTATAAAGTAGTTATATGCAGTCAGGCAGTGGTGGCTCATGTCTTTAATCCCAGTACTCAGGTGGCACAGGCAGAGGCAGGCGGATCTCTGCAAGTTCGGGACCATCCTGGTTAACAGAGTGAGTTCCAGGACAGGCTCTAAAGCTACAGAGAGAAACTCTGTCTCAAAAAAACAAAACAAAACAAAAAAAAAAGGTGTTTTTTGAAGATACTTTTCAATTTTTGTTTGTCAGTTCTGAAGTTCTGCTTTCTTATACTTTCTAAGATGAGAGACTTGAAAATTGTTTAGCATTCCATTTTGACTCATCTGCAGTGATTGTAAGGATATGTCCTTGTATAGTTTTGGTGGGTGCTGTGAGCACTTCATGATGTGTACAATACGCATCATGGTCTGCTGTTTTATCACTAGAACTTTGAATTAAGAAAACTTTATACTTCCTTATCCTGTTGTGTGTGTTCCATCCATATATATTTCAAACCCCATCAGACAGTTACAAACTTGTGTGTATCAACTCCCATATAAAGCTTAGGAAAGTCCCCAGGAGGCAGGGGCAGATGGATTTTGTGAGTTTGAGCCTGATCTACACATAAGGAGTTCCTCCACAGCCAAGGCTACATAGAGAAACCCTGTCTCAAACAAAACCAACCAGGCAAACAAACAAACGAACAAACAAAAAACTAAACAAAACAGCAGCAACAAGAAACCTTAGGAAAGTCTATAGTATTCAGCCATATTTATATTCACTAATTTTTTTTAATTTTTTGATCTTAAAAGATGGTTACCTCTCTTTTTTACGGCATTTCCGTTAGCAATTCCTTAAGGAGACCCACTGGTGATAGATTTGCTTTATTCTATCGGGGAATTTCTTGATTTTCCTTTCTTCCTAAAGGGCATTTTCATGGGATACAGGATTCTGAAGAGCCAGTTCTTACAGCACTTGAACTGTGAAGTGTTAGTTATTGTTGATCTATGAGGTTGCTGATGAGCAATCCACTACCATTCAAATTGCAGTTCCCACAAGTGCTCCTAACTCAAGACTTGCCAAAGTGTTTGGAAGCATGACGCGTCTTGGCATGGCTTTCTTCGGGCTGACTTTGTTTGAGGTTAACTCGGGATATCAGTTTTATATTGCTGCTGTAACAAATTGTCATGCATTTAGTACCTTAAGTTATCTCAAATTTATTATCCTACAGATCTGGAGATGAGAAGCTGGAAGCCAAAGGAGAATCTATCTTCTGACTTCTCCAGCTTCTGGATGCTCCCTGCAGATCTTGACTTGTGACTTTGTATTGCAGTGTCCTTTCCGTCTCTTTTATGGGAACTTTTGATATAATATTGGGGCCCAATTAGACAAGAAAAGTTATTTTCTTATCTCAAAACAATGCCCCAGTTACCTCTGCAAAGTCCTTTTATCATGTACACTATATGCACTTGCAGTTTTAGGGATCAAGGTGTTGGGATCTGCTGCAGGGAGCATTATTCAGAAAATAATAATCCCAGCACTTGTGAGGCAGAGGCTGGCAGATCTCTGTGAGTTCGAGGACAGCCTGGTCTACAGAGTAAGTTCCAGGACAGGGAAAGATACACAGAGAAACCTTGTCTCAAAAACCCAAAAAATTAAAAATAAAAATAAAAGAAATAGGGTTTAAAATAAAGCCACATAAAGATGGAAAATACACAGAGAGTCTGGATACTGTATGTTATTGTGTTGTCTTTTAATTGTTTGAATGCTGAGGAAGGAGCAACAGCTGCTAAAAGACATTTGATTATAAATGCTGCTGGATTAACCCAACATATATATTTTGAAAATGCCTTGACTTCAAAATTTCAGTCAAAAGATGTGTTACTTTGGAGAAGAGGTTTTGCTTTTGTTTCCACAGGAAATGAGGGACTGTGGATTCATGCTGTGTTAAGAAATATCAGGAAGGAAGATCCCCTGAGAAATTTCTGATAAGAGGAATGGCCCAGATGTCTGAGTTCTACATCCAGAACAGTTCAAGACTGCTGCCTGAGAAGGTAAAGCCTCACAGGACATTCTAGTCAGAACTTGACCATAATTCTAAAGTTTATTTAGGTCCCCATAAGATTACCAGTGCTCCCAATAAGCAGGAAGTAGCCTGGAAAACTACACCCACATTCCCCTTAAAAATGTATTATGGATGTTTGTCTTTGTTTAGAATTTGGTTGCAAGTTGTTATGGATAATGGTCAGGAAAAAAAGCTAAACAAAGGACATTCAATTCAGAGTTCTTGTTTTGGAGAAAAGGGGGAGGGGTACTGTGGGACAATAGTCCTGTACTTTGTAAAGATTTGTCACTTGTATTTTAATAAGACACTGATTGGCCAGTAGCCAGGCAGAAAGTAGAGGTAGGGCGATGAGAACAGGAGAATTCTGGGACGAGGAAAGGGTTAGTCTGAAATTACGACCCAGTCACAGAGGAAGCAGGATGAGAATGCCTCACTAATAAAGGTACCAAGCAATGCGGCTAACACAGACAAGAATTATGGGCTAATTTAAGATGTAAGAATTAGTTAATAAGAAATCCTGAGCTACTAGGCCAGCCAGTTTATACTTAATGTAGGCCTCTGTGTGTTTCATTGGGACTGAACCACTGTCGGACTGCGCGGGAGAGAAACCGCTGTCAACAAATGGTGCCAACGTGGACAACTATATCCCCATAAAACCTGAGAGAGCTTGGAAAGCCATTCTAGACACAAAAGAACAGAGTTAAGCACGGCTTCTTGGTAGCAGCATTTTCTCAGGTGGGCTCTGTTTGCTAGAGGCATGAGTGTCTCATTTAAGAGAGGCTTCCTGACTCAACTTTAGGTGCAAAACCTTGCAGCTGTGTTAAGAGGACCTGGCAGCAAACATTTAAATGGTGTTTATGACGAGCCAACAGCATGCATCTTGGTGGCAGCACTGGCCTTGAAACTCCATAGAGTTGTGCCAATAAACATGGCTCCTGCCAGTGCCTCCACCATGAAGCTAGACTCTCAGAAAGCTAAGGAATGTGGTGAATCCCGTTGTCAAAACCACAGCTCGAATCCTACCCATATTGCTCCGCAAATTAAAGACTCAGAAAAAAGTCAGAAAAAGAGAGATATACAGTAAAGAGAGATTCAGATGAAAGAAAACCTCTAAACGGTTTACAGTGTGTTTAAAAATATATATTGGCTTTAGAGAGAAAAGTAAAAGGATAAAGTTCTGAGGGAGGGAGGGAGGGAGGGAAGGAGGGAGGGAGGGAGGGAGAGAGAGAGAGAGAGAGAGAGAGAGAGAGAGAGAGAGAGAGAGAGAGAGAAGAAGTTGGGTTTAATCCCAGCTGGGCAGTGGTGGCATATGCCTTTAATCCCAGCACTAGGGAGGTAGAGTGTCCCTGGTGGGACAGAAACCTCAGACAACAACATTGCACTTCTTATGTATTTATTTATAAATAAATCTTTTGATCAAATTTGTAGGTTTCAGTTACCTACTCAGATGTTTTAGCTTCCTGCCTTTTTATATTCTTTTTTAGATGACTCCAAAAGCACAATGTTAGATTTTCAGTCCACTCTGAAGGTTACTGGGGTTCTGTTATTTTGTTTCTTTGGTTTGCTTTCTCCCCATTATTCAGACTGGATAATTTCTATGGTTCTAACTTCTAGTCCACTGATTCTTTGCCATGTCCCACTCAGCTCTGCAGCTTGTCTGCTAGGATTCTCCCTCTGGCTACTCTACTTTTTCATTCCAGGATGGCACTAGGTTCTTCATTGTATATCCATGGATTTGCTAGGGTTTCAGTGCTTACATTTGTAGCTGCTGGTCCATGACTGTTCACTGACGCATTTACAATGATGGATTCTCTAAGTCTAGCCGACAGCTCTAACATCTGCCACTTGGTGTTGGCCTCTACTGCCCCCACAGGTTGATAGCTGCCTTGTTCCTGGTATCAGGGTTGACTTTGCTATTGCTTTTCATTGAAATGTAGACCTTTGGGAAACAGGTTAGATCGCTGGATCACTATTTTAACTTGCATTCTTCTGATAGCAACTCCAGCAAGAGAAGTTGTGTTGGGGAGGGACGGGGAAGGTGTCACTAGTGCTAAAGGCAGTATCGGATTCCCAGGAACAACTCCACTGGTGTCTGAAGGGATTTCTGAAGGCCTGGCAGGAGTGAGACTCTGGGTCTCCCTTAGGTCTCCACGGATACTTTCCTGGCTGGAAGGAGTCACTCATTGTTTCTCATGTGATGTCTTCTGACACCATCGGGTGAGGACGGCTGGGAACTGCAGCCCAGCAGGAGTGAAGTCCACTACTCCCCACTAGCGAGTGCTCTCAGGATGGAGTTTATACTTCTCTGGGTAGTTTCTTAAGAGTATAGACTTGTTGCTTGAACGTTTTCTTTTCTACACCATCCCATTTCTAGTACTCTGGCTAGAGAAAACAGATTTTATTTTTTTTTATTGATGTTGTTGTATGCTTTCTTGCTAATTAGTCTTGCTGTCGTTTCTTCGATAACTTTTTCTACTCCAAATCTGGAATATGTGAGGCAGAAGGAAAACCCGAGTGTCATATCCTTGGATCATTCCTGGGGTCCTTAGAGTCTTATGCTTGATTCATATGCAGTACATTGAGGTTTCGTTGGACTTAGAGGAATGGAGAAACGTATGTCTATGCCATCTTCCTGAAGGCGGAGCAAGCAGTTCCCTTCATACTGAGGCTAAAATCAGAACTGTCATTAAGCAAGGGAATTGCATTGGCAATTCTGAAAAAGTTCTATCACGTGGCAGCAGAAGGTCACGTGAAATCAATTTGGAATGGTTATCAAAGAACCTGAGGGGTTTTTAAGTAATATGTTTTAAGTATTTTCCCAAAGAAAATACTTAGGGATGTTCACTTTTTTTGTTTAGAAAAAAGAAGAAAGTGACCTTTTCTGTGTGGGTAATATTTCATAATCACTACCTAACACATACGCTTTAGTTCTTTTCCTACTTTGAGGGAATCTTTCTTTTCTGTTTAATAAGAAGCAGCTTGCTAAAGTCTACCAGGACTGTACACCATGGCAATATAAGAAAATAATATAGAGGAAGTCTCTCTAACATGCATTGATATGAGTTCCGGGTTTTGCCAATTAACACAAATGGGCTGCTCTTAAGAATACAATGAGACAATGGGGATGTTCTATCGGGAACTCACCAAGGCCAGCGGGTCTGGGTCTGAAAAAGCCTGGGTTAAAACCGGTCTCGCTGAACATAGTGGACAATGAGGACTACTGAGACCTCAAGAACAATGGTAATGGGTTTTTGATCCTACTGTACCTATTGGTTTTGTGGGAGACTAGGCAGTTTCGTGGATGCTCACCTTACTAGACCTGGATGGAGGTAGGTGGTCCTCGGACTTCCCACAGGGCAGGGAACCCTGATTGCTCTTTGGGCTGACGAGGGAGGGGGACTTGATTGGGGGAGGGGGAGGGAAAGGGGAGGCGGCGGTGGGGAAGAGACAGAAATCTTTAATAAATAAATAAATAAATAAATAAGAATTTGCTTAAAAGTCAAATAAGATATGTAAATGGCAAGGATGAGAATAACTTCCACCAAGAAAGGCGTCTTAAGAGCCACTAGAAGCTCTCTGAGGTAGTTGGGTCTATGGGGTCTAAAGCAGTTCTGAGGAAATCAGGACTCTGGTTTTGTGCTCCACATGGAAGCTAGACGCAATGGCAATTCCTCGGGCCAGACACCAAATCCATAGTTATTGCTTAATGCAGCTAACTTCTTCCTGGGGTGAGCAGAAGGAAATGCATGTGTGTAGCGAGGAAATGTGAAGTGAGCTTTAGCAGGCCGTTCTGAAGGGTTAGCAGACCAAGCTCCATGAACCAGCTTGATCCCAGGCAATCATGCGTACAGAGAAAGAACACTTAGCAGGACAGGACAAGTAAAGGGGAAGGAGAAAGGACTCATGGTGGTATCACCAGACTGAAAGGTTGCCTTCTGTTCTGTGACTGAGATCCCCTTACCAGAGGGACGCCAAACCACATACCTGCCCCAGGGAACCCATTTAAGGAAACAGCAGCCCATTCCTGTGCTCTCTCCACTGAGGGAGCTGCCTGCCAGACACAGAACATCCTGACAGAGCTGAGGTCTTCCCAGGGCTTCTATATCCAGCTGCCTCAGAACTGAGACAAATAATGCTATGTAAACTTAAGGCCTGTGTGGTCACAGGAAGTCTTCTATATACAAAACGTAATTGTTAATACAGTCAAGTAAATTCTACTCCACAGTCAATATTTGAAGTTGTTGAATGCTATAGTTTACATTATAGCAGGAAGGAGTTTTTTGGTGGTGGGGTGGGGTAGGAATCTGTTACCTTTTCTATATATATTGCTAATTACTTTAGAAATGTATCATATTTTTAACCCAGCAGGCATACAGTGGCTATTTAATAACAGAATTCTGCCTTATTTAACAATGAAAGCATCTTTAAATAAAAATGTAGAGATAAGAGTAATGTAAAAGAAAGGTCACTTAGTTTGCTCTCTTAAGGTGGGACTATGATTAAGGAGTGCAGACCCAATATTAGTAGTTCTTGCTCTCACTGTTGACAAAGAAAACATGCACTTCTGTTTAAATGTTCATTTCATCCGCATGTTCATTTACTTATTTAATTTCAGCTTAACCTGTAACCTAAAGGCACTTCCTTAAGCCTATTTTAAGTGTTCAAATCTCCTAGTCTGAGAAAATAAATCATCAATATGCTTACAAAGCTTGAATATTATTAAAACTACTCAGGCAGCTGGTTAATGAAATGTAATTATGCAATCATACAAAACATTAGTTTTAAGATAAAGTATAACTATTTAAACATGAAAATTAATAGGTATAATATTTTAAATAAACAAGGTGAAAAGTCTCTTAGAAGCTCAAGGTCAAAGTTCACAATCCCCAGTCCTGAATGGGAAGGACCATCACAGACTACAGACTACCCCTAATTCAACTAAAGCTAAAAAGTGCCAGACTATACTCTTAAAAAGGTAAGTTTCATGGGGGCTAGAGAGATGATGGCTCAGAGGTTAAGAGCATTGCCTGCTCTTCCAAAGGTCCTGAGTTCAATTCCCAGCAACCACATGGTGGCACACAGCCATCTGTAATAGGGTCTGTGTGCCCTCTTCTGGCCTGCAGGCATACACACAGACAGAATATTGTATACATAATAAATAAATATTTTTAAAAAGGTAAGTTTCAGAATACATTCTCTGCACCCACAGAGTTACAACCCCAACACAAAAGCCCCAAATGTCCCCAAACCTGAAACCTGAAACCTGATGAGCATGATGGTAAGAGCATTTCATATTTCAGACAAGGACAGCTCAGCTAGCAAGGCCTATGCAAATATTCCAACATTGACAAAACTCTGAAGCATTTTGGATAAGAAAACTCTACTGTATTTTGTGGGGGCTCCCTGGCAAAGAAATGTGAAAACAGCCCACAATAGCAGTGGGAAACGTTCTTTCACACACACACACCCCTTAAGCAGAGCTTGCTCGTGACTGTAGGAAGGGATGCTTTGCCCCTCGACTGGATGCCACTTTGCATGCACTTCACAAGCAGGCGAAAACCGTAGTGATATCCAGCTGTGGTATGGAAGGATAAGAAGGCATGGCCTCACTGAAAACATTTCCCATTTCCTGTTAGAATGGCTGTGTCCACAACTGATGATAAACTTAGCCTCTCTTAGGTATATCTGAGTACAGTTCCAAGAAACTATGGGAGTGAAGGAGCCGGCGCGCCTCAAGATGAACCGTCTGACCTCACCCATGCTGCCACGGGCCCTGGCCCAGGCTGTGTGCACAGAACATCTCAGCGGCCGAAGCCTCCATAGCAGTGCAGTGGCAGCAACATACAAGTATGTGAATGTACAGGAGCTGGATATGGACATGAAGTCTGAGACTGACCGTGCAGCTCAGACGCTGATGTGGACAGAGCTCATCAGAGGACCGGGCATGACCCTGAGCTACCTCTTTCGGGAGCCTGCCACCATCAACTACCCATTTGAGAAGGGCTCACTGAATCCACGCTTCCGAGGGGAACACGCACTGCGCAGCTACCCATCCAGGGAGGAACGCTGCATCGCCTGCAAGCTCTGTGAGGATGTCTGTCCTGCGCAGGCCATCACCATTGAGGCTGAGCCGAGAGCCGATGGCAGCCGCCGGACTACACGCTATGACATCGACATGACCAAGTGTATCTACTGTGGCTTCTGCCAGGAGGCCTGCCCTGTTGACGCCATTGTGGAGGGCCCCAACTTTGAGTTCTCCACTGAGACGCATGAGGAGCTGCTGTACAACAAGGAAAAACTGCTCAACAATGGGGACAAGTGGGAGGCCGAGATCTCTGCCAATATCCAGGCTTGTACCGGTGTACAAGTTTACTTGGCAGCAGGGGCCACAGGACTCAGCCAGGTGGCC
This sequence comes from Alexandromys fortis, assembly GCF_014885135.2. NCBI lineage: Eukaryota > Metazoa > Chordata > Mammalia > Rodentia > Cricetidae > Alexandromys > Alexandromys fortis. The sequence goes on from NW_026068008.1 coordinate 4,147,421, forward strand.
AGATCACTTGTACTGGTGGCTGAGTCCTGTGGCCCCTGCTGCCCATAAAGTCCCACAAAAAAAAAAAAAAAAAAAAAAAAGAAAAGAAAAAAGAAACTATGGCCTACAGCTAAGAGTGCTTTTATAGTGTTTTTTAAAGAGCAAGTAACAGACACCAATGTACTCTGCAAAGCCTATCTTACGTACTAAATGTTCGTCTACAGAAAAAGTTTGTGGGCTTCCATTTTAAAGAGGGCGTGTGTTCATGCATGCGTGTGTGTGTGTGTGTGTGTGTGTGTGTGTGTATGTGTATTCTGAGCCCTGTAGTCACAAGCACTGAGGACAATATACCTAACCAACAGGGGCTGGGTATATCAACTGAGCAAGAGTCATACAACACAAGTTTACTTGGCAACAGCAACAAAATACTACAACTAGATGCAAAACACTGAGTAAAGAAACAAGTCACAAGATACACAGCATGACTGTACTCGCATGAAGTGCCATAAGCAGCCAGAGAGCACTGGGGATATATGCATGGGTGGTGAAGCCAGTTAGAACCCCAGGGCCAGGCCTTGTGAGGGACAAACTCCCTCAGCTGCAGAGCTACACTGCAGTCAGCCATTCATGGAGTAGAGACCCCACATGGCTGTGAAGATCCCAAAGGGCACTTCTATCTGCTGTCCACCATGATTAGAGGTTGACAATTATAGAATAGGGATGACATTTGAGTTGACACTAGGATTCTATGTGTATAAACATTAAAAATCAGTGATGGGAAAACACAGATTCAAAGCTCAAGATCCCTGCCAATAAAATATTACTCTTATTTTTAAAAGATCTTTACATTGGCCAGCCATATCGTGTTTTATCAAAAACCACTCAATATCTATTATCCCCAAAGAGCTTTGAGTGCGCTTCTTGACTATGTGTTAGTTATCCAGCAATTCCTTCTGAGAAGGATTTAATGCAGCCCGAGTGATTTAAACTTTGTGAAAAATGGAACACTGTGCTGTGATAGTAGTTTGCTAAAATTACAACTGGACATTAATACTATTTTTATGATCTTTAATTTCCCCAATGTCCATTACCTCCCCAACAGCAGCGCCTGGCACCAAAACAACATTCCATAATCATTATTAATGGCCCTCTATCTTTCCCTCTAATGCATTTAACCCTACAATGTGGTTATCCTTGCAATGAGTAAACAGCAAAACGACTATGATATATTTAGGTATAATAAGAGGGATATGGTGACGTGGAAAAATAGCTGGAAAGAGTTTTCTCAAGGGAAATAGCCTGAATGAAACTGTCTTGGTTATTTAATGCAAATATTTAAACAACCACATTCTGCACATAAACACCGAGGGAAAAAAATCCAGCTGAACATGTTAACAGAAAAACTCAGAAATGGTCCATTTAACAAGAGTGAAGCTGCAGAAAGTGTTGGGATGAAAAGCATTAGTCAATTAGAGGTACATTTGTCATCTTAAAGGGGGAAGAAAAGTTGGATTAGCAAAGAACATGGTCTATCTTGGCAGTAACAGCTGACCTGTTTATTTTCAGCTTTTTGAGGAAGCGCTGTGCTAGGTTCTTACTGTTCACCCTTACAAGTCAGTGTGTTAAATAATGTTTACAGGTGGAGATTCCTTGAATTCTGTGAAGAACTGAAAGATCTCAGACTTCATCTAACTTGCAAGCTAACACACTTTTAAATATTTTTATTTTTTATGCTATGAGTGTGGGTGCTTTGTATGCAAGTATGTCTATGCATTGTGGTATCTGCCTGGTGACCTTGGAGTTCAGAAGAGGGTATCAGATCCACTGGAACTGAAGTTAGATAGTTCTTAGCTGTCATCTGGGCTCTGGGAAGCAAACCAGGTCCTCTGGAAGAGCAGCCAGTGCTGCAAACCACTAAGGCATCTCTCCAGCCCCACAAGTTAACATATTGACTTAACATCTTGACTGCACATCGTTATGGGAGCTCAAAAATGACACTGTGGGACGATCAGCACAGGTTTTATGCTCAGTCTCTGCTGCCTGATGCTCAAATTCCAGGGGTGCTGGAGAAGGGCCTGGGTCGATACTGTGATTTCTACAGGTTTGCACCACACCAACAGAGTGCAAGGATCTTCCTCTGCAAGAAGACAATATTCTGTCTTGCTGGGCAATAAACAAACTCTTGGTTTGGAGGAAACACTATCTCTTTCCTTCGTGGATGTTCATATCACAAATGTACTTGAAAGATAGCTCAGCAGAAGTAAGTTATGAGTGCCTTGCCCACAAGACACATTGGAACGTGAAGGAAACATGGAGAATACCCTCCCCATTTTCAGTTTTGCAGTAAACAAGCCTTTGAGACTGTGGTGAAAAGGGTGCTGTAGTTTCTGATTAATTTGTGGAAGGACTGCATCTCTCTCACACTCCAGGAACACAGGACATCTTCCCATTTACCTCACATATATTTCAATAATCCTATGATTTTATTCACAGAGACAAGATCTAATATTGTAGTTTTTCTTGTTAATTCAAATATCACTTCCTATGATATTTAAAATGTTTAAACAATTATCTATTTTTTACAGGTACAAAATAAAATGATTACAATGATCATATATTCTAAACTTTCTCTTAGAGAACTTGTCAAACATCCTTTTAAAACTCAATAGCATTCCATACACATTCAATGAGTGTCCTAGCACATTCTTTGGGTGGACTATAGAACCAGAAGAATTGTGTGGTGGACATTCAACTGATGCTTTGTACACAGTAGTTCATTTCTAAAACTCTGAGAAAAAGTTGACTATGTAGATAAAGAGAGACAGGATATTGAAATGCTCAAGGTCACACATATTTGGTTACTACAGAGTAGATTTAGTGCTGGACACTGGGGAAGTAGATATTAAGACAAAGCTTGTCATCCAGGAGCTCACAAAGAAGGCACACAGACATCCACAGCAGAGCACAGAAAGCTCTCAAAAGGCCTGTGATAAGAGTGTGAAGTGGAAATGAAGGGCCTTTACACCAGACTGGGTTTAAGATTGGACAGGTGGGATCAGCTTCTCAGAGGAAGGAGGCCCTGAAGAGTAGGTGGGAATTAGTAGGCAAACTTGGGTGCAGTTTATGCAAAGCCTCAGGCTACATCTAAGCACCCTGGTTGCTGAACGAGAACACGGGAAAGTATAGGAATCCAGGACAATTGATGTCAGGAGCCTGATCTCTAAAGACTTTGCATGCCATGTAAGGAGGCAGACCTTTCTGGAGATCATCTTCAAAAAAGACAACATAATATTTTAAAGAATGACATGAGCAAATAAATATGCTAGAAAATTCTCCCCAGTACTAGGGCAGAACACAGATCTGGCTAAAACAAGGAAAATGCAGACTCGTTAGGAGACTTCAAAAATAATATGGGACCATATGTTATCCAGATGACGGCAGAGGGATTTAAAATTAAGAGTCAGATGCAATGCTTAACAGACACAGTGTGCAGGCCTTAAAGGATGAAGCTATACCAGGCTGAGCTGTCTTATCTGCACAGCTAGTGATGGGTGGCAGCAAGACGGAGACTGTAGGGCGAGAAGAAGTAATGGGAGGACACACATGGAACAGGACAGTAAGCTGGATATTATACATTTTAGGTTGGAAGACTGATGTGAGATTCCCCTCTGTATGCTAATGGTACCCACCATCTGGGGGCATGGATCCACATAAGACCTAAAAAAAAAAAAGCTTTAAAAAAGGGGGGCTTCTAGACCCACAAAAATGGGAGCCAAGCACAGTTTCTTGGTAGCTGTTTTTTTTTTTTTGTTTTTTTTTTTTTTTTCCAGATAGGCTCTGTTTATTGGCAGGAAGCAGAGACGTGGCTCCTTTAAGAGGTTTCCTGACTCAGTGGTAGCAGCAAAAACTGTGTGGCTCCTTTAAAAAGGCTTCCTGGTTCGTGCTCTTTGCAGGAACTGCTGTAGTTCTTTCAGGAGGCCAAGCATTTGAATGGAGCTTGTGAGCAGAGTGTTACAGGTTAATTGATGGCAAAGTGGACTTGTTGAGTCTCGGGAGTTGGGATGGAGCAAGGCTTGCAGAGTTGGCAGTAAACACACCTCTGCCATGTTGGACTTGGTGGAGCCAAAAGGCAAAGCAGTCTTAGTCCTAGCCAGGCTGCTTAGCATTTTAAGAAGTACTCCTGGTCAGAAAGAGATTACAGATACACACTCAATAAAGACAGATTCAGATGAAAAAGACTTCTAAATGGGTCACAGTGTTGGATAAATATATGTAGGCTTAGGAGAGAGAAGAAAAAGGATATAGAGAGATATAAAAGAGTACAGACAGTCATGGATTAAAGGAGTAAAGATAAGAAAATAAATATTAAACTTGTAGAGAAATAATAGAGTAAGGAAAATAAGCCATATAAAGATGGAATATACACATAGAGTCTGGATTATGTTTATTATTATGTTTTCTTTGAATTTTTTGACAGTGAATGAGCTAAGTACAGAGAGACATTTCATTGTAAAGGCTGCTAAGCTAAACCAACATATATACTTTAAAGATATCTTGACTTCAAAATTTCGGTCTAAGAATACATTGCTTTGGAAAAGAGGTTCTGCTTTTGTTTCCATAGAGGATGAGAACCTGTGGATTCCTTCCAGACTAATGTGGTTTGATGAACCAAGATCACCCCAAAAGGTGGCCATGAACAACCAAAAATATTTCACCCAACAAAAAGCAGAAAGCAGTTTGGAGCAAACTATACCCAAATTCCCAAATATTGTTTATAAATGTTTGTTTACATTTAAAGGGGGATGTGCTATAGATATGAATACTTTGCAGTGATATGGATCTTGGTTTATTGATACAAATTTAAGGTCAATTTTGGTATATTATATTTCTGCTCTTGATTAAGGTATTGTGTATGCAGCTCATTTAAAACTATAATGTATAATTAAGTAAAACAGGTGAGTAGATGTAGAAGGTGCTGCGGGCTGCGTTCCTGGTGCCACTCTGTTGAAAGGAACGGTGGGCTGCATCCCGCCACCCAGCTAGCTTTACCCGAAATAATTACATGGAAACTGTATTCTTTTAAGCATTGCCTGGCCCATTAGTTTCAGCCTCTTATTGGCTAATTCTCACATCTTGCTTTAACCCATATTTAGTAATCTGTGTAGCACCATTGATTGTCATTGGTTTGTCATAGCCAGAACCTAAAAACAACCTAAATGCTCCTTGACTGAAGAATGGATAAAGAAAATGTGGTACGTTTACACAATGGAGTGCTACACAGCAGGAAAAAAAAATGACATCTTGAAATTTTTTGGCAAATGGATGGATTTAGGAAATATCATATTGAGTGAGGTAACCCAGACTCAGAAAGACAAATATATGTACTCACTCATTAGTGACTATTAAAACAAAGAAAATCAGCTTATAATTCACAATCCCAGAGAACCTAGACAATAGAGAGGACCCTAAGAGACATACATGGATCTAATCTACATGGAAAGTAGAAAAAGACAAGATCTCCTGAGTAAATTGGGAGCATGGGGACCATGGGAGAGGGTAGAAATGGAGGGGAGAGAAAGGACGGGGAGCAGAGAAAAATGTATAGCTCAATAAAATCAACAAAAAAAATTAAGAAGATTTAAGAGTTGGTTAATTAGAAGCCTGAGCTAATAGGCCAAGCCGTGTTGTAATTAATATAGTTCCTGTGTTACTATTTGGGTATGGGAGGCCAGGAATTGAACAAGCAGTCTCCATCTACAGAAGATCATAAGGCAAAGATCCACTTTGTGTCGGGCACCAAATGAGAACTTACAAAGAGGCACTACAAACAGCTCATTTCTTCTATATACTTGAGAATTCAAATACATGAATTGATAACTCAAGGCAAGCTTTACTCATATAGCCATATGCAAAGTACATAAAACCTTTGTCCATCCACAAGTGGCATGCTATACCAACCATATTTCTAACAGGTATATCCCAGGCTACAGAATCAAACAATAGGACCTTCAAAACAGTGTTGTAGACACCTGCCTGATTTTTCAAAATACATTTATGTATATTAAAGTGACAATTTCTCTTTTCATAATGGAATTTAAAATAAAAATTATTCATTCTAAATGTGATTTCATCTTAGATATATTAAGTATGACAGATCTATAGACTCTGAATCTGAGAGAAGTGTTTATAAATGCATTAACTTGTCATTAAATTCTGATCTCTTTCTGCACATCTGATTATTATCCTTATCCAAAATTTAATCACTCATCTCAGAGCTGATGTGACAAATTAAAAAATATTGTAACTTTGTAAATTAAGTTTCTTCTACCGTGAACAGAAAAAAAAAAAACCACTGCAGATTGTTCCCAAGTAAGGTCATTAGAATATCCCACTTTGCTGGTCAAATGGAATGGACTCTCATTTAATAATTGATTCTTTAATTCCTTAGACTGACATAAAATCTGGAACTTATTTCTTGTAATGATAAACTTCAAGAGGAAAAACTATCACAATGAAATACAGGGAGTGCAGGCTAGATCGTGACTTCTGCCATGTCTTTCTTTGAGCCCAGCACAAACCCTTGCAGAATGCATGACCTCGACAAGCCACAGCACTGCTTCTCAGTTCACTCTCTGACAAGGTGACAACAGTGAGGCCTTCATAATGCACAGTTCCATGTTTCATGAGCACTTGTCTTGAAGCTGGAGAAACGGCTCAGTAGTTAGGAGCCTTTGTTGCTCTGTTCCCAGCACCCACATGTGCCTCACAACCATCTGTAATTCCAGTTCCAGGGGACTTGACCTCTTCTTTGATCTCTCTGGACACTGCACGCACATGGCACACAGACGTACATGCAGGCAAAACACCCACACACATAAAATTAAAATATTTTTTGAAAAGAACACTTGGCTTTTAACAAGAACTTAGGGGATGAGGGCTTAAAGGTATATAACAATGCTGCCACTGAGTCCCCGAGGGTCTCCATCTATAGATATAACCAGCCTGTAACAATGCTGCCACCGAGTCTCTGAGGGTCTCCATCGATAGCTGTAACCAGCCTATTAACAATGCTACCACCGAGTCCCCTAGGTCTCTATCTATAGATGTAACCAGCCTCATGCACAACTTTTTCCTTTCCATTTTCCCTCAAACAACTACAATGTACTAAGTATTTGCAAGGTGTCTTAGTTACTTCTCTATTGCTATGGTAAGACACCATGACCAAGGCAACTTATAGGAGAGTTTATTTGGGGCTGACAGTTTCAGACTATTAGCCTGGCAGCACAGAGGCAGGCATGGAACTGCAGCACTGACTGAGGGTGTACATCTAAATCTGCAACCATGAGGCAGAAAGAGAAAGCTAACAAGGGCTCAGATATATGAGCCCTTGGGGCCATTCTCATTCAAACTACTACACATGGCATCTCCATTAGATTTAGCATTATATGTAATTTATATTATTTAAAATAAATAGGAATACATGCATAGGTTATATGTAAATACTATGTCATTTTACACATAGGCCTGAACGATTTTAACATCTGCAGGGCATCCGATAACACATCTGCCATGCCTATCAAGGGACGACTGCTTGAAAATAGCATGTTGACTGTAGACAGCCTTCTGGGGCCATCAAACTTGCTGAGTGAAACCAGAACTGACCGCATGCCTGACCCAAATCTGCCCCAGATAAGACATCTTGCCTTTGGAGAGAAAACCAGCTATCAGACACAGACAGTCATCGAGAACACTATCTAGTACAATTAATTTTTTAAAAAAAAATTTAAGACCTCATGGTGATAAGAAAGTAAAGATGAACAGTCATGATAAATAGTATTCCAATATTCCTTTCTAATGCACAGACAGAGCTAGAAAATGTTTCCAGACTTGATGGACATTGCATAGAACTAACTCATAGAATGTTCTCGCTATAATCCCCAAGCTAGTTTCCCTATACATGTCTACTCTTCCCTCAAACTGGAAATAACTGCACAGTTTTTTCCCTTCAAGGGTGTCACTGAAATTCCTCTCTCCCTTGCTTACAACTGTGGGCACAGATGAGGGAATCAGGCTGCACCCATGGGTGGCTTGCCTTGTCTTCACGCAAGTCTCCCAGACATGGCCCCGGGGCACCGGGAGCAGAGAGAGTGAGGCTGAGCACACACCCCAGGCAGCCCAGTGTGCCTATGGGAAAACCTGGACACAAGACATCAGCCTCTCTGGACAGCCACCCTCACACAGGGGCAAATGAAATTGATTGTTGCTGATGAAAATAACTGCAGCCAAGTGTGCACGCCTCATGCTTCGAAGGAAACGTGTAGCAATCCCTAGGGTGACAAACCTGGAGTGGATCGTGAATAAAATGGCCAGGATCTCTACTCTGAATTTACTCTGTGAATCACTGAAGCTGGTTTCCAGGCAGGTCCCAGTCTGAGTCTAGGGTGAGCCATGGTCAGTGCCCTGGGGTCTGTACCTGGTCAGCTGCAGATGGCCAGAGAGAGGCTAGCTTGGGAGACTCTTCTTTTATCCTGTTCAGGTTCTTCTGTCCACATATTTCCCAGGAGGCCAAACCCCACATCATGATGAAATCTAATTAAATCCTCCAGATAAACACATTCAGTATCCTATCCACCGAGGAAAATGAAGGCAGAACTGGGCCTCACACATTCAGAAGGAGACAGACAGCTAATTTACTGAAGCTAGTGCATTTGCGAGCCAGCTTTTAACTATGATTTGTGATTACCAGTGTGCTTTCCAGTCAGCAACCTTCCTTCCACCCCTCACCATCATCCGCACAGCTCCTGGTTCAAGAGCCACTTAAGAAATAAATGATTCATGGCAGCTGGAAGCGGCACAACTCTCTGTAATGCATAATGGTTGGTTTTGAAGTCTATGGGTGGTAAAAAAAAAAAAAAAATATGCTACCCCTTAGTCTGCTTCAGTCCTGTTGGGGAAAAATGGCAAAAAAGGACAAAGGCCATACAGGTCAAATACCTTCTGTGCAAGATAAATATTCTCTGCTTGCATCTGCAATTCTAGCTCTGAGAAATACAACTAAACTCTTAGAAGAAAAAGCTTGCAAAACTGTACATTTCTGGTTCCAACCCAAGACAGGCTGTCCAGAGCCCCAGGTTTGAGAGACAGGCGATATTCCCCCTGAACCGTGCTTGCTCATGGCCGGTTCTGGATGGGGTGGATATGCTCTTACCATACACACACACGAGGACCTGTTTATGAAATGAAGTAAATTGTTTTGTCGGACAGGCCATGTGCCGGCCGTGCGACCTTTGGCCAGATGTTTAACTGCACGGAAACTACTTCCTAATCTGTAACTCAAAAATAAGCCTCTCTCGCAGGGTTCTTGTGAGAATTAAATAGGATACTAAAGAAAGGGTACAGTTATCAGATACAATTCTTCTTGATGAGTGACCCATGCGTCCCTGCCTGAGATGAGCCATCTAGAGTCGAGGTCCTACTCTAGACCAGGAAGCTGACCCTCAGACTCCACCTTTTTTGTTGAGATAGGCACTCATGTACCACAGGCTAGCCTCAAATCTGTCATGTAGCAGACCTCAGACTCCACTCTCCCCTCTATCTTGAGAGTGCTATAACCACAGGCATGTGCCGCCATACCCAGCTCCTGTGACCCTGGTAATTGAGTCAGGGACTCACACACGGTTGACAAGCTACCACCCGAGCCGCACCCTTAGCCCTGGAAGTCCTCACTTCTGATAAGCACTTTATTCTGTGAGCTTAGCCTTCTGTCTCGCCTAGCTGTGAGTTCAGAAGAGGCGCCCAACAGTAAGTAGTATTTCAACACTGGGTTGGCATACTGTGTTTCTTAGCTCTGATTCTGATTTCCTATTTCTGGGTCTAATTCATCTTGTATGAATTAGATGCTACCAGAAATGACTGTGGTGGTTTGAATATGGGGTATGGCCCCCACAGACTCACGTGTTTGAATGTTTGGCTCGTAGGGAGTGGCACTATTCAGAGGTGTGACCTTGTTGGAGGAAATGTGTCACGGCGGAGGCCAGCTTTGAAATCTCATATGTGCTCAAGTCATGCACAGTGTGACAGTTTTCTGCTGCCTGTGGGTCAAGAGGTCCAACTCTCAGCTCCTTCTCCAGCACCACGTCTGCCTGCACTCTGCCATGCTTCCGGCTATGATAATGGACTAAACCTCTGAACTGTAAGTGAGCACAAATAAAATGTTTCCTTTATAGAGTAGTTGCTGTGGTCATGGTGTCTGATCGTCCTAAAACACAAAGCCGGACATAGGCCATAGCAAAGACGCCCTGCTGTGAGCACAGGCATCCATCCTTAATTCTCTCTTCTTTTCCCTGGATCTTCTTTGTCTAGTCAGGGTACAAGTCCTTCCAGGCCTGTTTGTCTCTTATATTTATACTATATAAATGTCATATTGGGCAGTCCTTCCCGTCCCCAGCGGTCTAATCACTCCCAATGACAGGAATATAGTTTACTCTCTAACAAGGACCTAAAATTGGTTGACAGTCACTTGAAAATCAAGGCAGACGGCTGTTGGCTGCTGGGTCTGCTACCTACCATTGTGCCTGCCACTTAGGTGCCCTGTAAACAAAGGCTGAGTGGATGAGGATGCTATATTAGCCTGCAATGGAGCCAGCCTGGAGAGTATTCTCACACTGAGGAATGAAGGCCAATGGTAGAAACGCTGCATTTCTTACTTCGTAATAGGACAAGCGCAGGGCACAGTTTGCTTTGTGCAGAATCTGTGCCCAGAGGAAAGTGACACATAAAAAGAACTTTGTAATCCAGTGCCATTGAAGAAGGCTTTAGTCATCTGCCGTGAAAAGAAGCTCGCAGAGTAAACCATCTCTTTAGGGCTGGGTGTCAGTTATTTTCACATCAGATTTCTTCAGAGAGTTCGGCGTACTTATTATTAGTACCAACATTACCTCACTTATATTTTCCTACCTATGAATAAAAAGAAAGCCATTGTCTTAGAAAAAAAAATTGTCCACTTATCATAAAGCAACAGGGTTGAAAGAGTTCTGCAAACACTCGTGTTTTAACTGTTCTCGGCACAAAGGTCCTACTTTGTGCCTTTTAGAAAAACACACATTTTCTGGCCACAGAGATTCTAGGAAGAAACTAGAGATAAAGCCGGCCATCCCAACCAGTCTCTGCCAACTCCTAAAACTGCTCATGTGTAAGGAAGAATGCTGCAGAGCTCTGATGTGTGTGTTCTCTACGGAAAGAGAGAAAGAAAGGGTGTGGATCTGGGGAGGCAGGAAGGCTCTCGGGGAAGATGGAGGATGTGAAATCAGAACAGGACTGTACTGTATGGGAAAATGTCCATTTTCTATTTTTAAAACAGGAAAAGAAAATGAAAAAAATCACAAAGAGATCTCAGTTTAGGTGTGGGATCTTCTCGCTTGTTTGGAACATGACATCCATGTCACTGTTTCCGAGTAGAGGCCCGCCATCCATCTTTTCCTGTGGGCCACTGAGAAGAGGGAATGAGTCCTCTGTGGGCGCCACATTGGGTAGTGAGATAACTGCACATGTGGGGCGGGCAGGGGTGGAAGCAGGAGCATGCCTGTAGTTTACAGAGTCACCTAAGAAGAACTGGAACCCCTGGGTTGTATGTGAGCAAGCCTATGAAGGAAACCCTCATAGCCAGCCTCCGGGCTCACCCAGAACACTTTCTTCCTTACTGAGGTCACGTGACTGCTTGGGACCTACTGGTGAGAATCTAAGGGAAGGCAATGGGGGAAAAGTCACACTGGGCAAGTGGGCATGGATGCCATTTACCATAATCCTGAGCTGAAACCGAAAGCAAGCAGAGGACTGGGGAGCAGAGCTTCCCTTTTAATGCCTTCCAATTGTGTTCGAAAAGTTCCATTCCTTCCACCATGATGACGGTGATTCATCTTCCTTCTAATTCTTCCTCTGCTTCTTTTTAAAGATTTATTTTATTTTTAAATTATGTGTCTGTGTGAATATGTGAACATGGGTGTCCATGGAGGACAGAAAAGGACATCCTGGAGCTAGGTCACAGGCCACTGTGAGTGGCCTAGACTTGTGTTCTGGAAACCAAACACGGACCTCTGGGAGAGCAGCAAGCACTCTCGACCATACGGCCATCTCTCCAGCTCTCACAATGGCTCTCCATATAGACAGTATGCCGGTATTTTGAATATCGCTAATTATCAACATCAGCCGTATCCTCCACTTTTCAAAACCCATCAAGGTCGAGACCCCACAGCAGGGTCCTTAATCAAAGAGGTAGGAACCAGTCAGTAAGTTGTAGTCCTCGCCAGGGATGCTAATGTGTAGCTAGTCTGGAACACTATCACACAGACGAGCATGGCTAACACAGACAGAGCGTGGGGGAAATGTGTTTAAACAGAGACAAGGTGAGGTTCTAAGGGCAGAATGGGAAATGTGGTAACATGGACAATGTGTGCAAACTCCGGAGGACATGCAGCAAGAGAAAATACCAGGGTAAGACGAGAGCAGTTCCCCCTAAGAGGAAGCAGGGAAATGTCACTTGCAGAGAGGCTATCCGACTGGAAAGCTCTGGCTGGTGCTGGAGCAGCAGGTACTTATATACAGAGATGCCGAGGGCAGGCAAAACTCTGCAAACAGGAAAAGTGGGGTTCATGCCTTTACAGCCAAATGCTGATATTCAGTCTCTCTATACTCATGGCTCGTCTTCTATGTTGGTGAAACAACTAAGGACCTAACAAACAGAAGCAATTAAGGAATAAAAATGATGGAAACAACTGTAATAAGTTTATTGCAATCCATTCCCTAGCACACATACCTGCATGCTATAGAAGCACCCAAAATACCACCTCACCTCACTCTCTCTGCTGACCTTCAGCTTTGCACTACCATTTTAAATTAAAAGTTGTAATTAATTCATAATGCATTTTGATTATATTCATCCCACTATCCCCAACTGCACCCAGGTCCATCCTCACCTCTTTATGGCCCCAACTTCATGTCTTTTCAAAACAACTGTTCATAGAGTTCAGTTCGTACTGTTTGCACATTGATCAACCAGGGACACACCCTGAAAGAGAACTGACTCCCTCCTCTAGAAGCTCTCAGATGCCAATAGCTCCTTCCCTCTCCATGCTAGAAGGTTGACTGCCTTCATCTCGTACAGGCAACTGCAACTACTATAAGTTGCCTTCTGAGATCTTACTAGCGGCCTGGATGGTGATCTGATCTAGCAGAAGGCAGACATCTTGGATGGTTCTATAAAAGCATATATATTTCCTCTATCGTTGATGTGATGGTACAGGTCCCACAATCTATAATAGGTTTTTAATCTAGTATTTTTGCTATGATAGAATACACATTTGCTTGTGAAAAAGCAAACTTTACTCCCTGGCCCAAATCTGCATTCACAGTCATAGTGGCTTTCGAGCAGGGCAGGAGTGCCCAAACATATGAAACAGTTCAGACCCACCTGAGCACAACCCCTGGAGTGTGGAAAAGAACACAAATGGTGGATTTATGAGTAAATGACATGCAGGCTTATCTGGTATCATTATTTTACAGGGCAGTGAGAACCTAATGATTCAGAACATGCCTTGGAGTTTTGCTCTGAGCAATGCCCTCCTTCTGACTGTGAGTCCAGTAGAGACCCATGTTGGACTAAGGCCACTAGTTAGTTCCCGGCCGCTTGGCCCTAAAATAATCACACAGAAACTATATTATTTAAATCACTGCTTGGCCCATTAGCTCTAGCTTCTTATTTAGTGGTTGCCCGCCCACTGGGGCGTGGCCTTTTATACTACATATGCTGATGCAGAGCCTGCATCCAGCCTCTTTTCGGGCTTCTCTGTTCTAGTTGCGGATTTCAGTTTCTGATCTCTGTTCCAGCAGAGGATTCTAATTTGTGAGTCTACCCCTAAATAAATAATCATCTATTTCTCAATTCTGAGCTAGTGTGGGATTTCTTCTAAGTGTCCTTCTTCACATCTCCATTAGTCTGTGCATCACCACCAGGTCGTGGCCTACCAGCAAAGTTTCAGCGCCATCTGTCTCAGGCGGAGGCTCCATGGTGTCTCCCTGACTCCACCTTCTTTCTCCCAGCACTCCATTTTGGTTTCCCCGCCTAGCTCTGTTCCCTTATAGCTCTGATACAGGCCCAAAGCAGTTCCTGTATTAACCAATGGTATGATATTCACAGCATACAGAGGGGAATCCCACACCAGACCCATACAGTTTTCATCATGCCCCTGACTTTCCTGAGTTCAAAGTACCTTTCTTTACCTCAAGAAAGAATTTCCTAGCTATAGTACTGAAAACAGCCTGGTGCTGGCATAAGAACAGACAGGAGGACCAATGGAACCTAATAGAAGATCCGGATATCAATCCACACATCTTCGAACACCTGATATTTGATAAAGAAGCAAAAAATATCAAATGGAAAAAAGAAAGCATATTTAACAAGTGGTGTTGGCATAACTGGATATCAACATGTAGAAAAATGAAAATAGACCCATATCTATTATCATGCACAAAACTCAAGTCCAAATGGATCAAAGACCTCAACATAAAGCCAGCCACACTGAACCTTATAGAAGAGAAAGTGGGAAGTACACTTGAATGCATTGGCACAGGGAACCACTTCCTAAATAGAACCAAGCAGCACAGACACTGAGAGAAACAATTAATAAATGGGACCTCCTGAAACTGAAAAGCTTCTGTAAAGCAAAGGACATGGTCAACAAGACAAAACGACAGCCTACAGAATAGGAAAAGATCTTCACTAACCCCACATCTGACAGAGGTCTGATCTCCAAAATATACAAAGAACTCAAGAAATGGGACACCAAAAGATCACATAATCCAATAAAAAAAATGGAGTACAGACCTAAAGAGAGAACTCTCAACAGAGGAATCTAAAATGGTTGAAAGACACTTAAGGAAATTTTCAATATCCTTAGTCATCAGAGAAATGCAAATCAAAATAACTCTGAGATTCCATCTTACACCTGTAAGAATGGCCAAGATCAAAAACACTGATGGCAACTTATGCTGGAGAGATTGTGTGTGGGAAAAAGGGAACACTTCTGCATTGCTGGTAGGAATGCAAGCTGGTACAGCCCCTTTGGATGTCAGTGCAATTTCTCAGAAAATTAGGAAACAATCTTCCTCAAGACCCAGCAATACCACTTTTGGGTATATATCCAAAGGATGCTCAATTGTGCCACAAGGACATGTGCTCAGTTATGTTCATAGCAGCTTTGTTTGTCATAGCCAGAACCTGGAAACAACCTAGATGCCCCTTGACCGAAGAAAAGGATAAGGAAAATGTGGTACATTTACACAATGGAGTACTACACAGCAGAAAAAAATAACAACAGCTTGAATTTTGCAGGAAAATGGATGGAGCATTATTTTGATTGAGGTAACCCAGACACAGAAAGACAATTATCACATGTACTCACTCATAGGTGGTTTTTAAACATAAAGCAAAGAAAGCCAGACTACAAATCACAATTCCAGAGAACTTAGACAACAATGAGGACACTAAGAGAGACTTACATAGATCTAATCTACATGGGAAGTAGAAAGTAGAAAAAGACAAGATCTCCTGAGTAAATTGGGAGCATGGGGACCTTGGGGGAGGGTTGAAGACGGAAGGGGAGAGGCAGGGAGGGGAGCAGAGAAAAAGGTAGAGCTCAATAAATATCATGGGGAAAAAAAGAAAGAATTTCCTAGTAGATTTTCCTCCCTGGTTTCCAGTGTCTTTTTATACCAACTATTTTCTTATCCTAAAATTTTGTGATGGGCATGAAAAGGCTCTCAAGCTATTTGGAATGATAACTGGGATTATCATTCCCATTTGCTGGGATTGTTGCCTAGGGATTTTTCTTCACAAATTATTAAGTATTCATTTAGGGATTGGGTGTGTGCAAGTGTGTGTACGCCCATGTGCATATGATCATTTGGGTACATGTGTACAAGGGTGGTCTGCCATCCACATGAGGTACCCCCCTCTATTGCTTCCACTTTAGCTTTCAAGAAGAGTCTCTCACTGGACCTGGAGCCCAGCAGTTTGGCTCGACTCGCTGGCAGGTAGCTCTTCATCTGACCTCTTATGTGAATACTTGAGCTCAGAACCCAGGTCCCTTCGCTTAGGTGGCAAGGCCTTTATATAAACAACTAGGACCTCTCCCCAGCCATATCCATGGATATCCTTTTTAAACTAATAAACTCCCTCAGTCTTCCCTGGCCCCAGCACTGAAGTAGGTAAGCATGGCTCCAATCCAGGCTTATCACAAAGAGGGGAAACCACAAACCACAGGCTGGCTGGCCATAGCCACACCTGGCCTTCGCTCACTCAACTCAGCAGCTGACTTGGCACTGTGTCAAGTCTGATGGGACACTAGCATCGTGGCTAAGTCCTATACAATGTGCACAAGGCAGAGGATGAGAGGGCAGGGAGCTGACAAATGAAATGTAACACCCTGCACCCCCTGGCATCCTCAGAAACTTCCTGGGGCTGAGACGCAAACTACGGCTAAAGTGGACACATTTCTGAAAACTCGATTCACTGTTTTCTATTGCATGAATTTGCTCCAAAACCTCATTTGAACTGGTTTGAGCTTTTTCTCTGTGCAGATACAGAAATGATTGTGTTTTCTAGATATTAAGAGTATGTGAATTGTATTACCTTTCTTTTTTTTGTGGTTTGCATTACCTTCTAAAAGCTGACTTTTGTTTGTTTCACTGTTTGTCTCAGTATGTAGCCCTGGCTGTCCTGAAACTTGCTGTGTAGACCAGGCTGGCCTCAGACTCACAGAGATCCACCTGCTTCCGCCCCCCCCCCAAGTTCTGAGATTAAAGGCATGAGCCACCAAGCCCAGTTCTTGCTTGTGCTTTTAAGATTGGGTCTTTCTACGGGGCCCACACTGTCCTCAAACTCACTATCTTCTCCTCAGCCTCCTTCTCCTGGGTGAAGACCAGGCAGGCATGCACCATCATGCCCAGTGGAAAAGCTGAATTCCAAAAGATATTTGG
The DNA here is from genome assembly GCF_014885135.2 of Alexandromys fortis. Lineage (NCBI taxonomy): Eukaryota > Metazoa > Chordata > Mammalia > Rodentia > Cricetidae > Alexandromys > Alexandromys fortis. The sequence goes on from NW_026068008.1 coordinate 4,164,431, forward strand.
CACATGGATTGTTGTTCTCTGTACAACTTCCAGACAGGCAAGTTTTCCAGAGATGGTACTTTTATAGCCCCAGTCATGTGGGCATCTACCTGACTTCAGCCTAGTGCTTTTGTAGCCCGCATCACAAGGACATCTACCTGACTTCATCCTAGTGCCTTTGTAGCCCCAGTCATGAGGACATCCACCTGACTTCAGCATAGCAGTTTCCACATGATTTTACTCGATAGATTCACAGGGTGAAGAGTGTAGGAGAGAGGGTGCTATTCGTGACCGCAGGAACAAAGCAGAAAGAAGCTGGAAGGCGGGCACATGGTCCCCTCTTGACTATGGCACTCGCTGCACTACATGCAGGCTCATCCCTCGGCTGTAATGAACACAGCCATGTGGTATGGAAAGGCCACGGGAACCATGACCAGTGAAAAAGATGACAAGTTACAATTCACATTCCAAATGAGATGTCCAGAGTTTTGTTGTCTGTTGTTGTTTCTGTTTGTTTGTTGTTTTTTAAGGTGAAGCAGAGAAAGACAAGTGAGATAAAGCCAACAACAAAGGTTCATGGCTGCCAGGACCAGTAGAGAGTGTGGGGACACTGTGTCAGGCACAGGGATACGCTCTGGCGTGGAGACACTGTGAAAGGCACAGGGCTCCGGCTGGAACTGAAGAGCTCAGCTGGGGCAACAGGTTGCCAGCTCTGGCACTTCCTAAACACCACAACCAGCTTTAGTTACAGACTCTTCTGGCAGCACAGAAATCCTACCTCTAGAAGATGCTGAATTTCCAATTCAACACTGGCATCTCCAACTCAAAGGCGACATTTTATGTCAACAACACCCTTCTTTCTTAGCATTTGGCCTAATAGCCCTGAAAAGGGGACAGGAGACAGTAAGTGCTGCCTACTCCTGAATAGCTAGGGGAAATGAGAACTGGTGTCTGTAAATAACCAGTCCTCACTGTAGACAGGGAACATGATGACCTCCAGATATCCCATTATAATTAGCCATGAAGTCTATAATCCTAAATTGTACCTCTTTCCTCAAAGTACAGCATGAACTACAGAAAATTTACTTAATTTAAATTTACAATTTATTTAATGGTCATTCTTGCAAGGAGAGTGCACACTTGTGAGGTGCAAACTGTGCCTCGGTGTTCTGAGACCTCACAGTGTGCGTTATGTAATCACATTGAATACAGGCCTCTCATCGGAACCATCTCACTCTTTAGCTGCGCAGAAAGTGCAAAGCAAAATTAAACAGGTGCTTCCATCTTTCAGACAGCTTTCCAACTTCAGCACTATAGACAGACATTTTGGAGCATAAAATTCCTCACCATAGCATAGGAGAGTGGCTCAGTAGATAAAAAGTGTTTGCTGTGCAAGTCTAATGGCTTGAGTTCCATCCCAGAATTCACAGCAGAGGAAGAGAACCAACTCCTGAAAGTTGTCCTCTGATCTCCACAAGCGTTTGTGGATGTGATTACACACACACAGACACACACACACAGAGACACACACAGAGACACACACACAGAGATACACACAGAGACACACACACACACACACAGACACACACCCCACTTCATAAGAAGAAAAAATTTAAAGAAAGCATCAAACAATTCTTCAGCACAGAGGCCTGTCTTGTGTATGTAGACTACAAAAAGCACACAACTTTAGCTGATGATTCTCTAAAGACAGACATTGGAAGATTATGAAAAGAAAAGGTAAGAAATTCTCTTTATTCTCCATGTAACTGTGGAGATGTAAAAGGATTTGCAGTCCAAGGCCGCCGGTTTTAAGATGTGTGGAGCTGTGTAAATACAGTCCAGAGGTTCTAAATGCCAGACGCCCTCTGGCTAGGAGCAGTCTGAAAGAAGCAGGCCATCACTGGGCTGTTTGTTATGAGCTGTATCTCTGAGAACAATTTTGAAAATGCCATTGAATATTTATTAAAAGGAAAGATCTATAATAATTCAGGTTTTGGCATGCTACTATTAGCTAATAACTCATGGCTGGAAAGGTAACGAACTGCAGAGGGAGAAACCATTAAATCTCAGAGAAAGGTAATTTAAGAGAAAGGTTAATACATTGTGCATCACCATTTTTTCAATGACTGCAATGTTTAGCGGCTCTGTTCCTACCATCTTAGGACTCGCCCCAAAAAGCTGTTATTCATATCAAATTGTTTTTAACATGATTCTATAAGCATTTTAGTTCCAATTATATTTTGTAGATACAAAGCTTATTTACTTTGTTGTTGAGTGTGTGTGGGTTTTGTTTATTTTTTTGTGACAAGGTCTCACTACATGGTCCTGACTGTCCTGGAATTCGCTGTGTAGCTGTGTAGAGTAGGCTGACCTTGAACTTGCATTGATCCCCTATCTTAGCCTCTAGAGTGCTAGGATTGCAGGTGTGTGCCAACGTGCCCAGCAGACGCTGAACGTGACACAGAGCTAATGTTTAAACTCAAGACATGCATTTTGGCCAACATGACCAATAGAACAAAGTCAAAGACACTATACAAATACGTACAGTTATTTTTAAGAATTCATGATGATACTTTTCTAACACACCCTTATTCTTCACTTACTATAACAAAGAAGTGTGCTTTTAACCTTGATGCCAAGAACTTAGTCACTACGGGGAACACCACTCTGGGTCTCAATTAATCCTGTATTTCTTGTTACTTTCTTGGACATAAAAAAGCTATTGTAGATGGTTTATGTGTTAATTCTTAACAATCAAATAGGCTTAAAATGTTTGCATTTCCTCCTGTGAGTCTTTTGGTAAGTAGATATAGATTTAAGACTCTGAAATTAGAAGCGTGGAATTCTTAAATCCACTAAGAGACAGACCATTCACATTATGCAAAAAAACTGTACTGAAACTCAGCTGTGCACATAATGATAGTATTCAAATTAGATCACTAATTTAGACATGTTCTATCATGTCAAGTATAACGAATATAAAAACGTATGACTGAAATCCAACAAGAATAAGAAAAAAAGGAAGGAAAATGAAGCTACTCTTTTTTTAGGAAATGAAAATTCATAGCACATGGTATAATTCACTCATATGAATATGAGTGAGAAATCCAGCTTCACTGTTTGTGTTGCTGAGTGTGTGAAATAGGGCAGTGCCACGTCACCGGGACCGAAATCAGCTCTGTGCTCTGGACTACAGTATCTGCATCCGGGTGAAACTGGAACACATGAGGCATGAAATGAACAAATTAATCTTCATTTGAATTACTTAACATATTATTATAAAATCATATTTAAAATACCATAATACTTTCCATTCTTATTTAAATTTGCATGTGCCTATATTGTAATTTCTCACTGCAGTGGATTAAGGCTAGTATACCACTGTGTAGAAAAGTAATCACAAGAACTAAGATGGCTGCCCAGCGTTTTATTAACATTTTAGAATTTACAAATGTCTCATTATTTAAAAAAAATTGGCACCACCAACAAAAGAGCAATCCAATGACTGTCATAGAAACCTCAGCCCCTTTTGATTCAACTTTTTCTAGTGAAGCTAAAATGCAAAATTGGCACCATGAAGCTTGAAATTGAGATTTTGGGATAGCATTGGCAACAGCCTTTGCCACTTGCCAGAATTGTTTTCATCTGGAAATTGCCAGGTAGCAGATTCCTAGGGTACAGTTTGTGTGTGTGAAATAAAAAACGCAACATCATAAATTTGTTTCAATGGTTATGAGAGTACAAGTCCATTTCATGACTCAAACATTACTGTACATATGTAGTTACACAGTATTTAATAACAAAATTAAGGAAATTAAAATTTTAGAGTATTCAGAGCCAAAATACAAGTCATGAAACTGGCAACTTTAGGTTTATACTGTATCACCGTGTAGTACTTAGGTAAAAGAATGTCAGTGTCAGACTTCAGCCTTAAGCAGGTAACAAACCTGCTTTAGCAAACCAAGACAATCTATATTGGTTCAAATGATTGGACCTCTCAAGGAATCCAAGAGTTTAAACTTGACTTGACTGGGTTTCATCTGAAATACTTGTACACACAGAATGCACGTTCCTCATACACAGTAACCACTGTAATTAATAAATAAATTTCTACTGTAGGCAAAGAGCAAACTTAACTAGTAGGTCTCTGTGCTTTATAGATAGATGATTTTTAATAGTCAGTACCAATACACATAAATAAAAAATGCTTGTAGAAATAAACCCACATTTTCCCCCAGATTAAGTAGATATATTTGCATAAATAACTTTTGGTACATCAAACAGAGGATTTAGCCAACGACAGTCCCTACTCTTGATGCTTTAAGCAGATTAATTTAAAAATGGATCGTAAGCATTCCATCCCTCCTCCAAGTTGTCCTTCAGTAACAAATGGCAAAGAAATGGAGCAGAACCATTAGAACTTGGAATTCCAAGTCAGAACAGCTCATTTTGGGTCTTACAAGCTTTATCATTCAGCAGCTGGGTCTCCCCCTCAGTCATTTCCAATTTCTATAATGCAGTGTAGTAGTTTAAATATAAATGCTCCTTCTGCAGGCTCAGAGTTGATTACTTGGTCCCCAGCGGCTACATTGTTGAGAGGGTGTGGAACCTTGCTGGAGGAAGTGTGTCACTGGGGGAGGGTCTTAAGGTTTTATAGTTTCACTCCATTTCCTGTCCTCCTTTGGCTTCCTCACTGCAGATGCAAATGAGCAGCCACCCCCTGGCACTGTGGCATCTCTACCACAGCAGACTGCGTGGCACCGTGGCATCTCTACCACACCAGACTGCATGGCACCGTGACATCTCTACCACAGCAGACTGCATCATTCCTTAAACTGCAAGAAAAACACCTCACATTGTTTTTTTTTTGTTTTTTTGTTTTTTTTAAATCAGGTGTTTGGCCACCACATTAAGAAAAGTAACTGCTGTCGGGTGGTGGTGGTGGTGGTGCACACCTTTAATCCCAGGACTCGAGAGGCAGAGGCAAGCAGATCTCTGCGAGTTTGAGGTCAGCCTGGTCTACAGAGTGAGTTTCAGGGCAGTCAGAGATTGCTACACAAGGAAACCCTATTTTAGAGAGAGAGAGAGAGAGAGAGAGAGGGGGGGAGGGAGGGAGGGAGGGAGGGAGGGAGGGAGAGAGAGAGAGAGAGAGAGAGAGAGAGAGAGAGAGAGAGAGAGAGAGAGAGAGAGAGAGAGATAACTGCCAGGGAGGGAGGAAGGGGTAAAATGGAAGGACAAAGTGTTTGAGGACTTCTATGTATGGTAGCAATGACAACTGTTTTCACCATCAATAAATGCTCCATATTGTTTACAATATAATAAGGTCTATTTTCATAAAACAAGTGAAAGTCATGCAATTTTATATACAGAGTACTTCACCTAATCCAATGGGCGGAGAGTGTCCTAAACTATGAAAGGACTAGACAAAGGTGTCAGCTCCCTGATGGCACCATCCATGATAAAACCCTACTTCTACAAACTCTCAGTTGGGTTGCTTTCCACTCCCCTTCCTGTGCACTCCTTCAGTTTACAAAAGGGGATGAGCTTGCCTTGGAGAACCCAGTGCATTAGGAGAGCTTTTCTCCCATTCCTTCCACTCTCCCAAGTGGCTGTGCTCATCTGTCCACAGAGAGGGAAATTAACCAAGACCACGACGGAAATGAGAGCAAGTGTGACAATGCACTCCATGAGTAAGTAGGTCGATCCTGGGCCTAGCTCTGCGGATCGCTTGATTGACTTCATTCATGGACGACGTCCCCCACCTACCAGCCAGAGTCTTAACAGTGACTGGGAGGAACTGAAAGCACGAGAGAAGGGTCCCCGTCTCCAGTGCAGACATCAGTAAAGGAAGGGCACGCAGCCCTCAGTGGCATCTTTCTGTTTCTCTTCTGTGTCCCCAGGCTCCCATTCAACCAAGCACCTCATGCTGCTCTACCTCTGGCTTCTGTCACTTTTCTGTGAGAAATTTCTCTCGCTTACCCTTCCCATCCCACCCTTTGCTTCTGTGGCCTTGTCTTTATTTATTTTTTATCCCGTACATTCTCGCAGGCAGACAGTAACTTCGACAACCATTTCAAATACTGTTACCTAATGTAATGAGGCCCATTTTTCTAAAAACAAACAAACAAACTGAAAGTCACATTATGACCAGAATACCTCAGACACATTAATAAACTGCAATGGACTGTAACCCTTCATTTGCAGCTCGGTGGTTGCCTTGAATTTCAGTCAGTCTGCATAGCATCTCTAGACTCTGCTGCCCCTCTGGTGTCTCTCTGCATAAATCCACAGCTTAACTTTTTCCCCCGTGGAATGCTCCAGCCTCAGCATTCACTGTTAACACCAAAGGTTCTTCTGTCTCTTCAATTATCTGAGCCAAGCCATCCGGAAACCTCTCGAAAGTCATTGTCCCCTCCTTGTTTCTCTGCCTCTCCCCATTTCTATTCCCTTACCAGTCTGAATTTGGATTTTAAATCTGGCTTTCCCGTTCTGTGTCCTAGCCCATCTGTTTTGCTGAGTATTCTAAAAGAACAGCCTAGGTCAGGTCTGGGAGTACTAGTTGGTCATCCTAGTTACTTGTGAGGTTGAGGCAGGAGGATTACTTGGGGGGCATTATGAATTCAGGCCAGTTTGAGCAACCCTGTCTCAGAGTGAAAGGTGAAAAGAACACTGGGGACATTGCTCAGTGACAGAGTGCTTACCTAGTGTGCATGAGGCCTAGAGTTCAACTCCCAGGACCCAAAGAGCAGAGTGTGACATGCTCACAGTCACTGCAGGACAAGTATGGCCACACCAAGTCTCTTCACACCCTGCACTGCAGCCTCTCCTCTCAGCTCCATGGCACGTCTGCCACACCAACAGTTCCCAACCACACGGACTGAACTGCTGCTCTACAGCCTACTAGCGGCTCAGTGACATCATCAGACTCACTTCAGACTCAGGCCAGGCACAGCTTCCTGAAGGGAAGCCAGATGCTTACTCCTTCTTTTTTTTTTTTAACTCCCAAATTTTTCATTTATTTTTTATTAAGTTAGTTCTTTGACAATTCTATGGAGCAGGATATCCCTGTGCCTGACACTTCATCTCCTAAAATATGTATCTGATGAATGTCCAAATGAATATACATCACTCTCACAGAAGTTGATGTAAATGCAGAGAAGCTGTTGGTGACTGGTTAAGTGTGAACCAGCGGCTCCCAGCTCTTTTCAGATGTGACATAAAATAATCAGGCCACTATGGGTACAGTTCCCAAGGGCCGAGTGCAGAGGGTGTGGGGAACTGGGCACCGCCCTGTCAGCAACTGGCCCTCTTTTAAACGGCAAGTCACTTTGGAGACCGTAGTGGTGATGCAGGGCACGCCTTTAATCCAGCTCTTGGGAGGCAGAGTTCAAGGCCAGCCTGGTTACAGAGTGAGTTCCAGGACAGCCAGAGCTACACAGGAAAATCCTGTCTCCAAAAGCAAAAAAGAAAAAGAAAGAAAGAAGAAAGAAAAGTCACCTGTTTTGTGGCTCCATCGCCTCTGACTCACTTAGACACGTTCCCATGTTCAACACTACTGGGTGAAGAAGCAAGGGTCCATGTTAGAGGCAAAGGGCTGGAGGGGTCTTAACAGTGATAGGTGGAGTCATAAATAGACGGAGCCGTCTGGTCACTCTCATTCCTCAGAGAATAAATACACAGCCCTGAGGCTGGCTGGGCAAGATGACAGCAGCCGTGACGGCAGTGTTGACACAGTCACACCTTTTGGTACTCTGAGGAAGGCCGGTGAAAGCACCACCTGCAGATAAAGGGTCTGTGCTCTGCTGGGTTGGGCCACCTGGAGACCTGGGAAACTGGAGAGGGCGGAATAAAGCTGCCAGCAACTTTAAAGTCCACTCCGTGACGCTCACTCTGTGACGTTCACGGGCTGGAGTGCTCTGTAGCCTAATAAAGGGCACATGCAGATCAAATTTCCTGTCCCCTGGCGAGCTATGTTTAGAAAAGAGAAAATAGTTTTAAAATAAGTTTTTAATCATTTTCTGGTTGGAAAACCATTCAGTGTTGTAGCCTGGTGCAGGGATTGGGAAGCCATCAACACTACGCCTGCATGTTCCAGCGATACTTTTCAATTCCAACTGAAAAGGTGTTGGTTCCAATGTGAAATCGAGGGGAATGGGCTGAGGATGCAGGGCAGTGACAGAGCACTTGCCTGGCATGTGCTGGGCTGGCTTCTAGGCAGTCGGTCTGTCTCTCTGTCCTCTGTCCTGCCCCACACCACCACAGAGGCATTATCTCAGGGAGAGGGTGTAGAGTCTCTGTCATCTCGCCGGACTGGAGTCAGGAAGGCTACACCACAGACATGGGAGGTTGGATGCAATGCCCTTATTTAGAGAGGACACATTTGAACCTATTTGTTAGATATGTGGCATTCCCTTTAAGAACCATAGTCGTGCCAAGAGTGTTAGCCGCTGTTGTAACTCAGGGATTTTTAGATTAAAAACAAAACAAAAAACACTTGAGAAAAATCTTAGGCCTTTCCACTTCTCCTTTCTCTAAGGACAATGATGCAAACATCTGACCCCAAACACAGATGAAGCAAGTTCGCCTTGTCACCGGAAGCTTTCGTACCCCTTACAAAGTAACACGTGGTTTCACTCTCTTTTTCGCAAACTGAAGTGTGGGTTTTGAGATCTAGCATAAATCAGCTCTATCTCGACAAACATACAGAGATAGACTTCCTATTCAGCCAGCCCTAGCTGGGGGCGGGAAGGTACCGGATAGCAGAAGAAGTTTCTGCTACATGACTTATCACAATGGCTCAAACCCCAGAGGCAGGAGGATGTTCTGTGGGAATACCAAAAGGTTCTGAGTTCTACTTTTTCTTACAAAACTCACTAATGTCATCTTGGACCCACGACCTTTCTGGGCCCATTTCTGCTTCTGCGAACAACTATAATACAGGACCCGCCCCGAAGGCTAGTGGAGGGTGGAGGGAAACAGTGGACACAATGCTGCCAGCACAGCTAACACGGAGCAGGTGCTCCCTCTGGCCACTCACTCCAGCTCTTACCAGAAAGGATGGCCAGTAGGGACCAGAAAAGTGCCCAGAGAAATCAAGTGCAAGGTTGTCTTCTCTCAAGCCCACCCCTTGGCCTTGAACTCTGCAAAGATCGGGCCTTGACGTGTAATCTATGCTTGCTTTTACAACCACGAATGTGCAGAACTCCCAAGGCTCCATACAGTGCAGGAGCTAAGATCAGAATCAGCTCCCAGCATCTCAAATCCCAAGTGAAAAGTCAGAGGTGGAATGGCAATAGAGAGGAGCAAATGGTCTTTATCCACTTATATCCATATTAAAACTGTTTTGCATACTTTGCACACAGACCTTCTCCTATCCAAGCACTAACCAAGCTTGTTTGGCTTCAGAAACCAAGAGGGTGGATGAAGGGTGGTATGGCTGCATGCTGTACACAGCCCTTCTGACAGCCAAAGAAAACCGGGTGTCTGGGGGAAGTTTGTAGATTTAAAAGTGGCGACAGAAAATCCACTGAAATCACACAGACAGGAAATAAAACAACCATATGCAAATGATTTTCACAGACTTAGCTAAAGTTATAGACATGTTCCTGGGAGACATCTGACCAGAAAACGTGGACCGGGAACAGGTGACAGAGGCGAAGGGTGTGAGTAGCCTCGGAAGAGGAGGCTGAAACAGCAGCAGGAGCTGGAGAGATGACTCGGTTGGCAGCGGGAGTCCTTTCGGCACACTGCAGCTGTGGTATTGGGTCTCCAGGCTCCCAGAGGATGCCTACTGGCCACTCGCTCTTGGGAGGCTTGACTTGAGACAAGGGGGTGGAACCTTTCAGTGGTGGTTTCATTAAATATTAAATCACCTGGGGAAGTCCGCTCCCTAAGAACTTTCTTTAGCAATTAGATTTTAGTGTCTAGAAGATAAAGGCCAGAGGCCAGAACACGATGACTGAGGTGAACCTAAGACACTCACAGAAGTACCACGGCTGCTCAGTCACTATAGCCCTAGGACTCAGGGAAGAAGCTCAACAGCCCATGGGTATTTCAAACCAAGACGGCTCATATGGAGTCCCCACAAGTTCTTCTCATGGCTTTGACTAAGACTGAAGGAAGTGTGCCGATAGCTGGGATGGAGGAATTATTTCCATGCCAGAGCACTGAGTCTAAGCTAAGCACAAGGTACCACTCCTGCCTGAGTGAAGTCCCCCATGGACACTGGCCTATGCTCAGAGACACTGCGACTTGACTCTCTGTCACCGCAGCAGCTACACAGGCAGGCAGGGGGCAGAATAGATTGCATCAACCTCCAGTATGAAGCATCAAGATACACCAAGTTTTCATATATATATATATATATATATATATATATATATATATATAAAACAGAAGAGTTCCCACAGGAGGCATAAACGCCCTGTTACCTCTCTCACACTAGCACTAAAGGGGACTGCAACCAAGGGATGGTATTTAACAAGGAGGATGATAATAGCTTCCCATCATGGAGAAATGAACTGGCAATTTGGATACTTTAAATTTTAAACAAACTTCCCATGGACAAAGAGGAAAATAACCCATCGATGTTGCTTGCAAGTTGAGGCAGCAGAGGCAAAGAACACAGTTTCCACCAGACTAGCTCTAATTGCTATTATTTGATCTCAGCTTCATCTTCCTCCTCTCTAACACCGAGACAAGCCACCTCCCTTGCCGGCCTGCAGGGAGGTACCGCTGGATGCCAGCATCCTCACTGTTACAGGTCACTGTTAGACTGTGACCTGCTTCTGTAAACCTCCAGCTGCTATAGTGTCTACAGCTTATCCTCACACAGCAATCAACATTCCCCCCCAAGTCAGCCTAATATACTTGACACCAGCTCAATACCTTCACATGCAGGATTCCACTTAATCCTCACACAGCACAATGAGGGAGGAGCTACTGTCACACCCACCCATTTTACAGATGAGGATACTGAGGCACAGAACTGTAACTTGCCCAGACTCAATGCTCCCAACAGAGACAGCAACCTGGCCCCTAGACACAACAGGCTAGCCTGTTTGATGCGCACACTTGGCCAAAATTTCTTATTGAGGTCAGCACTCAATGCTCTTATAAAGTCAATGTGCTGACTGGCTTTTTAACTTTTAAAGCAAAACCTTTCTTTTTTCTTAGAGTTCTTAAAAATAAAAACTGTTTAAATCAGTGCCTGTAACTAGTTAGTTCATCTTGGCTTTCTTTTTCTTCACTGAAACACCTTAATATGTACACACCTCTTTCTAAAGGTCATCTAAATAAACTTTATGTTGACTCACACCCCTGAGTGTTTATTTCAAATACGAACTCATGTGTCTTTTTCTGTGTACATATTTCTCTCTGCGGATGCATACAAATCACAAGGCAGGGGCAACGTGACCACTTGGTTAATGTAACACCTTCTATGGTCAGTACTCTATAATAATAACCACTGCTATCAGCCACACAGCAGGGCTGTATGGTATTTCAAAGAATTCCTTTTACAAATTCAATCAACTCAGGTATTAACATCAATGGCATTAATCCATTGCTCTGCTTTAAAATAATCTCTAGGGGGCAGCTGAGAAAGAAAGGTTAAAGATTTCTACCCTTCAAAGTAGGCCACTGCAGCTACCTATAAACCATGCTCTTTGTTTATTAAGATAATTAAACCCATCAGTGCACTTAACTTTCAGACTCAACAATTGTCTGCACGAACAGTCGTCTCTACTTTTCCTAAAACAAAGAGGATGTGTTCTATCTAAGGGGATCCTGAGCATGCTCGGTGTACAATGTATGATGTTTTAAAGCATGATTTATGTATCTAATTCCTTGAACTGCCTTGAAAAATACACTGAGTTCTTCCCATGCTCCCCATTAAAAGAAGACACTCCAATTTAAAGACTGCCCGGATTGTGACTACAAACCGCTATATCATGTCAACATTTTCATTAAATACGGTTCAAGCTGGACTTGAAACAAATGGAGTGGAGACACAGCTGCAGCCCTTGCAGATGCAAAGCTACCCGGTCAGGAGGCTTACATAAGAGATGCAGGACAACTCAACCATCATCCGAATGTCTTTCTTTGAGACTTGCCCACATTCTTAAAGCACATGAATTAAAGCGCGCAGATCGCTTTTCTCATTTTCTCTGCCTTAGAGCACAAAACACTCAGCTGACATAGAAGTTGTTTTTCCCTAAAGGACTAGGTTCCAATTATGGGAGGTTGCCAACTTCTGCCTAGGGGAAGGGTGAAGTGGGATGCACAGAAAGCCTGCAGGCCTGAGCAGCAATGTCTCAGCTTCTCATCTCTGTGCCAGTCCTCAGAGGGGCTGTCAGCAGAGCCTCCTAGGATGGAGGCGGCGGATGCCCCTGACCCCACGCCGTGCAGAATCAAGGAGATGAAAATGTGCAATTAGCGGCGGGCCAAATGCCCTCGGAGCACCTGTCTCTCCTAGCACATTTCCAACTGGCGCATTCAGCAGAGGCAGGAGCCAGCCCTGGACTCCAGCCTCGAGTCCTCGAGTACCAAGCCCCCTCCTTTGCAGCCCAACACTCCCTCCTCCAGCTGTAGCCCGGCAAACAAGAGGTGCCACCTCGGCCTGGCACGACAGGAATAAAACCTGTCCTTCCCACGCTGCCTGCAACTTCAGAAACTACAGTCAACTTACTGGCTCGCAGGAGGCAGGGGTCTTCTGGGGCTTCGGCTTGCTAAGAAGCGCAGCAACTCCACCGCGCGCAGCCCGGCTGGCCCTCTGTGGCCCGTGGCAGGGGGCGCAGGATCCGCCCGGTCCTTGTCGCCTTGGCTCTACCGCGCCCGGGGCGGCGCACTCTCCCGGGCGCACCGTGCGGCCGCGGAGACCCGGACTGCGCCGGAGACCGGAGCAAGCGCCGTAGCGGCCGCCAGCCCCAGAGAGCTGCGCTCCGAGCTCCAGGTGCGTGTCTCCCGCTCCGAGGGAATGCGACGCCACGGAGTCCCCGCACGGGAGGCGTCGACGTGCAGCCGAGGCGCCAGTCCGCCCCGGAGGAGCAGTCACAGCGCCCGCACGCCGGGCAGGAACCGCAGTCCGCACTGGCCGGCGCGCCGCGGAGAATGACAGCGCCGAGGAGCGGCGCGCGAGACCCAGTGCGCATGTTCGCGACTGCTGCGGCACGTCACGGGGGCGGGGCTAACGGGCGGGGTAGGGCGGAGCGAGCCGGGTGGGCGGGGCCGGGCGCGAAGCGAACTTGGCTGCCTTAAGGGCAGGTGCTAGAGGCTCACAACTGGAGCTGGTAACCGAAAGCTCAGGAGTTTGTCTCCTGAGCCCATTGTCTCGTAAAAGGCAGTTTATCGGAACTGCTTTAGGGTCCCGGGACAACCCACAAAGGCCAAGTTTCACTCAGGTGATTGCTTAACCCCCAAGAGCTGCAATTTGCGGGACACCTTCTTTCATCTTGACCGTACGTACTGTAAGAACTTGAAGAGCTTGTAAGAGCCCTTTGCCCCGACCGCACCCCCAAAATAAGCCCAGGAGACACGAGAGGTGGGGCCCAGGTATGCAGGTTGTAATTAACATTGCCCGAAGCTCCTCAAGCTTCAGGAATCTCTTGATGGTTTGGTAATATAGAGCCTCCCATGCAGACTCAGAGGGTCTGTAGGATGGGAGAATCCCCGTTCAAATAGAGTCCAAGATGACACCAGTGCTGCAAGCCTTCCGCGCCCCGCATCCTTGCCACTTATAGAGCAGAGAACCAGGACCAGCTTCTGAAGTCTTCGTCTGTTTGAGAATCAGCGGGAAGAGCCTTTAACTCAGGAGAACAAATTTCAAAGGCATATTCACAGCGGTTCTGGCTAGCCACTAGGCACAGCGGGTGGGGGTCCTGGAATCTTGCCTGAAACAATCTGTAGATAAGTCGAACAGGGGTTTTGTTGGCTTCGAAGTTTATGTTTTTACACCCACACCCTGAAATTGAGGATAGACGTTGTGGGAACACATAACCAGATGTGGAGCTCAGGACTTCTAAACCAGCCAGACCTTTGTCTAAGGCGCTCAGTTTCTCTGCGCTGTTTCCGAAGAGTTCTTTAACAGGAAAACAAGGCACTAATGATGTTGAACATCCACACCTTCACTTTGTTGGACACATATGTTTCACTTTTAAAGGGAGTGTGAAGTTGGCTGGCTAAAAATTGCTCATGACAAGGGAAAGGAAGCAGGGACTGGGAAGGGAATGTTACTATGTTGCAGAGGAGAGTGTGTGGGAGATTTTTGATCCAATCTTCAGTGTGGAAAGGTACTTTGGGGCTAAGATTGCAGGATCCGGCTTGACTTCCTGTCTCAGTTAGAAGCTCACTGACTCAAGAGCTTATAAAACTGTGGATTTCACTACCAAACTGTATTAGTTACTTTTATCATTGCTTTGGCAACAGCAACTCAAGGAAAGGAGCCATTGTTTTGAGTCATGGAAAGCAGGGGTGTGAAGCAGCTGGTCACACTGCATCCGCAGTCAGCATGAATGCTGGGGTGCTTAGGCTTTATTCCAATATCCCAACCCTTGGTATGGCCCTGCCCACCGAGGTAAACCTCCCTGGAAACACCTTTGCAGACACATCCAGAGGCTTCTTTCCGAAGAGACTCTAAATCATGGAAAGCTGACAAGATTAACCATCACAATTACATCATTGATTCCACAATGATCTTCTAAATTAGATATGAAACGTTATTGTATCTATTTTACATGCATCGAAAACACATTCTGGAGGGCTTGGTTGGAGAGGTGCTCGCCTCACATACATGAGGACCTTGGATCCCTAGAACTCACGAGGCCAGACATAGAAACAAACATCTATAATGTTAGATCTGGGGATGTGGAGATGGACTGATCCCTGGGGCTCCATGGCCAGGTATTCTAGTCTAATCAGTGACATCCAGGTTCAGCAGAAGATCCTGACTCAAAGACCCGGTGGAGAGCAGTTGAGGAAGCCACCTGGTATCAAACTCTGGACTCTGCATGTGTCATGCACACACATAAACGTGTATATGCACAGGTATCTCACACACATCTAATGAAGTAAAGCTAAGGCAGAAGCAACAAGAAGACCCCACTCCGGATATCAGCTGACTGATCCGGTGGATGCATGCTTCAGATGTCAGGCAGGGCTGTGATAACTCTAAGGAAATGATTTGAATCTATGCAGAAAATGCTTCCTGCATTTACTCTCCATGTGTTTCTAAAGACTTTGCCAATGAGTTAGAAAGTTTATTTTCCAATGAGGAAATAATGTCTTTTGTATCCATCCAATTTCGCAGCTTCGTGTATTGGGGTTGCAAAAGGCAGTTTCCAGAGCGTTATAGTCCTGTGGTTACACAGCACAAGTTTTTCCAGGGATTTAGAGGGACAATACTCACGCCCTCCAGGGACTTGAGCAAGCACCATCCTCATTTTACCCAGGAAGAGGCATTGAGGAGAAAGTACTAATCCTGGCAAGGGCAGTCTCCTGTCTCAGTCTCTCTCTTTCTCCTTTCACCAAACTACTCACTGGAGATAAGTTTTCATTTCCAAATTGTTCATATCAGGATATGTAACCACCCAATGAGAACTCAAATGTGTTTCAAAGCTAATTCTCATGATTAATGCAATTAATACATAGACTTCACTCCCTCTCTGAAAACTTTTGGAAGCAAGTGTTGTTGTGGAACAGTCTTTTGGTACACTGTGAATATGTGTTGCTCTCATTGGTTTAATAAAGGACTCAATGGCCAACTGTTGGGCAGGACGAGAGCACCGGAATGAAGAAGGGTGGAGTCACCAGGAGACGTGGGGAGAAGCCAGCCAGACACAGAACAAGTCTGGCATACAAAATAAGATAGAGGTAATAAAGCCAAGAGGAAGGAAGTAAATTAATATAAATGGGATATTTTAAGTTATAAGAGCTAGTTAGAAACAAGCCTAAGCTATTGGCTGAGCTTTTATAATTACTAAGGAGTCTTCATGTGGTTATTTGCGAGCTGCCTGGCAGAACAGAAAAAAGTGTATATTTATATATTCTACTACAGAGGTCAGCCTATCCCACTGTAACTGTAATCTCTTTTGATTATAAAATAAAAAAATGAGTGAGTTCATAAAAAGGACAATTTATTTAAAATGAGGGAATCTGCTACACCATAGATTATAAATTTGGTTAAGTTTTTTTAAAAGTTTTATTTATTTTTATCCATCTGAATATGGCTGTGCTGTGTGAGTTTATGTGCACCATGTGTATGGAGATGCCTAAGAAACCCAGAAGGCATTAGATCCCCTGCAACTGGACTTATAGGCACTTGTCAGCTGCTGAATGTAGGTTCTGGGGATTGCTCTTGGGTCCTCCGAAAACCAGTATGTACTCTTAAGCACAGAGGCATCTCTCCAGCCCCTGGTCCAGTTTCCCCAATAAGAGTATTTTGATTAAAACAGAAATTAGTAGAATATATCATGTTGGGACTTCTAGGTAAAGAACCCCATGTTTGTACTTTTCTTGTTGCTGTGACCAAATAAAAACCAAGTCAAGGAAGGAAGAGATATTTGGGATTATTGTTTGAGGGGTACAGTCCCTCATGGTGAGTAAGGCATGAGACAGCTGAACACACTGAGTTCCCAGACAGAACACCAGAGAGATGAGTGCTGTCTCCCAGCTTCCTTCTTTTCTCTCCACTCTGGGACCCTAGCCTGTGGCATGGTACCGCCCACACCCAGGGTAGTTCTTTCTTGCTTAGTTAATGCTCTGCAGTCACAGGTTTGCCAGACATGTTTCGCTTAGGCCATTCTAAATCTTGTAAGTTGACAAACACACATTTATTCTAGTTTACCAAGGTCCCAGCAACTCCATCTACAATATTTTTCTGGGTGATACTTATTGACTTCAAGCAATTCATGGCTCAAAAAAGTAATTGATATGACCTACTGTCATTGTGTTTTGAGCCACTATTATTGACATTTAAAGCATGAAACATGTAATATTGCCTTAGTACTGATTGAATCTTAATATTGACCATGTCGCATTTTGAATCTATTTCTTTTTTAGCCGTGATTGTGGTAAGAATAACAGATTCTCTGTCTCTCTCTCTCTCTCTGATATTTGTATTCCTTATGGCCAGCAGAGCCTGCTCTTTGAGAATTTCTTCATCCAATGACTTTCAAAGTACCACTCATGAAGTTTTCAGTTACACACACTAGCAACTGCACGAATATATCTTTTCTCCTTCAAAAAGCTGTACCCACGATAGATTGCTGTACCCAGAATAGATTTCCTTCCTTCTTTAAAATTAAACTATTTTTGTTGAGAATCACAGGATGATCACTGAGTTCAGAAATCTGGACTGAAAGATTCTTCACCTTTACATTTCCTGATCTTTTTTACTCAAAGGGATTCTTGGATGTTGGGAGCAGTGAGACCCCAGATCCTGAATTTCTTGTAATCCCCGGATCTGAGTGCCTACAGCTGCTCTGAGCACAAGACCTTCAGGAGTTCCTGATGGCAGGAGAGTGGTTTCTGGTGGGTTTGGCTGGGGCGTGGCTATCTCTATATAATCTGCCCCTGAAACAATAAAGGGGGCATTCTTGGGGAATTCAAGGATGACCCGTGTCGCTGTCTCTCTGTCTGTGTGTTTGTGTATTCTCAACCTCCAGCCCCCTTGCCCGAAGCTCGCGAACTGGGTGCCAGCGCACAGAACACAGACATGGGGGCGCAGTGCGCGGCACTTGGACATGAAAATCTCCTATTCTGCCTACCCCATAGAGACAATCCAGATGAGAAAACTGTGTGGGGGTGGGGTGGGAATCAGAGTGACTGGTGAGGCTGGGTCAGAGTTGGAAGAAAAGAACTTAGATGCCACTTGGTGAAAAGCTTGCTAGAAAACTCTACACTTGACTTTTGGGCACAGTTGATTGTCAAGTTTGCAGGGTTTGAACACACACAGTGGCAAAACAGTGTTGCTAGAAACTGTAACTGAATCCCTGGTTGGGTTCAAGTTAGCAGCCTATCTTGTTTCCTGAGCAGCTTTTAGGTGTTTCTGAAAAGCTCAATGTCCTTGCCCTGACAAAGGGAACCGCAAGTGCTCAGATCTAGAGTAGCTCACTGTGAGAGTAGGCAGATGAGGGCAAGAGGATGTGTTGGAGGAAAAGCTTGCTAAAGGCACTCAGCGTCAGGTGCCTTACTGCAGAGTTAAAAAAAAAAAAAGGCCAGGCCGGACAGTGGTGGCGCACGCCTTTAATCCCAGCACTCGGGAGGCAGAGGCAGGTGGATCTCTGTGAGTTCGAGACCAGCCTGGTCTACAAGAGCTAGTTCCAGGACAGGCTCCAAAACCACAAAGAAACCCTGTCTCGAAAAACCCAAAAAAAAAAAAAAAAAAAAAAGCCGGGCTTACAGGTTTGATATGGGCGGAAGGAAACTTCTGACAGCAAGAGACAGTTTTTTACAAAGGTGAAAGCAGAGTGTTTGCAGAATTGTCTTTATATTATGGGTGTCCCCCATTTCCTGACTTACCCCGACCTCAGAAACTCCTTACGCTCCTCTCCTGGGGCCAAGCATCCCAGGTCTGTGGCTGCAAAGCTGGAGTGCAGAGTCGGCCTAGGCTCACGTCTAGTCTGCATCTACCAGTGTAACACACTAAGCCAAGGATCAAAAGAGGGGTGTCCAGGCTGGCCTCAAACTCTATCCGTATTCAGGGGTGACCTTGAACTTTGAACCAGTCTGCCTCCACCTCCCAAGTGCTGAAAGAACAGCCCTGTTCATCACGTCTGGTTTATGCAGTAAATGAGAAGAACCTCAGGTAAAAGGGAAACACTCTTGCGATCTCCGTCACCCAAAACTATAGCCAATTTTTAGTGAATGATTCATTTCTGTCATTTCTTACCCCATTATACATCTTCCTCAAGCCCCACCTTTTTGATCTTTCCAGTAAATAGTTTCTTCTACCTCCAGTCCTGTACCGTCTTTACAGTGCAGGTCAGCTCCTGTTGCAGGGAGAGAAGGTAGCCTGTGGCCAGGGTCATGCTTTAGAAACAGAAGGACGTGCATCGTTCGTACGGCTCTCTTCTGCTTGAGTGAGGTTCCTGTTTTAGTCCCATACACGTGGCAGTGGCCAATCCTCCCATCTGGGTGAAGGAATATAGCTTAGTGGTGCTGGCCGAACATGCGCAAGGTCCCTTGGGTTTAAGCCTCCCGGCACTGAACAGACAAAATAGAACAATGACAGAAACCACTCTCCTATTTTGAATAGGTATCAAAACTGGCATTGGGAGTGTTGCTTGGTGGTCAGGTCATAGTGAAGTCTCACCCGTGTCCCTCTAGGGGAAAGTAAGGGCACAAGACCAGCCTCAGAGAAGAACAAGGGGCCTTGGAAATTTCACAGCAATTCACACAGAAAGAATTCCCATGGGCAAAAAGCTGTAAAATAAACCATCACTCCAAGATGCCTTGTAAACCCAGCAGTTGCTTTTAGAAATATTTAATCCCGAATTCCCCTGGAAAGCACATGGTATTTCCTGTTTCTGGAAACAGAGGAAAATGGAGCTCTGTTTAAAGCAGGCAAGCAGAGCCAGATGTTGGCGCTGGTAATAATCTGCAGAGCCCAGCACGCATGTGGTGTATGCAGAAGAGATGCCGGCCAGCTGTCTACGGCTCTGCGAGACCAATTTCTCTCGGAGAGAAAAGAAACAGAGCATGGGGGCTGTTTTGCTTGTACGCACAAGGAGACAGCTGAGTCCAATAGATGCTATTTTCATTTGGAGAGCCAGCACAACAGCAATTTCAAACTTTTTTTTTCTCTTCTTTTGATGCATTTCCAGTCGCATATTCAAGAAATGTTCAGTATCTAACAAAATTCAGTCACTTAAGAAATAGAAAGAAAATACTGTACTATTCTGTTTTGAAGCCAATTTTAAACAATCTCAGAATAGTTTTCTTTGTCCATATTAATAATTAACTTTTTTCTTCTGAAAACATACAATTGACCTTTTCCATTAAAATAACTCTGGGACATGTGGATGCTGCAGTTTGAATATGAGATGCCCCCACAGGTCCTGTGCTGACTTGGTCCCCAGCTGTGTGCTGTTTGGGGAGATGACAGACAGTTCAGGAGCTGGACTTAACTGAGGGTGGGCATGGAATATCTTTGAAGGTTGTACATGGTGTCTTAGTGGGGTTTCTGTGCTATGAAGAGACACTGTGACCATGCAACTCTTATAAAGGAATAATTTAATTGAACTAGCTTAGACTGTCAGAGGCTTTGTCCATTATCATCAAGTGGGAAGCATGGCAGCATGCAGACAGATATGATGCTGGAGAGGTAGCTGAGAGTGGCTCTACATTTTGAAGCAGCAGGAAGAAACAGTGAGACACTGGCCAGGCTTGAACACCTGAGACCTCCATCCTGAGTGCCACACTTCCTCCAAGAGCACCACACCTCTTCCAGTGAGGCCACGCCTCCTCCAGTGAGACCACGCCTTCTACAACAGCACCACATCTCCTTCAGTGAGGCCACACCTCCTCTAGTGAGGCTATACCTCTTCCAGTAAGACCACTCCTCCTCCAGTAAGGCCTCGCCTCCTCCAACAGCACCACACCTCCTCCAGTGAGGCCATACCTCCTAATAGTGCTGCTCCCTAAGTATGAGCTTACAGGGCCATTTTTAATCAAACTACCACACCTGGTCTCTGGCTCCTCCTCTCTCCTCTTCCTGTCTCCCACGGGAGTGGCTTCTGCTACAGACTCCCACCTCCATAATATACTTTCTCATCATGGGTGCCAGAATCCAGGAGCCAAAGACCATGTACCAAAACTTCTGAAACCATGAAACTAAGCATCTCTCTCTCCCTCTGAGGTTATTCCGTCAGGTGTCCTATCGCAGCGGTCAAAGTATCACTACTATCACTGTGATTTTAGGAGGAATAGAAGTCTGCTTCACCTTCCATATCCTATTCCCAAATCTTCTTCGGGTAAACTGGTTTTCTCATCCTTGCTTCCATTTCCACTGCCCTTTCTTGCTTTGAGGTTTTACTGGCGTTTTTATCTGTGCTCTCCTCTCTAATTTGTGTTCTTCAAAGCTAACCATACCCTAACGCCTAATTCACATCCCCACTTACATGGTGTTGACCTTGGCCACTCTCGCTAGCAGAGGTCGCCTCTTATTTATGTCTGTGCCATCAACTGTCTACCTCATTACACAGTACTTCCCTACACTGCTCTGCATCGTAGACGTCAGAGCGTGTGTGTACGTGTCTCAGCAGCTCATAAACAGAACATGTGCAAAAGCGGGTGTTGTATCTCACACGTCTTTGTCTCTACCCCTTAACTGTCTAGCTGCTTCATTTATTCCCATCTTTATGATGGCACTGATTGTGATCATGTTTGCTGTATATAGGATTGAGGGAAGGGAAACCGGGAGAATGTTAAATCCAATGCGTCATCAGATCCTGTTTGGTGTGCAGAACGGGGCAGATGATCAAGTGCTTACTGCATTTGAGTTACAGGGAGAGGCACTGGCTTCCAGAAAAAAAAACCCTGAAATCTAATTATTAGGAGTAGGGTAGTAGGTATGGACCAGATTGGCATTAAGATTTATTTTATTGAACTCCAAGCAAAGAATAATCAGTATTTACCCTACTGAGTGACAACAGACAAGATTGATTCCAGAGCTAGGAGAAGGGTTAGGTCCCCAAGTAGAGGAAAGATGATCTAACAGAACAGAAAGGAGAGCACAACAGGAAATGAAGCAGAGACTTCGTTCTTCCTGCTGTGGTGCCTTCTCGGAGAGTTTCCTGAGATGCACATAGAGCACTGTGTCTGTCTTTCCCTAGGCTACCGTCCTTCTAGCCTACTCCTAGTTAGGTCCCTGCTCAGGTAAGCGACCCTAGGCTGTATTGCGACAGGCTGTGACCACTGACTGGACCAACTCTGCGACCTGATGCCATAGCTTGACACAAAGGACTTTTGCAGCAGGGGAAGTTGGTTAAGCTAATTAGAGTAGTCTTGGCTCAAGCACAGGCTGAAGCATAAGGAATGGGCTGGGCAGTGGATGGAGGAAAAAGGAGCAGAAATCAGTGCTAAAGCAAAAAGTAGATGAATATCTGAGCCAATGCAGTGGTTTTCCGGATATCCATTACCCTATCCTTACAAGAAAAAAAAAAAAAACCCACACCTAATAAGCTGCACAATTAGTGTTTAAAAAGTGAGTGACTGGGAAGGAATGGTGGATATTCTGAAGCCCGAGAAGACAGGATTTGGACACATGTGATGCGATAAAGTATATTTCTAGACTTTGTCTCTGGTTTCTGGCAGAAGGCTCTGGTTCAAAACCTTTAGGATTGCCTGAGGCATAGAATAGCTTGTGCTATTCATAATTAATCCCCTGGGGGGGCTAATGAGACATGAAGTGTGATTAGAAGACTGATCTGGGGAGGAAGGCTGGCTCTGGAGATTAAGTGCAGTCACATTTTCAGAGACTTATGATGCAGGCACATAGTGACAGTGCAATTAAAATCTCAGTTCAGCATGTCTTGGAGGAGCTTCTTGGTTTGTGAATAAAAGCACGTACCCAAGAGTCATGTGCTGGACTCCACAGGTCGGAGACACCTGCTGTCAGCATCTTTCATGACCTGGAGTGCCCTGTAGAGTAAGGTGAAGGAGGCTGGTGGAAACCCCACATGGTAGCCACGTCAGACAGTGTGTGGGTAGCCTAGGCCCCTGCTTGCATCTGGCGTCTGATGTGAAAGCCGTCTAACTTGAGGGCTCTGATGCTCCCTCCAAGTGACTCACACGTGCACTGAAAACGTGCAACACACAGAGTGACAGGGTTGGCAGCCGAACCCAGGGTTTCATTTGCCAAGTCCTTAAGGATGCCACACCTGTGCAGCAATCTGTTTACAGTCTGGATGACAGAGCAACAATGGCTCTGCTAGCTCTGGAAGAAGAAGGCAGTTTTGCCAGACAGTTGGTGTCCCTAACAACCTGTCTGATGCTAACTGATGAGCAAGGGAGCAAGCAAAAGGTTTTAATCTACACATCCCATTTCTCCAACTGGATTCTGGGAAGCAAACTTACTCATTCTGCACCTGTTGTATCAAACTATGTCTAATGGATTGTCTTAAAAACACTGAGCACTGAGGCTGGAGATTCCTCAGTGGTTAAGAGTGCTCACTGCTCTTGCAGAAAACTTGGGTTGGGTTCCAGAACCAACATAGTACCTCACAAACTGCCCATGACTCGAGTTCCAGAGGATGGGACACCCTCTTCTGACCTTCCCGGGCTCCTGTGTGCATATGGTATATACAAACTCACCTGGGCATATAATAAGTAAGTGCGTAAATACACAAACAAATCAACCTTTTTAAAAAATTCCAAGTGCAGGGCTGGGCGGTGGTGGCACGCGCCTCTAATCCCAGTATTCCTTTAAGCCCAGCACTCAGGAGGCAGAGGCAGGTGAATCTCTGAGTTTGAGGCCAGCCTGGTCTACAGAGTGAGTTCCAGGACAGGCTCCAAAGCTATATAGAAACCCTGTCTCGAAAAATCAAAACAAACAAGAATAAAACTAAAGCAACAGCAACAACAAAACCAAAGTGCTACTGAATCACTCTATAGCTGACATGATGATACACAAACAAACATTTCTTATTAGGCATCTTGCATTTCATGCTCACTAAACGTCTTGTCACTCTGGAGATCACTTTGGTGCCCTTTCCTTCCTGTTTTCCACAAATGGGAAAATTCAAGTCAGATGAAAGTGCCTTATCTAGTATCTAGAAGCAAGTCATGATGAGATCTGCAATTGAAAGTCAGTTTCTTCTGCCTTTCCAAGCCCAGACGTTGTGTAACTTCTCAGACCGTCAAGTGTTGAGAGGTATTGGTCTGTCATAGTTAGCTCAGCACACACCGGGAGGCGATGACAGTGAACCGCCAAGAAGATGGAGATCTGGTTCTTTTAGTCGCAACACACAAGGAGGCCCTTGGTCATTTAGATCAGAGCTGCTTGCTTCGCTTTCTGTTTACTCTGGGCGTGACTCCAGGGTCTTTTTTTTTTTTTTGTCAAATTAATTTTCAGTTATACAGGTAAGGGATGTCAATCTAAGATATTCCAAGGAAAAGAGAGCTCAAGCGTTGGCAGAAACAAGAATCCTTAAAACAGGAAAACCCCCAGAATATGAAACTGACTGCCTCGCTTACCGTCCAGGTTAGATGTCGTCTGCCTTACTAAGCTGCACCTGACCTCACCATTTGAGCTTTCATGTTAGAAACAGAATAGAAATTGTGGTTTTGCAGCTTGAAGGGTTTTTAGTCGTCATGGGGGATACAGGCCAGCAAGTGATCTCAGATGGGAAAACAGTGTAAAATCTCATTTTATCTTGTCTTATTTAGCTTAGTCTTCAGAAGTGATTATTTTTCTAACACAAAGTTTAATTTTGTGACTATAAAATCTCTCAAAACATGGTAACTGGGGTTAGGTAACAGCTGTTTGGGCAGTATTTGGCTTGACAGCATGCGGTCATGCCTACTTAGAGCTCAAATTCCCCTCACACACGGTGGAAAACCCACAGCGGGGCCCTCAGTAGAAAGCCTGTGTTGGTAGACTGGCTCTCAACATATTTCCTGACGTGGTTTCTGCCGGGGTCTCTCCTCCATCGAGGGATAGCCTCGGGACCCTTGTGTTCCGCCTGGGTCTGGGCTTCAGGCAGGAAACAGCCGCTGATGGGTGCAGGCAAACAGCTCTCCTACTTGCTCATTTAGCGGTAGCAATGTGAACTGTTCCCCCACAGACTCATGTGTTTGAATCCTTGGTCCCCAGCTGTTGACTGGGGACAACATTGTTGAATCAAGAAGTAGGACCCAGCTAGAGAAAAGAAATCTCTTGGAGGTGGGGCTTCAGGGTACTAGCCCGGCCCACTTCTAGCCATACTCATTTGGCTTCTTTATCTACCCAGATGTGAACAAGCGGCCTTATTTTTTGTTCCTGCTACGATGTCCCCTTCCCCCCAGCAATGGACTGTGTCCTCAAACCATGCGATTAAAATAAATTCTCCCTCCCTTGTGTTGCCTCCCGTTGGATATTTGTTAGTAGGAAAGAGAAAAGCCACAAATACGCTGACTTTGTTAGGCGAGCAGTCAATTTCAAGGGAGTCTAACTCAGTTATCTTTGGAGATCACCCATCTCAGCACCCCCTCCAGGGCAGTCAGCTCAGCACCCCCTCCAGGGCAGTCAGCTCAGCACCCCCTCCAGGGCAGTCAGCTCAGCACCCCCTCCAGGGCAGTTAGCTAGCTGACAGAACTCTTTCCGCCCAGGGGGATGGAGCCCACCGTAGAAGCACCCTGCTGAGGCCACAGGAGAACTGAAAGAGAGTTGCTCAGAGGAAAAATGGCCTTAGTTGTACAGTTCTCAACTTGCTTGATCCCAAAGCAGTGTTTCTAGTTTGTAAAGAACCAGCCAGCGTTGGCTCCTGCATGCATATGGAACACAAGAATTCACCTGGGACTCAGCCCCCAGCACCGTGGTGAGCAGTGTAGGCTCTGGGGAAGTTACTGAGGTTTATATGCCTCTTCTGGTAGGTGTCAGAATCTTCCCCTAGCTGTTTATCCTGCTCAGGAGTCCTTTGTAAAGTGAGACGCCAGGGTATCTTGTTCACTATTTGGTAATGTGTCAACAAAGTATTCTAATATTAAATCTGATGATTTTAAAACCTTAGGACAGTCCCTGGAGCTTAGAAAGTATTCAATCACGGCTCCCTTGTGAGGTGCTGTGGGCAGCTTGTGTCTGTAATTCACCTATCTTTCACACAGACAGTGAACTAGCGCATTCCTGGTTTACAGGTAAAGAAGTGGAGACTACTCGGGAGCAGAAGAAGCTGTCCGTGTCCACATAGATAGCAGACCTAGCCTCTGTGCATTTAAACTCAGCCCATGCCCTGAGCCACTGCTCCCTGACGCGTGACTAATAAATCAATGTGGTGTTTTATTTATTGCAGTTCCTTCCTGTAAATCTTTCCAGCTCTGTGACCCAGCCCTGATCCCGGCTCTTTCAGGTCTCGGGTCCCAGGAGGAGCAGCAGCTGACTCCTCCCATTGCTAAACCAGGGTGATTCATGGCAAAGCCACCGACTATTTGCAGGGCTGCCAGGGTGAAGAAGGAAGGGTAGTGGAGGGTGGGGGTAGGGTGGAATAGGGGCTGAAATTATGCACAGGGTGCTACTTTGTTTGTTTGTTTGTTTGAATACGGAAACTCAACCTTTGAAGACCTCTGTGACTTAGTTTCTTATATTGTGGCATGACAGGGTAGACCCGCGTCCCTGCATTCCCCATGTCTAGAACTTCACAACAGTCTACTTATTTAACGGTTACTGAATACCCTCCTGGCACAGAGCATTGCACTCATTGCCAAGGACAGAAGAAAAATGAATAATACAAACCACGTTCTCATCCACAGGCATTCTTAGCCTGCATAACAGACAGCTATGGAGCCATCATGGTAGGAAGCCTGCATGAACTGGGTGATCAGGTTTAAACACTGGTTTCCATTTCCTGACCTGTGCTTTGCCTTTAAAACTCTCTGAATTTTCATTTTCTCTTTGTAAAATGGGTTTTGATGACATTTTCCTCATCAGGGTGGGATTGTTGCTGGCACTCATCCATGTTGTTTTTCGTGTTTGACGGGCACTTTGAAGAGATGCTTTGTTTACAAGAACAAGTATAGGTATCTCAAAAGGAAGATACACACTGTGGGAACTTTGAAGTACATGCGGTACCACAGGCTACGTTAGCTTCCTGGAACTACTTTCAACCTAACCTAAGAAAAAGATTCTATTCCAGACATACTGTAAATGTTCTGAATTTAAAGAAAGTCTAGGCACCAAACAAAACTTTACAGTTGGGAGCCTGTGTACCTTTGGTCTCTAGACACATTGTCAAGTGCTTGGCAGAGATGAGATGTGTCCTTGGGGCAGTGACTTGGGTGTGCACAGGCTACCTTGTTCCTAACAAACACAACAGTATGTATACAAGTGAGAGAAATGGGTGCAATGTTTTCCCCAGTGAACAGAGAGGGAGCCTGTCTTCTCCACCCAGTTCTAGTGTTTTCTTTCATGTAAATGAGTCCCATTTGCACAAAACACCCGACTCCCTCCTCCCTCCTCATCCTCTCGTGGTGTTGGGGCTGAAGAAGGGGAGACTTTATTTGACTGTTGAGATTGAAAGGAGGGCATAGGCAGCTTGTTCCCTCCTCATCCCTGCTCAGTTTTGCTCTTTCTTTCACGGTGATTACAACTTAGAATATGCTCCTGAAGCGGGAGATGTGTGTTGCCCAGTAGGCCAGCAGCAGAGATGGAGGTTGCCTCACTGTGGCCATCAGTCTCTTTGGAGTGCATGGGGTGTGTTGTCTCTGCCTCCTGTAACATCTTTTTTTTTTTTTTTTTTTTTGGTTTTTCGAGACAGGGTTTCTCTGTGGCTTTGGAGCCTGTCCTGGCACTAGCTCTGTAGACCAGGCTGGTCTCAAACTCACAGAGATCCGCCTGCCTCTGCCTCCCGAGTGCTGGGATTAAAGGCGTGCGCCACCATCGCCCAGCATCTCCTGTAACATCTTTATTGGTATATTGCCACCTCCATTTGCATAACTTTTTTTCTTGTTACTTAAGTTACTTGGAACTAATGGACAGAAGGTGTTGATTGCTAATCACCATGCATCTCCTGTCTCCCACAAATTGTGCAGTATGGGCTGTTTCCCCTCCTTGTCTGTAGGGTGTTCTCTTGTGTTTTTGGTGGTGCTGTCTTAGTGGTGGCGGGTGGCTGTGAACTAACAGGAGCAGTTTCCACATAGCGTCTAAGACTGTTAAACTGAGTCAGTATATAGTCGAAATGCTCTGTAGAAAGATGAGAATGACCAACATTCTTATAATTAGAATAGTATTTCAATATTTTGCCTTAATGCTGAAAGAGCTTGTACTATTCTCTGGTACCTAATAAGAACAGTTTTATATATATTAGGATGGTGTATGTCCATGCAGCATGAGGAAACACGGCAGTTTGCTAATTTGTGAATTTTGGGATAAAACACAGTCTACATTGTCTACATTTAAAGCCACACTGTCCAGTCTAGCCAAACTGGGAGTGGTGGGTAGACTTGTGGTTGTTCTAAGTCAGTCCTGGCCTGTGTCTTCTCTAAGCATCTTAATGCCGTCACTAACAGAGTGGTCCCCTGTGGTCCCCTGTGGTCCCCTTCCAACCCTGGGCTCCTTGGACAGTGTCTGCTCAGTGCAGTCAGTATCCATATTCTCGACTCAGCTTTCTTCGAGCTGCATTCCATGCTCTGTTTGCGTAAGAGTAATGAACCTGGCAAGTAAGAGAATCCTACTCCCCTGAGGAGTGTTAGAAAAGAATCCAACTGTATTTGCTTATTAAAATATGATTACCAGGGAGATATTTTCTAAAAACTGGAACACCTTTATTTAAACATATGAATTATGATTTCTTTGGCTGCGTTTCTGTTGTGGTCATGTGCATGTGGAGGTCAGAGGTCAACTTTGCATGTCATTTCTCAGGTATCATCTCCATTGTTTGTTGGTGCAGGGTCTCTACTCGTGCTCAGTGATTAGACTAGACTGGCTGGCCAGTGAGCTCCAGGGACCCTCCTGTCTGTGTCTTCCCGCTGCTGGGATAACCATCACAGGTTAATGTTCCAGGACTTTTTTCTGTTTGTGTGTGTGATATATACCTTAGTTCTGGGGACTGAACATGACTTCTCATGCTTTTATGTCAAGTACTTTATTGATTATCTTCCTAATCCTCACTAGGCTTCTTCTTTTTATTTTTTTCTGAATCTAATATTCTTTGTTTCGCTTTTCTCCTGACCATTAGCCATAACAACTTGTAAGCAACATTCTAAACAAAGGAAAATATCCATAGTCCATTTTGGGGGAATGTGGGCATAGTTCTCCAGGCTACTTCCTGCTGGTTGGGGGCACTGATAATCTTATGGAGACCAAAAGAAAATATATAATTATGATCAAATCCTGACTGGAGTATCCTGTGAGGCTTGGTCATCTCAGGCAGCAGTCTTGAATCTGTTCTGTTTCAAGGTCTCTGCCACCAAGCAAGCTGCAGCACTCTGCTCACAAACCACACTCAAATGCTCTGTAGCTGGACCTCCTGCCTGAAAGAATCAGAGTTTGCATTGACAGGACAGCCCAGAAAGCCAGCATTTAAAAATGGTGTGACTTTTTTCCTGCCACAGCTGAAAACCAAAAAGCATGAGGTCAGCTTTTCATCAATGCCATTTAAGTGTTTGGTGGTGGGACCTCTTAAAAGAGTTGCAAAGTTTTACAGCTAAAGCTGAGTCAGGAAGCCTCTCTTAATGAGACGCATTTGCCTCTAGCAAACAGAACCCACCTGAGAAAATGCTGCTATCAATAAGCTGTGCTTAACTCTATTCTTTTCTGTCTAGAATTACTTCACAAGTTTTCTCAGGCTGTATGTGGATGCAGTTGTCCACATAGGCACCATTTCTTGTCTGAGGTTTTCTATCCTGCCTGGTTCCCACAATTGTTAAGTCCCAAAGAAATTACACAGAGGTCTACATTACAAACCGATTGGCCCATTAGCTCAGGTTTCTTACTAACTTTTATAACTAATATTAGCCCATTATTCTTTCCTATGTTAGCCTATGTTATTATT
The DNA here is from genome assembly GCF_014885135.2 of Alexandromys fortis. Classification (NCBI taxonomy): domain Eukaryota; kingdom Metazoa; phylum Chordata; class Mammalia; order Rodentia; family Cricetidae; genus Alexandromys; species Alexandromys fortis. The sequence continues at coordinate 4,194,091 of NW_026068008.1, forward strand.
ATTATTTCCTATGTTTCCTATGTCTTATTCAGCAAGGCAATCACACCTTCTTCTTCTGTGGCTGGGTCAGGACTCCTTCCTTTTAATTTTTAAACTTGCAAAATTTTTAGTTGATACAGAATTAGAACACTGCTCTCTCTACACCTCCTCCCAGGCACTCTCCCTCCAACTCCTTCCATGCCTCTCGCAAACTGGTAGCCTCTCTTTTCAGTTATCATTGTT
>NW_026068008.1:4194361-4384060 GCF_014885135.2 Alexandromys fortis
GTATTCACAATATATAATAATTACACTCTTTTGGGTCTACTTTTGTTGTTTGTGTGTATATGGTTTCAGGGATAAGCATGCTGCCCTGGGCAAGCAATAAGGGGGATCCTGCCTGCCAGGGGCTTCTTCTCCTTTTCCTAGAAGTTCTTAGTTTCCCGTAGTTCTTTTTCTGTATATGGGACCATGCAAAAATTCCCCCCACCTTCCCATGTCAGTGACACTGCCATTGTTCTGGATTTATTTAGACAGACATTTCCAGGAGAGACCGTCTCACAGAAGACTTCCTGGTCCTCTGGCCCTTGAATCTTTCTGTCCCTTCCCTTGATGCTACCTAAGCCCCAGATGCTGGAGTGGTGTGTTGTAGACATATCTGTTGATCTCTGCATCGTACCCAGTGCGGTTTTCTGTGATGGTCTCCATCATTGTGAGGAGAAGTTTCAATGATGAGGAAGGGTAGGAACATTTATAGAGGAAAGGTTATCTTCATAAAAAGACAGTTCAGTCCTTGGCAAACAGACTGACCAGCATACAAGAGAACCCCATTTTGAACTACTACCACTACCTCCTTGATCCCCACTACTTCATGGTCCTCGGTTTCTTATAGTTAAACAAAATATTAGGAAGAAACTTATACTGATTGCTCATCAGTATGAGATGTTCTCATAAATTAATATATTCAAAGGGAAAAACAGACTACATCTAAACCAGGAAAGTAAACAGGAAAAATTTAGGGGATGAGAAGGTGAAGGTATTAAAATATCAGGTTCCTGGTGATATAATGAGCTTTATGAGTAATTTTTTCTCTATCTCAGGACACTTTTATATATTTTCTACATAACTATACATTAATGTAACAGGAAAAATTAAAGATACAAGGAAGATGTTTGTACCATTTAATTAATTTGACTTATTAATTCCACTCCTAAGTTTCTTTTTAAAAGCAGCACCTGCCAGAAGAATAAGAGCAATTTCTCTTTCAAAAATGATAAGGTAGTGGTGGCACATGACTTTAGTCCCGGAACTCAGGAGGCAGAGGCAGGCAGATCTTTGTGAGTTCAAGGCCAGCCTAGTCTACAAAGTAAGTTCCAGGATAACCAGGGCTACACAGTGAGACCCTGTCTCGGGAGTTGGGATGGGGAGAATCTGGGAGAAAAGAAAATGATAAGGTTAGACTATTTGTTGTCCCAAATATCATTACTCTGAACTTTCTAGTGAATGTAGGGACAACTGTGTGCTATTGTCCTCCTCCCTAACACAGCAGAATGTATCTTAGCGACACTCGTGTGCTATTGCCTTCTTCCTAACGCAACAGAATGTATCCTTGAGTTGAACTCTACATATCCAGGCTCCCCCTGTTCTGGTTTAGACCCCACTCCTGACAAATCCGCAATTTCATTGCACCCTTCCGACTGTCTTCATTCCAGTCCTTCCTGTAGTTCCTAGGCAGTGCAGGTAGGTAGGATTAATCACTTTCCTTCCTTGGCAGCTTGCTTAGCACCTTCTTGCACTGTGAGGGCTGGTGTTCAGGGAAGAGGCTTCAAGCCAGATCCACATCAAGTCCTTCCAGTGCTGTGTCTGAAGTGGGTATAGGTGCAGATATCTTTGATCATGATATCATAGGTCTCCTAGAATGGGGACTGCTGGATCAAAAGCAGGCACATTTACCTTTTAATTGCCATTGTGAATGAGTCCATTAGATGATAACTGACAACAACCCTTTTCTTTTACCTATTTGGAGAGTTCCAGGAAAAGGAGAGTTCAACTCCACTTGCAACCAAAGGAACCATTCTCAAAGGAAAGCCCAACACAGATGGAGGTGATGCCTTCAGGAAGTCTGGGAAGGGAGGAAGTTCTCGAAAGGTGAGGCCATGGGTACTTTCCCTGGGAATTCCTCACCTAGCTGTAAACACCAGGCTAGTGTCCAGCTGGAGCAGCGAAGAGAGGGGCAGACAGGACTGGTTAAGGAGTGTTTCTGATATCCCTTCTGATGAGTAGGTTTGCCGTGCCACAGCTTCTGTGTTGATTGTTGAGCAGCCCTATGGGTTGTTCAGTCTGTACAGCTTTTGTTGTTGAAGGCTGCTTTTTTGTTCTTGGTTGCCCAGACCCAAAATAACCACACAGAAACTGTATTAATTAAACCACTGCTTGGCTTATTAGCTCTAGCTTCTTATTGGCTACTAACATCTTACATTAGCTCTTATATCTTAATTTAACCCATTTCTATTAATCTGTGTTTCGCCATGTGGCTGTGGCTTACCAGCAAGGTTCTGGCTTGTCTGTTCCCGGAGGTGGCTACATGGCTTCTCTCTGACTCTGCCCACTCTCTTTATACATCCTGGCTATATTCTGTTAAGCCATTGGCCAAAAGCAGCTTTTTTATTCATTAACCAATAAAAGCAACACATATACAGAAGGACTTCCCACACCATTGAGAAACAAGGTACACGTCTAAACAGCCTGTGGTATCAGTAGTATCTTTCAGTTAAGAATACTTCCTATTCCATCCAACAGGAAGTAAATAACAGTAGATTGTTAACATTTGAGGGTTTGTTTTTTCTTAAATACAAAGTCTACCTCCAGGAGAGTGGGAGCAGGTTAATAGGCTGACTGGTGTCAGGGCCTGTTCTGTCGGAAGCTGGCTCATGGACTGCCTGGTGTCAGGGCCTGTGTCCTGTCCTAGAAGCTGGCTCATGGACTGGCTGGTGTCAGGACCTGTGTCCTGTCCTCAGAACTGGCTCATGGACTGACTGGTGTCAGGGCCTGCCCTGTCCTCGGAGCTGGCCCAAGGGCTGCCTGGTGTCAGGGCCTGTGTCCTGTCCTAGAAGCTGGCTCATGGACTGGCTGGTGTCAGGGCCTGTGTCCTGTCCTCAGAACTGGCTCATGGGCTGACTGGTGTCAGGGCCTGCCCTGTCCTCAGGGCCAGTGCTTGTCATCCCCAAAGTTCTCGTGACCCTGCCATGGTGGCAACATGGTCACCTAAGCTCTGGTCTCCCACCTGTAGCCAAACAAAGAGAAAGGAGGAAGAGCAAACCGTGCATCAAGTATTCACCTTTCCCCAGACCCTCACGACAGACAGACTTTTAGTAGTTTTGCTGGCTCCCATTCTGAGAGAAGCTAAACGTGTAGAGAATGGAATGTCACAGTGGTCTAGTTCAATGTGACCATTCTTGGCAAATGTGTACTCAAATTCTCAAGCAACACCAAGGTTCTTAGAAGAGGAGAGACATTGATGTTAGCGGATAAACAAAACCATCCTCTTACGGCCTGGATTTTGAAGGGTAAATATACAATATAGTGACAAAAATGAAACAGCTCCTCTGTTCCCATATGTTTATAAACTTTGTGAGAACTTGACTCCCTTGTCTCCCCGCCCCCACCCCAACAACTCCAACTTCGGGAATGAGCAGCTCTCCTCTTTACTGCATAGTGTGAGCAACAAACCAGTGTCGTCTCCTTGATCTGCACAGCTTCCCTTGATAAACAAAGCGTTTCCCAGGACTCTGGAGGAATGAGCCAGCGAGCACTGTTTAGTGTGGAGACTAATCCCACATCTGCACCCACAAATGCAAACGCTGTCACATTATCATGGAACTCAAAGCATCTTCAGTCTATGATCAAAGAGTCAGTGACTGTCTTCATGGTAACAAGTGTTTTCTTAATATAAAACGGTTTCCTCTTTAAATAAGCTCAAAACTAGTGCTAAATACTCTATATTTAATATATCTCTAAAATCACATTTTTATCCATATGATGCTGATACATTTGTGTTTGACAGAGGATAAATGGGAATAGAATATCATACTAGTAATTGTACTGTTAGTTATATTTAAGTTAAGAATTAATGGGAGCCTTTAAAAAAACTTACGCTATTTGGAAATTATGAATTAGCCTGTGTATCGTATTTACAAAATCTTTTGTATATATTAAATTATTTTGAGTTGAGAAAAAACATTTTTTAAAAATAAATTGTTTCATTGAACAAAAATCATCCACTATCATGAAACTGATTTATTTGGAAATATTAGAAGAAAGATTTAAAGACTTAGTACTTTCAATATATATTCCAGGGATAAAATTCCGGAGAATATAAATATGTGGTTTTACTACATATTAATTAAATTTTATCAAAATAAATGCTGTTTTATGCTATTATTTTTATCAAAGGAAGGTCATAAGTATTTTCAGCCTTCCAGCTCAGACCCTTACCTGACATGAGTTCCTATTAACTGACGCACCTAATGGGACACATTGGAAGAACAGAACCAAGACTCAGTGTGGCAACAATCCTGGCATGTATTCATAATCCCTCCCAAGCATACATGAAAATGCTTTGCTGGGTGATTTCAAAGTAATAAGTATAACTCCTTTTACACAGGAATGTTGAAGATGAGCAAATAAAACTTTTTTAAAAAGTCCCTTTTCTGTTCACTCTTCTTCTGCCTTACTGGCATGGAACTGTCACCTCAAGATAGGTCGGGGTTACTCAAGCTCTGGGTTTCCCAGGTCTGGTTCTCCAGGTTCTGTGGGAAATTCAGTCCACGAGAGAGGATCTGGGAGCTATTTACAGACAATACAAGGTAAAAGGGAGAGAGCAGAAATGGACAGGTCAGCCTTCCCAGTCTGCTGCAGACCTGTGAGCAGGGGTGGGTGCAGGTGAGTGGTGAGGGGTGGTGGTGGGTGAGTTTCATGTGGTAACAAATGTAATGGTCCATCCTGTCTCCTTAAGAGACAAGAAAGCCCCCCATCCCCATCCCCCAACCCCATCTGCTGAGGCCTGAGTCTCTTCCTTTGCCGTCTCCCTTTCGAAGAGACAGCTTCTTTCTGTCTCTCTCTTTCTCTCTCTCTCCTTTTCTTCTTTTCCCCCTTCCCTTCCATACTTCCATAACCCACTAATAAATATCCAACCTTAATCTGAATGGTGCGCCTGTCTGTCTCTTGCCCTCCCACACGTGGCTCGCCACCTGGGGCAAACGGCGTAGTGGTCTCCTGTGCAAGCACTGCCTGGGACCTGCTGCTCTTGGGACCCACTGTCCCCTGCCTGCCGCTGCTTGGGGACCTGCAGTGTTTCTGCTACTGCAGCTACTCGAATACGCAACATTTTTATTAATCCATTTCAACAAGGCTTTGAGAGGTCTGAGCCAAATTCATGGGAAGTCTCTCATTTCCCACTGGAGAAGTGTACTGTTGATCAGGAAAGGTAGTTTTGGGGTAGACTGTTGTGATCCAAAGCAATGTGGTGGTGGCGCAGGCCTTTAATCCCAGCACTTGGGAGGCAGAGACAGACTGATCTCTGTGAGTTAGATGCCAGCCTGGTCTACAGAGCTAGTTCCAGGACAGTTAGGGCTGTTACACAGAGAAACACTGCCTTGGGGTGGGGGTGGGGGGGGATACAAAGGAATAAATGACGGACTTTCAATCTGCTCTTCACTCTGTGCCTACCTCGTTCCTGAGCAAGACCACAGGCCGCCTTATCTCCTTCACCCGCCCTCTAGATAGGGTCGTGTTGCTCTCTTATCTGTAAGTTCCTGGTTAGCTCCAGCACAGCCTGAAGGTGTCTGAAATGCGGACTCAGATTCGGTCACACCATTTACTTTTAGAGTTCTCCTTGATCACATTCTTTAACCAGGAACAAGTTCGCACTCAACCACGGAGTTTCAATGCCACCCAACGCCTCCGACCAACGTTCGCTCAAGCTGTTCCGACACCTTCACTCTCGGAGTCTCAGCCCATCCAAATGCTACTTGTTTGTCTACATCCAGAGAACCTCCTCACCGCAAGATGATCACCTCTCCCTTGAGCTCAAATTGCCAGTGTGCAGGTGTCCATCTGGTGCGGTTTCAGTTCACTTTGGTTCTTTTCTTCAAAGATCCTTCAGGCAGGAGCTGAACTACGACCATACCAGGCAGCAAAAGTACTGGTGACCATCTGATGTGTGTTTACTGAAAAGAGAAAAACCTGAGGATATTGGTTTGTGGGGAGAGAGTGGGAAAAGAAAGATGTTACTGTCATCTCATGGTTCCTGAAGACATTCCTGCACAGAGACTCAGTTAATTTGTTACTTCTTAATGAAGCATTCCTTTCCTGGAACTCAAAACATACTGGCCTTAGATTTGAAGGGAAAGGAAAGCAGACAGATTTTTTTTTTTCCATTTAGCCTTTAAGCACTCAGCTGGAAAGGGGAGAAACAAATCTGGGTGGTTACGGGAGCGTCCATCTTCCCTTCGTCTTTTATGTACATCCCAATGGTGCAATATTCTCCTGCCAAGTTCTCATATGCAGACGGAACTGTTAGGTTTCCCATGCCTGCCTGTGTTATCTTTGGATCTCCATCCACCAGAAGAGGGTTGGCCAGGGAGTGGGTGCAAAGCAGCAATTGTGGGCACTGTGCTATACAGAGAGGGAGGAAGTGGGCATTCTTACCAAAGCAGACATCTGGTCGCCCACAGAGTGATTGCCAAGAAATCACAGGGTGAGCTGGGGTGATGAAGACACAGTAGAAGGAAAAGGGGCAGATGCCAGGGTGTGGGAGTGAAGACAGAGGGGACACTTTGCAGTGCAGTGGCCAGTTGGATTGCATTGGACAACTTTCAGCTCCACAATAGAAGCAAAAATGGTAATCGCTGTGTTCCACTGTGTGCTCATTTTGACACAGGCCACGCTTTTAAGTGTGTAACTGATTTCTGCTTGTAAACAATTCTAGTCCAGGAGAAAAGACATGAAAATCCAAAGCACGTGCTATAGTTTTATTATGACGTGGTAGATAATGCAATTGATCTTCTTTCTCTTTCTACACTAATTTACCCATGCGTTGTAGTCAACTGGTATGCAAAATATATCTCGAATCTCTCTCTACCTGTACCACACAACCTTAGAGAAGATACTGCTTGTGTCCTTTGAGGGTGACATCGTTTCCTTTCTTCTAGCTTTGTGTTGCATGGCACATGTCACCACCCTCTGAGCTGTAGTTAAGCCAAGTTATCATTCATGTTCATTGCTGCAGTCAGGTTAGTGTATTACACCAAGTTCTTCGCACATCACTCCTGATGTCTGCTTGGCCTGCCAGGGTCCTAGCATGCTGCAGCCCCGCTTGCTAGGTTTCAGAGGGAAAGACTCTGTAGGTCCCCATATTTGTCCAGTGCGCACAGGGGAAGGAAAGGACCTGGGTGGTCTGGACCTTGCCCTGAGGGCCTCTCAGGGCAGCCCCTGCCTAGCTGCTGCCAGCTCGCCACAGTGCTCTAACCACACAAGCTTCTCCCTGCTCCCGGACATCGCTGGGGCTGGCCTCCTTCAGAGCCTACAGCAGCCGTTTCCTTATTCTGCCTCAGACACTTAGTTCCTCATCTTTGCAGGGCCTCTGTTTTCTTTTTAAATATATTGTCTTCTCTTTTGATTTAACATGATAATTTTATGTGTTAGTGGGCCCAGTGGCATATTTCAGTATATGCATATTGTGTGCGTGAATCAAATCCATCTAGCTTTTCCTCCATCCATCCCTCCTACTCCCCTCCCCAAGCTCTAGTAAATCACCATTCTACATTTAGACTGGCTTTTTTTCCCCTCAAACTTTCACATATGAGAGACAGAACACATGGTGCCTTATCTCTCTGCGTCTGTCCCTTTCCACTTAACATAAAGTCCACCAGTTCTACCCACTTTCCTGCAAATGGCTTTTCCTTTCTCTTTGCGGATGAATATCGTTGAATTCCATTGTGCATGTAAGCCATGCTTTTATATTTATCTGTTAATGGGCCATGGGGAGGACTCCTTATCTTAGCTATTGTAAGGTGCTGCAGTAAAAATAGGCACGAAGAGATCTCTTCAGCCTGTGATTCCGTTTCCTTTGGATCCACGCCCAGAAGTGGGATAGCTTGAGCATATATAGCCCTGCTTTTAGTTTTTTTTTTTTTTTTGGGGTGGGGGGAACTATCATATTGTTCTCCATAAAGAGAATGAGAATGGTCATGAATTGCCTTTTGCCGTATCCCACCACTTGCTTTTAATTCCAACCCCCCAGTGTAGCCTTCCTAGCGGTCCAAGCTCCTAGTACTCAGGGTACTCAGGGTACCTTTGTCCCTGCCACCCCGTTATGACTCTCCATGGTGCTTAGCAACATCTGTATGCTTCACCCCATCCCCACTCCCTCTTCCCACCCGGACACAAGTCTGGAGAGAAGTCTTGAGACAGCTTCAAGGTCCTCTTCACATTGCCTAGGATGATGTCCTGTATATCACTGGTTCAGGAATTATTAAATAGATTAAAACTACTATTAAATTCAAAGATATAGCATTGAAATAATATAAAATGGGGGCTGGAAAGATGGCTCAGTGGTTAAGAGCACCCACTGGCTGTTCTTCCAGAGGACCTGGGTTCAATTCCCAGCATTCACATAGCAGCTCACAACTGTCTATAACTCCAGTTCCAAAGGATTCGACATCCTTGTACAGACATTCACACAGGCAAAATACCATTGCACGTGAACTAAAAAGTAAATAACTACTAAAAAATTCAGAGTATTTGTGAAAAATTCTTGAGGGAAGAGAGATAATTTTACTTACAAAGAATGGCGAAGGCCAAGGATGTAGAGGGAACAATTACACGTGTATTTGCATTTGTCCAAGAGGGGTCCATCCAGGAGGCACACAGAAACGAAGGTGGTCAGAAGGTAAAAAAGAGTCATTGCATTACCAAGTAGTGTATGTGTATGTTTACTGTATATACATGTAGTAAATGATCAATGTGTGTGTGTGCATTTGTATATATTCATTGCCTTGGGGGATGAAATGTTGAGATTCTATGTGGTACCCGAGAGTCAGGATAGCTGTTTATCATCTTATTTCCAGCCATGACAAAACAGATCGAATTGCAATCCATGAGTCACGAACGTAATGAAAAAAGTCAGTCGGCCCCATAGATTTCATTTTTGTGCCAGTTTTGATGATTTTATTTCATTTATTCATCTTTTTTTGCCCTTTTTTCATGAACTGGTTTGCTGTTTTGAAAGAGCAATTCCCTGAGTTATTCAATCTAGGAATAGTTTTCATTTATTTGACATTTTATTTTCTCTCAGGAATGGCCCTTATAAAATATGCATTTCTTTTCCTTGAGTGAGGTGATATATTTGATACTGGTATGCAAAATATCAGATGCTACCTACCAGGTAGAGTGAAGGCCTTTAAAGGACAAAGAGGGCATAAACTATGAACAGTGTTGTCTTAGTGATCCAGTTGTTACAGGAAATGCTCTTTTTTTTTATCCCTGGGAACTGTCCTTGCTACAGTTACAACAGGAGTTAATATGTGTCTATTCACCGCCATTACTAACTCTCAGAAAAACAAAACAAAACAAAACCAACACATTTCTGATATAAATCTTGGTTGAGCAATCAATCAGTCCTAGAGTATATTCTTTGCCAGAAGAACAAATGATTTGAATCCTGCATATTTGAAAGGCTGCATCTTCTCATATCCTGGTTAGGTCCAACTCCGACTGCAGAGTGTCTTCACGCAGTGTCAAGGAAGTGTGGCAATTTCCGTGAGTAACAAAGAAGTGGGGAGACCTTCCTTAGGTTCTCCAGTTCACAGAAACACTGTCTCAGCAGCGAATTTAGGGAAAGCTGAGAAGCTAGAGCGTCCCCTTTCCCTCCACAAATACTTGAGAGAGTCTTGGCTCCAGAGCGTGGCATTTCTGTGGTCACACTGACGCTTCCTATACAATTTTTAAGGTAATAGTTTTCCATTTTATAGCTGTCATAAGAGAAATGAGTTCCTCCAGGGGATATTGGAGTGTCTGGGTCTTCTCCAGGAATAAACCAAACTGGAAATGGGTTAAGAGGGGAAGGGCAGATTAGGGTGGAAACTTTTGAGTTCTGGCCTGCATGGCACTGGGCTCTAGCTGAGTAAATGCAGGAGTGGAGAGCCAGGCAGGAACTTTCCAGGGAGGAAATGTGAAAAGAGAGGTAGAGCGTTGTTGCCCCTGACTGGGGCAGATGGACTGCAAGAGCAAACCAGCTTCTACCAGCACAGGGGAGACAAGGGCCCTGCTGCTCTAGGAACTACTGGATAGTTTACACAAGGAGACCTTGAATGCAATTATGACAGTAATAGATCTTTATGAGCAACAACCCTGCTCATTCCAGTTTATGGCTCAGGAAACAAAGGTATAGGAAATATAAGATGCCAAGTGATGGATCCAGGAACAAAATGTCTATCAAACACTCAAATCTATGAATATATATGTGGACATATATGTATATATATATGGGAAAAGTTCATATATATGGACACACATATCCAAATGTTTATGTGCTTATATATTTAATTTGAAAAAATTTAAACACACATATGCAGAAGTTAAAATTAGCTTTAATCTTATCATGTAAAACTAACATAATGTAATGCCTCAGAAAATCCCAATTTCTAAAGGAGCCACCACTTTATGTGTGCTTATGTTAACTGCTTATTCAGTGCATGTAGAAAATCACATAAACACGTTTCTCTGAGACACACAATGCTGCAAAATTATACACAGACATACCTAAATAATATATGGAAATATAACTGCTTACATACACACAAAGAAAACTTAGTCCGTGTTGCCAGTAAGAGTTATGCCAGTTCCTGGCTTTACCCATGTGGCACACAAAGGCTCTGCCTATGTTCGCACAAACTAGTTATAGTTCTGAAATCAGTGGGATTCTGAAATGGTAGCTCATCTGCTTGCATATTCTGAGTCATTATTAAAGACTAACTTTTCCACATGTTCACATTAACCCAAATGCATTTCTTAAATATATTTATTTTCTTAGCTTCTGCACTGTTTTGTGTGTTATTTGTGTGTGTTATACATATGTGTGCATATGTATAACAAGCAGAATGGGAGAGGGATGGAGAGTGTCGGAAAAAAGTGGGTAGGGCAGGAGAAGGCTTAGATGTGAGTTTTTAAGGTGGAGATAAATTTCCCTTAATTTTCTTAAATGACACTTTGAATATTAAGAAAAGTTGAAAACATCATTAGTACGTAATTACTTCTATTTTTTCATTCTATCATCTCTGACATCTTTCCTGCCTGATCTAACCCATTTCCAGTGCCACACACTTTACAGTTATATAAAAAACAGTCCATTTTAAGGATATTGAAAATTTAAAAAAAGGGGGGGGTGAAAATGGAGCTCTGGAGATGGCTTAGTTGGTAGATTGTTGGTGACACAGGTAGGAGAAGCCGGTCTTTGTCCCCAGACCTGTGATAAATCTGTGTGTGGCGCTGTGGACTCCTGACCCCAGTGCTGGGGAGGCTGACATCAGCTGTTCCTGTGGGCTCCCTGGCCGGCCAGTCTAACCAGATCAACAAGCCCCAGGTCAGCTGGCCTATCTCAAGGATAGAAGGTGGGCAGGTCCTGAGGAGCAACACCTGAGCTGAGACTGCCCTTGGGCTTCCACAGACATTTGCACAAACACACACACACACACACACACACACACACACACACACACACACGTAAAAACAGCATGTCTTCTCTGTTTCTCTCAGAAAGCTCAGAGTAAGACAGTTCTATAAGGAAATTCAAAGCCTCGGAAGTTTGCTTTCTTCTGATTTAGAAAATTCTGAACGTGTTTTCCCTCAGGACATGAGAAACTGCCTGTGTTAAATCAGGATTTTCTGATATAAATTGACATGGGCTCTCTTGACAGTTTTGCCCATTTGAATTCTGACAGGCTGCTATACATATGCCTGGAGGGTCCTTCAAAGACTGGGTATTATAAATCAAAATAAAAACCCCACTTCTCTGTATTAAAACTCTTATCCCTGATCCATTAGGCACAATCCCCCAAATCTTCATTTTAATCAGATGCGGTTTTATTAAACACTGTACGTTTATAATAGCCAGCTCTCTGCTCATTGTAATTCAAGGTAGTGTAGAAGCTGCCATTCATAAATCACTTGTTTTGTGAGCCTGCTTTCTAATACCAGCCTAACCTTTTGCTGTGTCTCACTGTCAAAACACTCCAATATGGTTAGATGCAATTTCATTCTACATGTGTGCACCCGCCTAGCCTGCAGAATAGCAGAAATGATTGACTGCGGCCGAATGGCTTTCTCTCCAAACACCTGTATTCATTAAAGCCTCCAATACATGGACAATTCTTGACAATTCTGTTCATCATAGAGATCTTCTTTTCAGAGGCACAGTGAACCAGGTGTGGAATGAGTACAATAGCGTCTCAAAAATGTGTGGGTAGTGGGAGATTTTTATTTGCCAAGCGTTCCCAAAGATCCCATTTTGAGCCAGCTCAGACGTGACTCATCAGCGCCTTTGGTGATTCCATGCCAGTGGTAGCCCGCACAAAATGGAAGTTCCTTTGTTGTCTAAAACGAAGGTGATCCCATACTACTTCCTATGTAGACGACACACTTACATTGATCTCCTTTTGCTTTATCAATAGATAAATCTTCTCCAGGTCACACCTGTCAAATCAGTCCTCAATCAGAGGGTTCCCAGCACCCCACACCAAAGGTTTTGGAGAGATCACACTATCCGCAATAGAGATATCATGAGTGGTCTGGGGTATCTCTGCTATCTGATATTTAAAACACAAATGATACATCTTCACTCACAATATTTTCTTTTTCCTTCCTATTTTTATATACAAAAATCCAGAGATGGGTATCAGGAAGACAATGATGGCCAGTTTAAGCCATTCTAAGGGCAAGATTAGAAATTAACTTTGCAGACAGACCCATTTCGTGTGCAGACATTACATCTCAATACAAATGATATGTGGAAAGAAGTCTTGGACTGCGTAGATGGCAAGTGGGTAAAGCACTTACCGAAAAATCGTTAGGACCTGAGTTCAAGCCCCAGAATTCATTTAAAACAGCCAGATGTGCATGGGAGTTGCCTGTCGTCCTAGGGTGGGATTAAACTGGGACATGGAATCCCTGGAGAAAGTTGGCTACCTATCCTAGCAGAAACCATGGGTGACCCCACCTCATTGTGTAAGATGGAGAAAGAGATGTCAACCACAAGCCTCGACACACAGGAACCCCACCCCTTACCCAGCACACCATATAAACATACATAGGCAAAAAATTAAATTCATAAAGATAAATCTTGTATATCTTGAATAATACGTAATATAATCATCTCTTCCCTTCTCTATTCTTTGACAATAGTCATGATATCCTTTAATAGACAAATGCCCTTGCTTGTTCCTAGGGGCATATGAGATAGCTAACCAAGTATTTACTCTCCTGGAGTACTTTCTCACCGTTCAGATTCTCTAAGAAAAATTTAATTTCCCTTTTAATATCTCTCAAATGGGCATAATATCAAGCTTCATTATTTTTTATCTGCAATTTCCCTATGAAGCAGAGATGCCACTTAATAACCAATTATTTTAAAACAAAAATGGGCTGATAGCTTTTCGTTGTTTATAATAGTGAAATAGGTTAGAGGCAGTGAGGGAAAAAACTGCTTACTTTTGGACATCTAGGGAAGAAATGTGATCTCATCAAGGAGAAAAAAAAAAACCCTCAATGAACCACAGGTTTCAGCAGGAAAATTGGATGTGGTCTCAGTGTGTAGATGGTTGGCAAGAACCCAGATTAGCTGTACAAAATGCACACTATTTTCCTGTGGCAGTGTGCTATGTAGCAAAGGAGCTTAAATCAGGTACAGTGGGCGTTATCTGTCTTCTTTATTTGTATAAACATAGAATAAGACTTGTGGGAGTGGCCAAGCGTCACCAAGGTGCTGTGGAATATGCAAAGAGAGCATCCAGGCTCAGAGAACGACCTAATAAGTTAGAAATACAAGGCCTCTCTGAGGGCTCCTTCTGTTTACTGATTCTCGGAGACACCAAACACAGCCTTGACTTTCCACTGAAAGATTAAAGAACTGGAAATTTCTCCTAAACTTTTACATAGAAGTCCTTGATTACAATAGAAAAATAAACAGTCCCTAGTTTCTTGGCTCTTATATTTGATAACGTTAACGAGTCCTCTTCCATGTCAGGATTAAGTTTGACATGACTACAGGCATGTTCGTCATAACACACATCTGAGTGATCCAGGACTCGTTCCAAGCACTATGGGAAAAACAAAGTCAATGAGATAGTTGTCTGAACATCCCATGCTGAGTACTGAACTGTGTCTTAACATGTTCCTAGTGTTTGGAAAGCCAAGCATATTCCAGCAGGTCACAGGGTATCTATGTCTATAGAGATGTATCGTATGTGCACAGATATAGACAGGTTATCTCCTGTTTCCCCGCCACCCAGCGCACACCTTTGTCCAAGTCCCCGTAGTAGTTACCACTCTTGTTGCTGTGACCAAATACTTGACAAGAATCAGTTTAAAGGAGAGAAGATGATTTTGGCTGGCAGTTTAAGAAAGGGTGTAGCATGAAGTAGCTGGTCCTAGTGCATTCGCGGTCAGGAAGCAGAGAGGGCACTTGGAGAGGAGGTGCTCTACGGAACCTGAAGGCCCACCCATGGAAACTCTCTTTCTCTGTAAAGGCTCCGCCTTCCAGAGGTTCCACAACCTTCCATCAACATCGACCACTTCCAGGACAAAGGTTCAAACACAGGAGCTCGCGGTGGGCATTTCGCGTTCAAATCACCACGGTCTCTAATACATTGCAGATGTGCGGTCCTGGCTCTGTCAGCCTCTTCCTGCAGACTCTTGGTACCTTCTTCCTTAGCAGGGGGCTCTCACTCGTTGGTTTTTCTGAATCATTGTATTACGGTACAGATGATGATTCATGTACCATCATGAGAGGCTTAGGGTTCAGGCCCAACTAACTTAGTGTAGAGAAGGTCAGGTGAATATAGGCCTATGATGAAATGTTGAGAGTGAGACAAAGAGACATCTCTCAGGTGCTATGGAAACCATAGCAATTTAACCGTTCTCTCTTGGACAGCCTATATTCCTTTCTGTTTGATTTCTTAGCTCATTTATTATCATTTGACATTGTATATGTTTACTCATTGGTTAGCAAATTCTTAAATACTCTCAACCTCCCTTCCCCAAAATACAACACAGATTTTGAGCAAGAACCTGAGTGCCAGGGCAGTGGGTGGCACGTAGACCTTGACAAAGCAGTGTTTGCCGGATGAGTGAAAGGATGCGAGATTCTGTATCAGATGCTCAAGAAGCAGTGAGGTGATCCTAACTATCTAACTAATATAGTAGCTTCCTGAACACGGATGAGAATGTGGGCATAGCCATGCTGGATGTCATGTGAAAGCCGATGTTGCTCAAGGAAAGAGGCCAGGCCCAGCTTCTCTGAGCTGACATTTGAAATATAATCTGAACCATGAGAAGGAGGAAGTCATGTGAGCAGAGATGATATACAAGCAAGTCACAGCGCATGGCTGCATGTGCCCCTTCAAGACTGGTGAATGTGAGTGTGGCCTTTAGGAGGTAATGGACCCATAAAGGATGCTCTCATGGTAAATAGGGCTGAAGCCCTTTAAGAAGAGGCTTTCCTGCCCTTCTATTTTCTGCAAATGACACATTCTTCTCTTCTGGAAGATGCAACAAAGGCACCATCTTGGAGACAGAGAACAACCTTCACCAGACAAACAAATCTGGAGCCACTCTGACCTTCGACTTCCTAGCCCCCAGAACCACAAAGCACAAATCTATTCTAGAACAGTCTCAGTCTCGGTGAACTAAAGCTCATGTGGAGGATGTTACTTCTGGGGTCCAAGAGGCCCCTATACCTAGACTAGAACTTTATAGAATGAGGTGTGACAGACCTGGAGGCGCCCTGCAATAAGTGTGACAGGGGTTAGCTTTTGTGGCTCCAGCAGGAAGCCACTAGCACTTTCTAAGCCGAGGAGTGCCATGATCTGATTCCTGCTTGAGACAGCATTTGTGCACAGTCACTGTGACTTCTGCAGTTACCTTTTGAAAGGCGGTCTGCAGAAGAAGGTCAGCAATGTCCTCTCGGAGTCTGTGACCGAGGTGTGAGATGAACAAGACCACAGCCTTGTTCATGTACAGGTGACGCTGTAGCATGAGGCTGGGGGAAGTACTGGGAACGCAGATGTGTTTCAGAGGAAAAGAGAAGACTTGAAGGAAGACTCAGAAAGGAGATTCACAGCGGAAGCAGGGAGTCAGGGACAGAGTGATAGAATTTGGACACTTTAGGTAAGGAAAGGTGGTGAATAACCTCAAGTCAAAAACCGAGTGAGCAGGAATGACCTAGATGTTACATACTTACGGAGAACTCAAATTTCACCATTGAAGCAGAGACCAGAAATGGAAAAGCAGTGTTACTAACCTGTGGTGGAGGGAGGTAAGAGAGAGCTTTGGAAAGAGCAGAGCTTAGAGATATTAGCGAATTTGGTGCACACTGATTGTGCCAAAGCAACAGCGCAGTTTCCCTTAGCAGGTGCAGTGGAAAGACAGGCAGATGCAGCGAGAAACAGCACGTAGACAAAGCAGCAGCAGGCTGAAGCTCCTGGATCCTGGCTGCCTCTTTCCATTATTTATATGTGATCTTCTACCCCCAGGACTAGGTATCCTGGATCAAGCAAAGGGAAAAATTAGAAAATCTAAGTTTGACTAAAAACTTGATTCAAATTAGTGAGAAGACAACTACAAATATTACCACAAGTACCTGGGGAGAAAATGAGGCAGGTGTGGCTATTTGAAACAAGGAAAGAAAGTCCCTTTCTTAAGATAGCTGGCTGACAGCGTTTAGGCTTTGGCTTAGAACATGTTTGCATGTTTGTATTTGAATCCCAGGAGGTGTGGTCTGCAGGAAGTTCATTTAAATAGGATGGATCAGCAATGCTCAAAGGGGACTCAGATTCTGGGATGCTGCAACATTTGTCAGACCCAAACCGTCCTGGAAATAGATTGCCCTCAGAACCTTCTGGAAGAATGACCCTTTCTGAGAGTGTCCCAGGGAGATTATAATGAGAAGCTATGTGCTTGGGATTAATAGTGTGAGACATGAGCAAGTGTTGAGATGTCCGAAAAGCTGGAATTAAGCTCATTCATTTACCCATCTGACACAGGGAACTGCAGTCAAGTCTAAAAGGGTCCTATAGGTCTGCAAACTTGCTGAGGTCAACGACCACAGTCAAAGCACCTTTTGATTGGCACTTAGCTCCAGTAAGTGTTCAGAGAACATTTGTGAACGAAATGGCAAGTGTCTGGTAAAGGAGAAGAGGCCTGTAGCTGGGTATCTTTCGGATAAGAGGAGACATTGACTTATCTTTTAACAGAAAGAGGTAGAAATCAGATGATGTGGCGGACTGCAGCTGCAGCTACTAATAAATATGTAAGATTTCCTTGGAATCCAAATGTTGACAGGTTGAACATCATCAGTCCATTTATTTATCCAGCGATGCCCCTTGGTTCTGCTGTGCTATGCCCTATGTTAAAACTTACTAAGCACATGTTGAGAAATAAAACACATGAAATCTCTACCCCCAGGAAGCTTATCGTCTAACAAGGAAGATTCACAAATTAGTAGGTAATCCAATTAGAAAGGCATATAAAAAAGCCAGCGTGTGCTCAGAACGCATCTTGAGGAAGAGACTAGGTAATGAAGGTCACTGAGAGCCCTTCCTGTGGTCTGCCGCAGAATCTGGACAGGAGGCAGCTGGCCCTGGAGTGGGGGTGGGGGGAGTATTGGGAGGTCACAAAGGGCTGACTTTTCGGTCAGGCAAAAGGCACAGTACGAAAAGCTATGAGACAGGAAATACACTGCTCTTTGGGGAACCGAAAGGAGGATTTGTAGATCAGTTTTGAGACTTGGCTTTGAGCAAAAATGAGACTCCCAAACTGAAAGTACTGGTGCACCGTAACCCCAGGACCTAGGCATTGGAGGCTGGACGATCGTGAGTTCAAGGCCAGTCTGGGCTATGTTCTGAGACTCTCTCTAAACAAGACAACAAACAAACCAACAAACAAAAACAAAGAAACAACACAAGTGGGATGTGGAACGTCTGAGTGAAGATGTAGAATAAGGAGTAATTTATAACTCCAAAGGATGAATCATGACTGGGGACAGATATTTGGGGCTCTGTGGTGATAACAGCATGTATTTGAAAGAGAGACAGAGGAAGTCATAGGCAATTCAATAAACAATTGAGTTTCTGGCTCTGATAGGCACAGTGAAGCGGATTCAGTGATGACTCCCATGAGCAAACCAGAGAAGGCTTTCAAGGAGAAGCCAGCCAGGTGACATGGAACAGGTGCATTGCATGCACGCATGTGCAGAGCTGACATCTGCTTGTCTCTGTGCAGCTTTTTTTCGGGTGAGAAGGCTCAGGCTATTCTCATGGCCCCTCTATCCCATAACACATAACCACACCACACTCTATCATGGCAGAGACCCTTCCACACCTCTCCAGGAAAACGAGGTCGTGCCTGGTTTACACTTCACCTCCTCCCTCTCCTTTTCTCTTTCTGCCTTTCTTTCTGTCACCCAGAACCACTCATCTTCTCAAGTCACCTGTGCTGCCGTCTCCTCTCCTTCCACCTCCCGAGGTGTGCACCCACCGTGACGAGCTGCTGTGAAGGAGGAAACCCAAAGAACCAAGAGCAGGAAACCTGTGTGAACAAGGAGGTCGGGTCAGGAAATGGGTGCAGCACAGTTCACTGCCAAGTGAAAGATATGGTTCAGTAACCTGCTGCCAATTTCCGGCTGTGGGGCCTGGAGGCCTCTGGGCCAGGTGCTCCCAGCATCCTCAGCGTGTATGCGCACTTTGGCTGCAAATGGGAGCTCTAAATTTGCAGTCAAATGCATGTCGTGCATGTGAAAAAGAAGAGTAAAGTGGGGAATTCCGTTCTCATGTCCAGCCATATCCCATCATGTGGTTATTAAAGGTGCACTGAGTGCTATCCTAGTGTGATTTAATGTAGCCTCAACGATAGGTATACATAGGTCTTCACTATAGAAGGTAGTTGTCCTTAACTGAAAGGCACAAAAATGAGCTAAGTGCATGCCCAGTAACTGGCTTAGGAAACAGATGAATCACCTTGTGATGTCTGAGACAGGTTTTTTTTTCTAGCAAGAGGTGAAGGGACAAGGGACATACCGGGCACTCATTAGCAAGAGCAACGGTGTCAGAGTAATCATCTAAACACATACCCTGAGGTGTCAGTCGCCCTCAGTTCCTGAAAGCCAGCATGGGACAAGCAGCCTGGTGGGCAAGCAAGAGTATGGTGGTTTGCCTTCCTTATGTTAGCCCTGGGAGCCAGGATTGGAGCTTCTCCTTCTTACAGCCCTGTCTCCTGATCTCTAAACTATATCTATATCTGTTCTTCTGAATCTGCAGATTCAATGAACCAAGGTTAAGCACACTTTAAAATTGCATCTGTATGACGCATGTGCACCTTGCCTTTACGGTTCCTTGACAAGTACAGTGTAATAGAAGTTTACACAACATTGGTCCACAACAATGATCCAGTGTTTTGATGGAGCAAGCATGAGGGCCTGAGTTCAGATGTGCAGCACCCGTGTAAAAGGCTGGGAAGGGTGGTGTGCACCTGTAACCTCAGTGCTGAGAGGAGGAGATGGAAGGGTTCTCTGGCTTGATGAACAAGACAAGTCAGTGACAGACCATATTTCAAAAACAAGATGGAGACAGATTAAAGAAGATACCTGGTGTTGGCTTCTGGAACCCACATTCTTGTGCATACACATGTACACACACACACATATATGTCATAAGATAAATTTTATTAAAAATATATTTAGAGATGACTAAAGTATGTTGTATTGGAGGACACTGATGGTTGCATACAAGTGCACCATCAGTTTATATAAAGAATACGAGCATCCTCGAATTGTGTTATCCAGGAAAAACCCCAGGGGGTGCCAAGGGATGACAGAGTGACTTAAGAGTTAATGATTAACGAGATTCTTATATTAATATCAAACACCACACCCGGCTACTTAAAAAGTGGGAGTTTCCTGTCACCTCGGAGGAGAACACAGTCCTTCAAGTCCTTCTTTTCACCCCATACCGCTACACCTTCTCCACAGACTGGACGACAAGGGCTCCTTTCGCCAGGTGTTCCTAGCTTTAAGGCCTCTCCAGGAACATTAGCATATGATCCATCTCAAAAACCTGCATGTCTCAGTTGGACTTAAGATGTGATCAACAAGAGGGAAGCCCTGCCTGGAACCGGAAACCTAGCTAGCTACTCAGTGCTCTAAAGTCATGGTTCTTGGAAGAGAATCTACAACCACTAACTTACTAATCAGTATAATCCCTGACAACAATCTGTAAACATCCACCCTCTGCCCACAGATAAAAAACTTCTTTTTGCAGCAGCAGAAGACTACAGAACCAAAACCAATCGAAATGCAAAGCTGTGGAGCCCAGTCCCAGTAGAGACATCTGCAAAACACTCAGCGAACACTGGAGAAGAGGGGCAGAAAGACTGTACAAGTCAGAGGGTCAGGGAGTTGGCTGTGAGACTGTGGCTCACAACATGAACAAGGACAACACCAGGGGGCGTGCCAAAGCGGACAGGGAAAAGCTTGCTAGGCCTCAGCCCTACACAGAGAACTATAGCAAACCGAGGAAAGCTGGGAGCCAGAGAACTGTTCTGCCCCAGGGAAGGGCACATCAATAGGTCCTCCAGGGCAAGATGGTTGGCCCTGAAAATATACATGCAGGTAACATAGTAGAGACTCAGTATATTAGGAACACATATATGTATATACATTGACATTTATGTACGCAGTAGCAATGAATAAAAAGGCAGGAACTGGAAGGAGAGGAGGCAGTGTAGACGAGAGGGTCTGGAGAGAGGCAAAAAGAGGGAGAACTGTGGTTATTATATTATAACCTCAAAAATTTACAAAACCATAAAAGCCCCACATTTCTCATTCCGCAGCCAGTGGAAAACACTGTCCTGGAGCATAGCCACACCCGCCATGTCCTGTCAGAGGGCATGTGCGGTCTCCGGTACACAGAGAGCACAGCATCAATATTGAGGCGCTGCCTTGTCTCCACAGTCATCCCTGGGCCCTCCAGACTCCTGAGCAAGCAGAGCTCCACAAGTACCCCGTGTGCCTTGTGGAAACTCCTGAACACCAATGTTTCAATTGGATCCCTGTTAGGAAGAAATTTATTTCTTACACTTTTTTTTTTTACTTGCTTAGTTCATTAGCCACCTCTCCTAATAAATTATGTAATTTTTCTTAAATAACTGACTAACTTGACCTTTTGAAGTTGGGAAATAAATCAAAAAAGAATAAATAAAAGGGAGGTAAATAGTTTTAAGTCTATCAGAAAGCCTCATGCATTCAGGAACTCATTGCTTTTCTCTAAGTCAATGCACAGAGGTCAGCACAGAGACCTGCTGAATACAAAGCAAGGAAAACAGCTCAGTAATCCCAACTGAATTGCACAACTGTGATGTCACCCTCTGATGCCAGCTGTCCATCGGATCGGTTTCTGTGCTGTACTTTAGGCTTAGGGAAGCAGTATTAATGCATGCAGTCTTGTCTTTGATGTGTTAGTTTTCTGTCAAAAACTCCTGACAGAATTAGCAGCAATGCATCATGTCATGCAAAATGACAGGGAGTCCAGCAGCCAATCACAGCCTGTCTCCTAGTTCCTTTAGTGATGAAGGCATACTGTCATCTCTTGCTTGGACCCAGTACTTTGGCAAAATGGTCTCTCCTCCGCATTTTCTCCACAGCAGCAGTTTAGAGCTAGAAGTAGACTGCTCAGTTATATTGTTCTCTGAAGAGTGAATATAACGTGATGGTCCTTTACTGTGTGATTAGAACAGTGAACTACACTGACGTCAGGAAAGGCAAGAAGAGGATTCAGCAGAGTCCTTTAAGGTGGTAAAGTTTAAGACAAGAACACATGTGCTGGTAGTCTTCTTGCTTCTTACATTTGTGATGAGGAAGTGGTTTTTAGCAATAATGAGCTCGTGAGATAGGTAAAATTCCCCAGAGGATGTCCCAGTCCATGCAGGTTTACAGTGTAAATACGTTCATGTTTGCGGAGAAGAAAACAAAACACAGAGTCCTGAGAGCTTGAGCCGACTGTGTCGTCTCCCTCTTCCACATCATTTCTTGTCTAAGTTTTCACCTTGGAATGGGAATGGGAAGGAAGGACGAGGGAAAAGGACTGTACAGTGTTGAGTGGCCATGGTCGGGTGTGGCCCTCTATGACCTTTGAGGTCACTATTTCCTTAAGTTCTCCAGTTCTGCAGCCATGCCGTCCTCATCCAAGGTCGCCATGTCTGCCTTTGAGCCCCAATCTGGATTTCTCCATTTGTCTCTGAAGACATTAACTTAAACCCTAGAAAGCTTTTGGGGAGAAAATGTTACCACTGATGATTCTGGGATCTGACCTCGGCCGCTGTGGTAGGAGGGAGCTTTGCAGTTGTGCTGATGTTCTCTTGTTGTGCTAGGGATAAAAGGACCTTGACCATGACAGGGAGGTCCCCTACCCCTCAGTGATGCCCCAGCCCCAGAGAGGGTGCTTTCTGTCTTGGGTAGGTCACCTCTGGTGTGTAGCTTCAGAACATGGATATGGTGTGGGAGGTGCGAGGGGTGGTGGGTGGCTATGGTGTGGGTGACGCCAGCTGCTCTGCCAACAGGTTCTCAGCATGGGAGTAAACTGGGGGCGAGGAACATGAGTAACATACAAAGCTGAAAAGGGGCGAAAACTTCCCAATTTCTTGTCTTTAAAACCAGTAGCAATGAGGGAGGGGACTATCTGAAAGCTTGGGAACAAGCTGGTGCAATAAATTATGAAGCTGGATGCAGCTAAAGGCTTAGGAAACACAGCATCCACTCTCAAAGATGGTTTCCCTTTGCCCTAGGAGATAGCTTGAAATGGAGAAGTGGAGAAAGTGTTTTACAGTAACCCACCACAGATGTACAAATACCCCAGGGCTGTTACAAGGACCAAGCCCCACCTTCTCTGATCCACAGATTTGGTGGCGGAAACAGACGCAAGCCATTAAATCAGCACTGCAACCCTTCCTCTGACCACTTGTCTAACATTCTCACTTCTTTAAAGATTGGAGAAGATTAATATTCAATGTTGTTAAATTAGAATAAAATGCAATAATAGCGACATTTGACTATTTGAATAAATGTATTTTCTTTCATTCCAAGAGTAACATCTAAACCACACAATTCAGCTATTACTAAATCATAATTTAAAAGAAATACAATTGGTAAAAGAATAAGACATTTAAAAGAAACAAACTATCCTCTAATATAAACAACTCAATTTAATAAGAAATATGGTTGAAAATTATCAGTACTCTTCCAGCTGTTAGTTATATACGTAAGGAAAGAGAAATGTGACAGAGAGGGTAGACACATGGTGTGTGTCTAATTCTAAAAGTCATTTTAAACTAAACAGCCACACACATTTTCACAGCAGGAATTCAAAGATAGATTTTTGGCCCACTTAACTATCTAGTTAAGTCAGACATAACTGGAGGATCTCTGTCTAATTGTGTAGACTCGTTAAGATAATTCTTCACTTTAGGATGACCAATCTAGTCCTTTTCAAGGCACGGGAAGCGTGTATGTGTGTGTGCGCGCATGTGCGTGCACTGGGTTTAGATTTAGAAATGTAACTTTTCATACTATCCTATTATAATAGCACACAGTTGCTTTTCAGTCAATATTTTAAATAAGAGCTCTCAAGGCTTCCTTAATAACCGTTTGAGGAATACTCTGTTTGGTGTTCATACAAGCACATCAGGTGTTTGTATCAAATCCACCCTCTACTCCTGAACTCAGTCCTATGCTACCTCACACTCCACCATTCTTCCCTCTCTGCTTCACGAGCTCTTTTTATTTCTTTAATATTCACTGAGTCCATTTAGTGATGTGTGTGTGTGCATAGGTCTCTGGTAGAGACCAGAGCTCGGGTAATGTCCCAGGACTTCGTCCCTGAAGAAAATCAATTCTTCCTCTTCTAACAACCATCACTTGGCAGTCTCTCCAGACTTCATGAGTCCCTTCCCAATGCATGCTGGGACTTTGACCTGGCTTGCTCTTGTCCATCTTGAAGACAACTTTCCCAGCACTGCTCTCCATTTCCAGCTCCTACGTTCTTTGAGGTCCCATTCTTGAAAACATTTCTTCTTCAAAGGTTGCAGCTTTGGGAAAAGAAAAGATACTCTTTTAGCTGTTTCACGAGATTAAAGAACTTTAATTCAATTTACATGGTCTTAAAATTTAATTGACTCCCATCAGTTTATGGGTTTGCTTATTTGTTGATTTGTTTTGAGGAAGAGTGTCCCAGTACTGCTAGACTAGTGCCCCAGCCTAGACTGGTTTGAGGACATGGTTCTATTGCTTATCTCTCCAGTAGTTAGAATTACAGATACATACCTCCATGTCTAGCCTTTCCCATAAACTAGGAAAATATAATAAGAATGTTGCAATCAATCTATGCTTTAATGTTTCAGCAAATAGATTTTGAACGATGTCATAAATAAAATCATTTTGTTTTAAGAAGGGATGCTAAGCCCTGGGTCTAGAGTATTTCTCATGTCCCCTTTGATGGACTAACAACACGTTCAGCAGCCATGGCTGCACTGTTTTGTTTTGCTTCATTGTGCCCTTGGGCTTTTATTATTTCTTAAATGGCTTCTGGATGCCCATGTGGCCACCGTCAGTTCCACCTGGGAAATCCCCATGCTGAGAACACATTATGATGCTCTCTGCAGCAATTTGACTCAGTAGATGACAGTTTCTCCAAGTAAGACTCGGAAAATTCAGTTCAAATGAAGTTTAATAGGTCAATCAAAGCTCTCGACTAGTATTTTGTAGAAATAAGTGTTTTATAAAATATGTGACATGCTATTATGTGCCTTTTGATTCATAAAGTTGACACACAGTAGACTTCTGATAACATGGTCTGGTAATATCTGTTTCATTTCTACCAGCTTTCCTATGCTCTTGTGGATCTCACACCCATACTGAATGGGCAGAACAAACTGGACTTACTGGGTCATCAAAAGAAAAAAAAAGGCAAGAGGCTGAGAGGACCAATGTTGGTGAAATAGGAGGGAGTTGAAGAGGAAAAATGGGAGGCAGATATGATCGTATTTTAATGTAAATAAGTATGAAAATGTCAAATATAAAGAAAAATGAAAGAAAGAATTGGAGCTGGGGAGATAGCTCAGCTGGTAAGGGCAGTTCCCATGACCTGAGTTTGATCCCAGGGACCCGTAAGGTGGAAGGAGAAAACCGAATGAATTCAAAAGCTGCCTTTCCACATAAAATGGGGTGCCTTGGCAGGTGCACACCGTACTGTCCAAGTAAATAGATAAAATGTAACTTTAAAATATTTTTAAACAAGGAAAAGTTTTTTAATGTAATTCTTTATTGAGTCTTGGGAATTTCATATCATGCACCTAAATCCCCTCTTCTTTCCACATCCCTCCATGTTTGCCCCGAACATTGTGGCTCCCCCCAAAAGAAACTCCCCCCCCAGATTAATTAAAAACAAAACAAAGCAAACAAAAATAACACAACTCGGTCCTCAGCTTTTCCTGCCTCTGAACACCTCTTCATTTGTCCCAGGAGTGAAGTGTGTCAGGAATTCTACCCTTTTGTCCAGTCAGCCCCTCCGGCAAATGCCCATTGCAATGAGTCATTGGCCTGGCTCACGGCCCCTGGCACACCATCGTCACTGGGCCCCCACTGAAACTCCTCGTGGATGTCCTGCTGTTGCCCTGAGTCATGGAGATCCTGAAGCTGTGGTTCTGCAGGACCAGTCTCATCACATGTTCTAGCAGGTCACAGATGGGGTAGATGTTAGGGTGGGCCCATCCAAGACCCAGGGTGTGTGTCTGGGTGGTAGCTGAGCTGGTCCGTTTGGGCTGCTGGGACCTTGCCCCTCAGGTGAGGTGTGGAGCCCGTTCTCTTCCTGCTCAGATGTCGCCATAGCCCCTGTGGCAGTGCTGGCCCTCAGACAGCAACATGGCTCAGGTGACAACCCAGACCCTAGGTATTTTTATGACCTTTAGTGGTAATGTGAGCCACAGACATCAACACAGTCTATACCCTAAGTATGGTAGAACTATGAAGAAGGACAAGTTTTAAGCAGATTGTCATTGACAGCTTGATTTACAATGGCAGTAATAACATCTATTGATGACTCTTGGATCTTGTTTATTTCAGTGTTAGTAATGGGACCCAGAGCCTTAGACATGCCAGGCGAACACTATACCACTAAGTGACAAACAAAGGCCTCTGGAGCCTAATTATTTTTTTTAAAAAATGCATTAAACATTTACTTATGTTGCCTAAAACTTTTATTTTAGCGTTACCTATTGTTTTAAAATTGTTAAATCTGGAAGAAATTAAATATGCAAAGAAATAAATTATTTTTCAAGTCAGTAAACTTAAAATATGAAAGTGTTGTAGGATAATTTTGTACACTGTGAAGATGTGGCTCTGCTAAGGCACCTTGTGGTTGGTCTAATGAAGAGTTGAACAGCCAATAGCTAGGCAGAAGGGGATAGGCAGGACTTCCTGGGAGAGGGAGGAACTTGGGGAAGAATCTGAGAGGTTGCGAATTCACAAGGGAGACTGTGAGGAAGTCGGGGGTGCACTGCATTGAAGAAGGCGATTAGCCACATGGCAGAATGTAGATTTATATAAGACTTAAATATAATCAATTTAAGTCTTAAGAGCCAGTTGGGAGCAAGCTTAAGCAAAGGCCAAGCTTTCACGCTCAATAAGGAGTCTCTGTGTCATTATCTGGGAACTGCTGGTCCAAAGAAAAACCAGTTACAAGAAAGCCTTGCATCGTAAGCTCTAAATCTGGGCCAACGACCGCAAAAGATACATGCAGGCTCCTTGCAAGGTTCAGCAGAGCCCCGAGAAGGCAGAGCACTGCAGCGCTAACCACCTGTGTTAGGTGTGCAGCCATGTTGCTTTGCTTTGGTTTGACTTATTATTATTATTATTATTATTATTTTAGTTCTGTCGTTTTCATGCCGAATTCCTCCCTGTAGCACAGGTAGCCAAATCCTATCTTCATCAGGGTCAAGCAGTTCCGGAAGTGATACGCTGCGCCACAGTGGTTTCCGTCAACATAGGGAGATGAAAATGACTGAGCTTCAAATATGAAATAAGCTTGCAATGATTAAAAACAACGTTCTGGTTAAAAGACTTCATGAGCTTCTCTCCTTGCAATTAGCCATGTCGTTTTATTCAGAGGAAGGCTCCAGGGAGCCTCGTGTGCCGTGGAAAGTCTGATTTCCACGGTGTTGTGCGGTTCACGAAGCTTTCTCACAAGCAATTTCATTTTAATTTCTATGGTGCCTGCTTATTTTTGTGTCCAATTTGGGAACTCTGTTCAGACCCATCGTTGGCGTAGCTTGAGGGTGTCGCTGACACAGAATTCGGTTGACTCCGGCTGAGTTTGTCTGGGTTGAAAAATACCAGAACACAATGAAGTAAAACAGAAGATGGTCCCTCTCACAGGGCACCTTCTTCAGCAGCATCCTGGGGGCAGTACTTCAGGGATAGAATTAGTCGAGGAGGCTTTGAACTTGATTCAATTTTTTATTCTTCAAAACTTCTCCTGGGAGATCATATTATTTGAGTTCAGCTTTTAAAATCATTTCAGTTTCACCCCGGTTGCTTTCAAGCCTTTTCTTAGGAATTTGTGTAGAATAAAAGCTCTGTGCAGCCAATATCCACGAAAATGAAAAGAAAAATTGATCTGCGTAGACTTCCCTTTCACAACACCGCCAATGAGGGAAAGTCCCACGCCTCTCCTGGAGGAAACAGCTAGCAGTCTTGTTTGCAGGATTCAGATAAATAGCTCCTAGCATTTTCTCTGGATCCAGTTCTCACTTGTTTGTCTCTGTTCTGGCACCTGGATTCCTTAGGCTGTTTTGCAACAGCCTTGAGCTAATTTTGTCACTGGGGTCCTTCTATATTAACCCCTGGAATAGTTTGCCTCAACCAAGTACATCTGACCTATGCTTGAATGTAAATATGAAAATAGAAAACTGAGACTATTAGGCTACTGCTCTATACGGAAAGGAAAACAATCAAAAACCAAGGCACTTGGCAAACTCTCTCAGAAAGTTCTTGGCAAACAATCTTTCCTGTTTCAGTGACCCAGAAGATTGTCTTACCTGTTATCTTTTGGGTACAGAGCTGCCTCACGTCACAGGATTTTCTCATCATCTCATTTCCTGCCTTCTTAGACTGTATCTCTTCTAGGAAGACGCAGATGGGATAAGAAATTTCAGCATTCAGAAACAACGCCGTCAAGACTTCCAAACTTATCTTCTGGCCTGATTCACCAATCCTCCTCCCGAACCCGAACCAGTCCTTCATCCGTTCATTCATTATTTATCTAGTGCTTGCTTTATGCTAGGTCCTGGGGGTATAAAGTTGTCAATGTCTTAAAAAAAATTCCAAGATGCATTAGAAGGCAGTTCTGTGTGATTTGATGCTGTAGGCAAAAATAGATAGTGTCTGAAAGGTTCAGAGAGACGTCCAGAGGCAGGAGCAGCAAGAAACATTTTTAAGCCGAACTATTCTTTCTTGCTTATCTTCTTTGATGTTCCCCTCAAATCCTTATGGTTGGTTGGACTGCTTTGTGTCTCCTAGGTCTTTGGGCTCTGTTGTTTCAGGGTAGGCACTTCCAATAGGCCAGACTTTGGCAAAGGTTCATCATGGTTCCCTGCCAAGGGTTCTCACTGGCAGATGGCAACAGCTGCTGCAGTTGAGTGGAAGAAAGTCCAGGAGGAGCCCTGCAGAATGTCCTTTTTATTATACTAATGACTTCTTTCCTGAGAGCGGCTTTTCATTGTATCAGTGCATGATTGTTTCTGCTAATGCATTTGCTCTGATCATACAAAAACCTAATTACTCTATGTAATGAATCATTAACAATTTCCTTAAATTCATTTCAGTTGTTTGCATGTTGGCATTCAGTTTATGCTAATAACCCTAAAATATTCACGCTTTTAAGTCTGAGATGCAGATGTTAAAAATTTGTTTTAGTAAATGCACGCTGCGGATCTACGTTTTGTAAAACGTTCAAGTGTAAACTCCTAAAGATTATTCTGGAATACGCCATTCTGCTCATCTACCTACTTTAAAGCAGAGCCCCGCCCCCACTTCACCACATCCCGCTCACCAACAGAGTAACACATGGGGACATCTACTGTGAGAACATTAGGTGGTGTTTGTAATGAAGGAAGATTGCAGAGGAAGGGGACAGAATCTTTTCTCATTGGCTTATCCAAAATATTTCAGCCTCTATCCAGTTGGTGAAAGAGATACTAGAAATTAATATTGTTGTTAACTTAAGAAAGAAAAATTAAAATTCAATTCCCAGCACTTCCACTCTTCTGAACTGTATACCGGGACGTCACCTCCTCTACTGAGGACCCACACACCAATCACTTCCAAAGCTTATGAGGTCAGTCTCCCATAATCCTCATTTCACAGATTAGAAAGAGAATTTGAGAAGTGCAGCAACTTGGCCCAAGGTTACAGTATTTCACAGTGGCTCTCAACTGGGCTTAGTTCTGTCTGGTTGGGGACATTTGGCTATGTCTGAAGACATTTTTCACTGTCACAACCAAGCAGGGGCCAACTTACACAATGAGGAAAAGCCAAGGAAGCTGCTTATTGTCCCACAAGAGAAGGTGATCCACCCAGCATGACCCTAATGCTGTGCCTGGGAACCGCGGTGCTGCAGCTGTGTGCACTGCCTCAGTCACAGCTCTGTGGGCTGCTGGTTCCAGAACAGCTGGAGCAGACAGCTGCAGTGGAGAAGGCTGTGTGACTACCCCACCTCCAGCACCTGTGAGTGCGGCTTTGCTTTTCTGTTTGGGGACTTTGGAACTCTGCGGAGGGACTAAGGAAGCCGTGAGTGAATATATATTATTTGACAGGGGCACACCTATGACACAGACCAAATGTCTCAGGTTGGCAAAGTCTTCTCCATACTGGTCAGGTCCAGAATCGGCAAAGCCTTCCTCTGGTTTGAGTGTGAATGTTGACAGTGTGTGCAAGTGTAAGTATTTAGGAACAATTGAGCAGTGTTTACAAAAATTAGCAATTGCGGCTTCCTCCTGGATCTTTTTTTTTTTAAATATTTATTTTTATTTTATGTGCAGCATTGGTGTTTTGTCTGCATGTATGTGTGAGGATGCCAGATCCCCTGGAACTATTGTTACAGACAGTTGTGAGCTGCCATGTGGGTGCTGGGGATTGAACCTGGATCTTTACATCCTCAGACTTCCCACCAACAAAGACCTACACTAGCTAACTCCTCCTCCTGGGCTGGACTTAAGAAGCTTTCTGAGGTTCAGCTTGTTGCAGTAGTAGGTACACTCCATCAGAGCAAGCACAATCTACTGGATCCCAGCTTTTTCAACATGTGTGTCTGGTCTTCAATCACTTGCTGCCACAGAATACCTATGGAGCTGCAGCCCGGGCTGTGCACATAGTTTTTACCTGTGGAAGTCACTCCCAGCCAGTGTCAGATTCTCTGTTCTACAGGCCAGTTTTGAGGAAATTCCACAGAGACCCTGTCTCTGGAGGCACTGAGGCTCAGCTGCTCTCAATGGTCACCATTTAGGTGAGCTGGGGTCCTCTGCCTCCTCCTCTAGTTGAGGCTTGGTTTGCCCCAGGGCTGTTGACACCGTCCACTGCTCTGTGGGACTGAAGTCAGTAAGAACCCTTCATCAGTACTTACCACTTCCTTGCCCTCTTCTTCCAAGGTGACCTCCTAAATATGATCCCTGTGCATGTGTGTGCACAAAACCCACCTTTAACTAGGGTTTCCTGCATGATCACGGGTGGGAAGTTATTAGTTGAGAAAGGACATTGTCCCAGTGGTTATAGTACTGATAACTATGACTCCCCAATGCCAAGGATACCAGCCTGTATCTCATCTGGGAGAAATGAGGCCTTTGGAAGCTCTCCCTCAGTCCATGACTGACTTGACAGACTTCATCTTGTGAAGGCAGCCACTGCTGCTATGAGTTCTTGGGCATGGTGGCCCTGGCGCCCATGAACACGTTCCCAATATTGCAATTTCAACCATTCTTTCCAATCATCATTTGTACAATTTCCCACATTTCTTTTCTCCTCCATCCAGCCTGAGCAGGAGGTGACTCATCCGTCCTGTACTTTAGATGGTTGTCATGTGACTTCTGTACCCCAGCTCTCTGCTTCCCATGCTGACGTTCCACCCATGCCCACGATGTAGCTTATAGCTTATGATTTGACTATTCCGATAATGGCTGTCGCTCAATGGAAAGTTCAAGAATCCAGTAGCTGTTTAGTCTACAAGACTGATGCTTCAGAATTATCAAATCCCAGGATCCCAAAGAAGTGTGCTCTACTGCCAGTGAAGGAGTGAACTTGCCAGTCAGAGCAAAGGGAAGCAGGCAAGTGGAGGGTTCCTTTGTCCCAGTCACTGGAAGGTGCGACCTAAATTTAAGATGGATTTTCCTACCTCAAGAGATCCAAATTTTTTTGGGGGGGGGGTGGTTCTTCCCACTTCAAATGATTCAATCAAAAAGAATGCTTCATAAGCCTACCCACCATCTTGGGATTTAGTTAATTCAGGACGCAGTCAAGTTGACAACCAAGAATAGCCATCACAACCACACATATCCATGAGGACTGAAAGTGACCTGCTCTGTTAACACTTATGAAACAGATTCTTCCAAGGTCCCAGGAGAGGTGCTCCACCATTGTCTAACTAACAACTGTAAGTGAGAGATTTAAGGCTTTTTAGAAGAACTTTGACATACTCAATGATCTGTACATAAACAGTCTTTCTTAAAAGAAATTTATCCCCCCCCCCCGCCCCCAGCACAGAGTATTCTGATCTGGGTTTCTCCTCCCTTGTCTCCTCTGAGATCATCTGTATCTCCCCACCCATTCAATTCCATACCTTCTTTCTCTCTTTCTTTAGAACAAATAGACCAATAAAAAATAAGCAGTCAGAATAAAACAATGCAAACAGAGAAATGAGAAAAGGAAAGACACAAAACAAAAACATAAAAAAAGTACAAGAAACACATATACACAAGACATGCATACATGCACACACACAAAACTCATGCAAACACAAAAACCATAATAGATAAGCAAAAGAGAGTTAAGGTAAAAAATAATAATAATACACCATTGAGTTCATTCTGTGTTGGCCATGTACTGCTGGGAGCGGGGCCTCCCCTTGAGTGTACCCAGTGACTCCACTGGGAAAATGACCTTTCCCTCTGTGAGAGGTTGTCAGGTGAACAGCCGTTGGCTTAGAGATGGGAGCTCACGTCCCTTCTCAGGGATGGGACTCCATCCAGCTTGGCCCTCTGCAGCCCCCGTACATGCCGCCAGTGTCCTGGGTTCGTCTGTACACCAGTCCTTCTGTGTTTAAGACCTTGCTTCCTTCATGTAGTCTGTCCTCACCGGCTCTTCCAACGTCTCTGCCTCTTCTTTCACATGGCTCCCTAGACCTAAGGGGAGGGCTTTAAGTCACTCCCAGACATAGTGTTCCAATGTCTCTTGCACACAGACAAGTGTGGGGGTCTGTGCTGGTTCCCATCCCCTGCAGGAAGAAGCCGCTCTGACACTGTCTGAGCAGGACCCTAAACTGCTTCCCATTGGGCGTGGCTTCTGGGCACCCGGATACGGAGTCCCATTATGGTTTCTTTGCCTTCACCTTTCAGTCAGAATTCCTAAAACCTATTTTTAAGGATCTGGACTGCTTTTTATACGTCAGCCCAGCTGACAGTCTTTCTTCCTGATAACCACTCGGCTGAGAAGCAATTCCCCTATGCAAATTCAGTGTGCACTTTTAGTCCGTAGGCAAATACTAGTTCCTCCACTAACTTGTAACTGGCAGCCCTTTGGGGTGGGAGTGGGGGTGGGGCACCAGGGATTGAACTCAGGGCCTTGTACAGGCTAAGTGAGCACTCTGCTCCTCAGCTACCGCTGTTTTTATGCAGGCTCTCACTAAGTTGCCCAGCTGGTCTTGATCTTGAATGTGCTTTTCACAAAAGCAATGGAGCTGCAGAGGAGCTGGAGGAAGAAAGTCAAACGCAGTGATTTCTAACTTTTAAGTTGAGTTGTTGTCTTACAGACACCAGAATGTTGTAGACAACATCAACTCGATTTTGTAGAATTGAGTTTTTATTCTAATGGAGTATTCCAATTAATGTAAAATTTGATAGGCATATAGATGGATGTGCAATTTCTACCTGCATTTTATTTTGGTTACACAACACTATGAAAGCCAGGCAAATAATTGTTTTAACAGAGTTTAGGAAGCCACTTTGCAGTCAGTAAATTTTATTAAGCATTTGCATAAAGTTATTGTATATGGCACACCTTAACATGCTGATGGTATTCCACACACTAAATGTGATGCCATTGGCTTATTTAACATTTGGCACGACGACACACGAGACTGCACTTTAAGCAGGAATCTCAGTGTAGGGCTATTATTCTGGTGGTGGTGCTGGCACTGGCTACTGAGGAGGAAGGAAAGAGACGGAAATGGTTGGCTGGTCTCCGAATGTGACATGGACACAGCAGACGCATGCTATTACAGTTTTATGGGGAGCAACCAGGGATCCTTAGGACAGGGAAGGGGCGCAGCCGGGGACAGCATAGGAAGAGACCCTGTCCCTGCGGAGCAGGCGCTGTCATGGCAGAGTGTGAGCACGCAAAGAACCCGACAAATGATAAAAGCGTGTCATGTCATGCATGCAGGACCTTATAGATACGATCAACTTGAATTTATGAAATTTAATTTTTAACCAAGTGAAGTGGTTTCAATTAATGAAAACTTGTAAGTTGAGGGGTTTTCAGGCCCACCTTTGCTAAGGAGAGAGTCAGGCTGAAGAGGAGAGCTAGGAAGTGGTATGAGGGAAGTCAGGACAGTGGCACTCGCTGGGGCCACTGTGGACATCTGAGTGCAGATCTTCATAAAGAGAGGGTGAGTAGGGAGGGAGTCTCCAGTGACGGGGCAGAGGGTCACAGCATAGGAACAGTGAGTCACTGCCGTGGGAAAGGGCTAGGGCCATGTCAATGTCACAGGGTTCAAGGCATACAGACTATTTACGGTACTGTTCTAACTCTCAGAAGAAATGAAGTTATTAGGATTTTAGAAGAGGAAGTGATATAATGTCATTTACAATTTTGCTAAAAATCTTTCTCACTATTGTGCTGAGAGTGGACGAAGCAAAGGGGACCTAGAGAGGTTGGTAAGAGATGGAACAGACAGCTGGGGTTGCCAATTCAAAATCCCACAGGGTGGGTGATGTGAACAGTAGGCCTTTATTCTTCTCAGTTTAGGAAGCTGGGAAGTACAGACTCAAGGTACCAAGTAGGAGCGTTTCATACTGAGGCCTCTTCCTCAGCTTTAAGTAACTACCATGTCACCTCGTGTTCATGTAGCTTTTCTGTGGTAGGCATGAAGAATAGAGAAAGAGAGAGATGGGGGATCTCTTATTGACCTTCCTTTCTTATAGGATAAGCACACTAATGCCAAAGTGCTAGGGTCCCACTCTCTTGGGGCTATCTAGTTCCAATCACCTTTACCGTGGTGGTTTAAAGAGAATGCCCCCCATAAACTCATATATTTGAACATTTAGCCTGCAGTTGGTGAAACTGTTTGGGAAGGATAGGAGGTGTGGCCTTGTGGGAGGAGGTGTGTCACTTGGGGTGGGCTGTGAGGTTCCAGCAGCCCATGCCAGTCCGTTAGCTCTCAGCTGCTACTCCAGCACCATGCCTGCCTGTTGCCATGCCCCTGCCATGTGATGCTCATGGACTGACTCTGAAACTGTAAGCCCCCAATACAATAAACCGTTTCTTCTATGATTTGCCGTTGCCATGGTATCTCTTCGCAGCTATAGAAAAGTGACTAAGACATCTCCCAAACTCCAAATGCCACCACATTGGTTCAGCATATGAATTTGGGGGAGACACAAATCTTCAGTTCACAACAGGTCACTGCAACAATTCGGGTGAGAGATGGCTGAGAACAGGGTACAGTTGAGGATACAAACTTTTTAAAAGTAGAGTAGATTATCTCGGCTGAATAATCTGATATAGATGTTGGGAGAAACAACGAGTGAGAGGCAGGAGAGGACACTGGGCAGGCATGCTATTATTACTGGTTACTGTCATCTTCAATATTCATAAGCAGTGCTCAACACAGCAGGCAGCTAGTAGTCGCTGGGACAGTGAGATTCAAAAGTTCTTGCTTTAACAAGTTTCAGTTTGTGAGTTAATGTGAGCAGGGCATGCCACAGTGAATTTGGTCCTGTTTGACCCTGCGACTGGAGTCATGAACGTGCCAGGCCAGGGATGTCAATACTCTTTCCATACAGGCTGTCCTGTGCAGCTGAAGAAGGCTCTGCCACAGGTCCCAGCAGCATTCCCCTGGGAAGCATCATAGCTTTGCTTTTATGTATTTTGTTTTCTAAAAATCACCGTTTCACTCACAAGTGGTCTTTTATTAATGGCTGTCTTGGGTACAGTCCCCACCACCTAAGGTCTAGTGACTCTACAGGCAGAAGTTATCTCAAGGGTCCCCATGTCACCATCCAGAAGCTGGCAGAGGTCTCCTGCTTTCTCCACACACAGTCAGGTGCTCTGATTTGATCTGCTTCCAACTGCAGTGCAAGAGAGAGTCCATGGGTTACGTGAATTTAAATACAGATGTGGTAAAGTTCTTCTATTTGGAAAGGGAAGTTACATGTGAGGTCAGTACTAATCATAGATAAAGGCTGGCTTTTGTCTTGATGTCTCGGCCGACAGGAGAAAATAACATTTTCCTAATTAACGAAAATGTTAGAATGTTATAGAGTTCTTTTTAAAAATTTACATTGCGTGTACATCTTCATGTGGCTGTGTACGGGAGTGAGAATATAGATAGATGTGTAGGCCAGACCTTGGTGATGAAAGTCCTCCTCAGTTGCTCTCCACCTTACTTTCTGAGACAGGATCACTTATTGAACTAGGCACTCACTCATTTGGAAGGGTCAGTTGTCTGGGACCCAGCAACCTGCGTGTCTTCACCCCTCCAGCACAGTGAGTGTACTTGTGCACACCCTCACCTGCTTGTTGGGTGGGTGGGTGAGCGCTAGGGAGCTGGACTCAGTTCTTCACACTTCACGACAAGAATTTTTCTGGCCCAGTGATTTCCCAAGGCCTTGAGTTGTAGCCGTCACCATGGAAGCAAATGTCAGTCTCAGTTAGAAGACTTTGAGCCACCATTCTATTAGATGCACGTCTTGATATAGAATTTAATTATTTTGTTAAATCAATGAAAAATTTGTCTTCTCAATTCTATGATAATCGGAAATTATCTTTATTTCTTCACATTTTTATGACTTTTGTCTACATGGATGCTGACCGACGTTTCTGTCCCACCTGGTCCTGGTCCCTCAGTCATTCAGTCCCAAAGAAACACACAGAGGCCTACATTAATCATAAACTGGTTGGCCTTTTATCTCAAGCTTGTTACTAACTGTTACATCCTACATTAACCCATAATTCTTGTCTGCGTTAACCACATGACTTGGTATCTTTTATCAGTCAAGCATTCTCATCTTGCTTCCCCTGTGTCTGGGTTACAGCTGCAGACTGAACCTTTGCTCTTCCCAGAATCCTCCTGAGGTTGCCCAGTCTACTGGCCAATCGACATTTTATTAGACCAGTACAAGAGACAAATCTTTACAGGGTACAAGACCATTGTCCCACAGCAATGGGCTTTTCAAATATTAAAGACTTTCTGTTGTAGAACGGAGTAGAAGGTGGTCATTAGAGACCGGGAGATGAGGGAAGCAGAGGGAAAGGAGTTAGAGAAGAATACGGAGAGGAGGATCCAGCTGCTGTGCAGCACAGTCCAGGTATCTATCACTCATAGAATCCTACGGCCAAATACGGTCTTAAAAAGTGTGATAAAATGGCTCCTAACAACATTCTGCTGTACCTATAGATCAGTGCCTTATTCAGCCATCCTCAGAGAAGCTTCCTCCCGCAGAAGCTGGGAGCAGATACAAAGACCCTCAGCCAGATGTTACACAGAAAGAGAGATCTTGAAACACACAGCTCCATCAAATCCCTCCCCTCAGAGCTCAGGGAACCTCACAGAAGAGGGGGTGGAAAGAGTGTCAGAACAAGGGGGATGGAGGACACCAGGAGAACAAGGGCCTCTAAATTAACTGAGCAAAGCTCACATAAAACTTCCAGAGACCGAGGCAGCATGGACAGCGCTGACACGGGTCCACACCAGGTCCACTATGTACTTGTTACAGCTCTCAGTTTAGTGTTTTTGTGGACCCCTGGGTGAATGAGTGTGTCTCTGATTCTTCTGCCTTCTCTCGGGGCTCTTTTCCTGCTGTTGGTTTGCCTTGTCCAACTTCAGTGTGAGTTTTAAAATTTTATCTCACTATATTTTGTTTCGTTATGTTTTGCTGTTCTTTTCTAATGAGAGGCCGAGAGGGAGTGGATCTGGAGGTGAGGAGAGGTGAGGAGGAGCTGAGGAGCAAAGGGAGGGCAAACTGTAACCAGGATATATTGTATGAGAATAGAATCTATTTTCAATAAAAGGGAGAGAACACTATGGCATCGGAGTTCTCATCTGAGTAGTTGCACAGATCACATTTAATGATAACTTATCCCTTTTGTTGGAAAAAGTTTCCTAGTGATTATAAATTAATATAAAGCTATCTAGTCTTTTAGCTATTGTTTTGTATCATCCTATATTAAATATTCATTCTGAGAAATTAAAAAAATAATGCTATCAGTTTAAATATGAGAAAACAACATTAAAATACGGCTTAACACCTTAATTTTGAATATATACAAGCCAATGTTAAAGTTCAAATGGAAAAGGAAAAAAACAAGAATAATCAAGAAAAATTGGAAAGGTTCATGGGAGTACTAACTTTTCTATTTCAACTTATTTGAAATTCTCAGTAACAGAAACAACGTGGGAATGCTTTCTATGGAAAGATGGATAGGCCTACCATAAAGTAGGTGACCCGACTTATAAGAACACTGTCCTCTAAATGAGTCAGTTGATGGCAACAGTTCCATTGCAATGTTGGCTCAGTGGGGAAGGTGGACACCTGCTCAGTGGCTCAGTGTGTAACCTGAGAACTGACCTTTCCAATCCTAGACTTTCTCCTATCCTTCTCCTTCATTCCACAGTAACAATTTCCAACCAAATGCTTTCCCAGAATCCGTTATTACTGCTGTTGTAAACCAAGATTTGGAGGACTAAATGAGGAGGCATGGGTTTATATGGTCCAATGTTATTCCGACATTTTCCAAACAGCTTTGGGATTGTATTTATATCTATACAAATCTACTTTCTGTTGCTTTCTGTGGGATTTGTGGTCAAACCCATGACCTCTTGCATGGCAGGCCTGTTCTGTATCTACAATAATTTGTGTCTGATGCTTCACAACAGCAATGCTGAGAAGCACCAAGTCAGTTTTAGCTCTATTATGCAGCTTCTGGGTTAGAAATTA
The DNA here is from genome assembly GCF_014885135.2 of Alexandromys fortis. Lineage (NCBI taxonomy): Eukaryota > Metazoa > Chordata > Mammalia > Rodentia > Cricetidae > Alexandromys > Alexandromys fortis. The sequence goes on from NW_026068008.1 coordinate 4,232,870, forward strand.
CAAGTGTGTGGTTGTGCAGTTCTGGTTTAAGGCATCTCACGATGCTGCAATCATGGCTGCAACTGAGTCGGAGGTTATTGAAGGATGTGCAGGGCTGGAAGGCTGGTTTCCAAGGAGCCTGTCTTACATCACCAGGAAGGTGGTCCTGGGTGTTGGTGGAAGGCTCCTAGGGTCTCCCATAGACTATTTAGGTGCCCATGTGGCATGGCAGTGGACCAACCCCAGAGTAAACAAGCTGAAAAAAAACAAGAGAAACTTCTCACCTTCTATGATATCACTTCCAAGGTGCCATTCCATTTTGGAAACATCTGATTGGTTAGACACCTGTACCAGGCTTTCTTTTGGGCTACCAACTAGTTCCCAAATCATAACATGGAGACTTCTTATTAGTCATGAATGCTCGGCCTTAGCTTATGCTCGTTTCTGGTTAGCTTTTTTTCTTTAACTTAAATTAACCTGTTTCTCTTCAGCTCCATTTTGCCTCAGGGATTTTTACCTTTCTTTCTGTTTGTCCTGTTCTGTGTCTGCTGGCTGGCCCCAGGCACCTCCCTCTCTTTCTCTCTTATTCTTTCTTCTTGTTCCTGAGCATAGATTTCTTTTTCTCTTTACTTTATTCTCTGTGCCCACCAGCCCTGCCTTTCCCTCTTCTGACTAGCTATTGGCCATTCCTCTTTTTATTAGGGCAATCAGGTGCCTTAGGCAGCCAAGGTCAAACAGATGCAACACATCTTTACATAATTAAAGAGATGCAGCAAAACCAGATGTAATACATCATTACATCATTAACAAAGGCAGCAAAGATGTAACACATCTTTGCCTAGTTAAAATAATATTCCACAACAGAGACCTATGTTCTATTTAACACAGAAGGAGGGCCCACAGAGTATGAAATCCAGTGGGCATATCTTGGTGGCTGGCTACCTCAACACAACTGTTGCCAGAGAGACTCTTGGAAACATCAGGCTATCCTACAAAACTAAAGACTTGGAAGAAATCAAGTTGATGAAAATTTCATGAAATAATGAGGATAATACATCTTTCATAATGAACTCTGCTCTTCTTTCCGCTACATTAGGTTTCATTGACAATGCTGCTCTAGAACTTGGTCGGCAGAATTATGAAGTAATTGGCGAAATCTACTGGGTCAATAATTGTTTGCCAACGCATCAATTGCTGTAAGGCAGATGGATTGGAGATACTATCAGCCCTGTTTGTTGAGCACTGAGATTTTTTCCTTCTAATAGTGTGTTTATCAGCTGCTATAAGGCTACAGTGATTAAAAAATACTTTTTTACAACTTTATGTTTATCCTATGTTCATTTTAAAAGCCCTTCTAGTATAACAAAGAGTCAACATCTCCATCAATGAATTATGAAGCCAATTTTTAGTGAAAAAAACAAGTGGTATTTTTAGAATAGGTCATCAATTCAATTTTTCTCTCATGTAGAAGAATCACCTGAGAAGACCCATTTGAAGGGTAGTTTGAAAACCTAAAATATATACATTTATGAAAGTGATGTAACTGGAATTGTGAACTAACGGGATATGGAGCCCCAGTTAGACATCTCACATCATCAGCTGAAGCTTGCAGTACTGGGAATGGGTTACATCTAATTGATCTCTGCTCATGGAAATCCCCAAACAACCCAGACTGTTGCCAAGGCGATTGCTTGCTCTCCACGAACTGATTGTGAGGTTCTCTTGCTGAAGACAACACCTAGACAATTCATTGAACAGGGCAAAATCAAGCTGGAGACTACTAGCCTTCACCCCACTGGCTAATGTTCAGGATACTGGAAAGAGTGAGAGACCTTGGAATACTCTGATCTAACTGGGATGTCCCTCTCTGCCAGTTCCCTTCCCTTGGGGCTCACAAAGCCCTGAAGAAGAGGAGGCAGAAAGAGTGTAAAAGCCAGAGGGAATGGAGAATTGATGTGGGAGTGATTTCTTATTAATAAAGAAACTGCCTAGGCCCCTTGATAGGCCCACCCTTAGGTGGGTGGAGAAAACAGAAGAGAATTCTGGGAGAAAGAAGCTTAGTGAGGAGTCGCCATGATTCTCCCGGTCCAGACAGACGCAGGTTAAGATCCTCCCTGGTAAGCCAGCTCGTGGGCTACATAGAATATTAGAAATGGGTTAGAACAATATTTAAGAGCGAGCCAACAAGAAGCTGGAACTAGCCGGGCCAGGCAGTGTTTGAAAGAATACAGTTTCCGTGTAATTATTTCGGGCATAAGCTAGCCATGCGGATGGCTGGGTGCCGGGGATGCAGCCCCGCCACTTCCTATCTCAACAGAGAATCTTAAGAAAATAAGGCCTTATAAATAGAGCAGGGCTGGTGGACCCCTGTACTCACAGGGACTGGGGCAGCATGCAAAGAGCTGCACGGAGCTACACAGAGCTGCACAGAGCTGCAGAGGCCTGGTTCTGATGGGGTCAGAGTGCCCAGAGGGGTGTCTTTGCATCCATATGCATTTCCTGAGCTTTTTCTTAGCCTCTTTTTCTAATGGCTTGTTTTGTCTTATTCTAGTTTGTTTTTTATTTTATCTAATTTTATTTTATTAGTATTATTGCTTGTATCCTAATGAGAGACAGTTGTGTGTGGGGATTTGGGTAGAGTGAGGGAAGTGGGGAAGGATCTGGGAAGAATTGGGGGAGAGAAACCATAATCAGAGTGTATTGTACTAAAAATGTATTTTCAGTAAAAACAAAACACTGTTTTCAGTACCTAGTCACAGAAAAAAACTCATTAGGTCTGAAGTAAGGTCTTAGAACCAAAACTTTAAGTAAGTGTTGGTCTGGTCCTGAAATAGCAGTCCACAGCAAGGCACATAGAATATCCCCAACAATCACTAATGCATCATGTCTGTCTCCAGCAACTTGCAGACTCAACCTACAACACAAAAGAGTTCTGGCTAGAGGATCTCTCAAACGTTAATCCCTGAAAGAGTGGTGTATTGGGAAAATGTATACATACCAGAACTTTCTATGATTAGCAGTAAAGCTCTGAAGACAATCTGTGGTACAATGGGGTGCAAAGAAAAGAGTTTGTCTCCTTATGTAATAGCAGACAGTAGAGAACTTGCTTTGGATGAAGAGCTGAGGATGAGAACAGGCAGACAGCACAGCTCTACAACAAGCTGTGGTTAATTAGGATGCCCACTCAGACTGGACCACACGTCATTTCCCGGGAAGGGCACTACCAGCAAATGAGTAGGAATTAAGATTGCTTATAGCACCTGCACTACGGGATGGCACACTAGCTGGGAACTAAACACACACACACATACATACACACACACAGATGAGACACGGGGACACGGGTCATCCTTGATACAAGAGTACCAAGTTTACTGTGCTCCAAGGAAGCTTATATAGGGATCCTTAATTGATAGCCATGGCTCAGCTCTTGGGATCTTTCAGCTTCAGACCTCACCAGAACCCACTCCCCTGCCATCAGGGACTCGTGCTCAGAGCAGCTGCAGGCACAGGAAAACATTATTTTGCTCAGTTCACTCCAGCAGGCAAAGGGTATGAGGCAGGCAAAGAAAGTCAAGGGGCCAGGGGTCTGTAGCCCCCAACAATTCCTATCAGCCTATACTGTGCATATAGCTTTAGCAGTCACTATACATAATATGAAGGTAAAATATAAATATTTCTCACTTCACTAAAGCCTACGTGTTCTCAAAGAATACCCAGCCATTTCGAGTTTTAAAACTGATGAGCTGGGGAGATGTTGCAGTGGGTAACGCACTTGCCACACGAGCCTGAGGACTGGAGTTTGAATCCTCAGTGCTCAAGCAGATGCTGTGTAAGTACCAACATCACACTGAAGGGGAAGAAATAAGATCCTCAGAACAGGAGACCTAGCTAGACTCACGAATCAGTGAGCTCTGTGTTCATGTGAAAGATTCTGCCTCAAAACATAAAGTAGAGAATGATGGACGATGACCTCTCATGTAAACCCCTGGATTCCACATGCATGTACATACACACACAAATGTGCCTAGCTACATGTGAACATTCATACACATATGCAATTATGCCATATACATACACAAAATAAAAATTAAAAATGCAAGTGAAAAAAATCAATGCATCTCTGGGTTGGAGTCCTGGAATTACTGTGACAAAGAACTCTCAGGCTGTGTCCTTTACAGAAACCAATGTCCTCACAATTCTGGAGTCGGTAAGTCTGAAATCAGCGTGCCAGCAGGTTCGTCATGGGAAGGTTCTGTTTTAGCTTCTTCTGGCCTCTGAGCTGCTTGTCTTCCTGTGCATCTTTTCTGTGCCAGCTGTATCCCAATCTCTCCTCACACAGTCAAAATTTCACTAGACAAAGTTGTATCTGGTGACCACATTTCTACTTCATTACTTTTGGAACTATCTAAGTGCGGCCTCACATCCTCTTCTTGGGAGCAACAAATTTCAATGCATACAACACTATTAATTATCCTTGTAAATTCCTATACTTGTGTTTTGGGGTTGGGATTAAAGATCCCTAATAAATAGGGTTAGAACAGAACGTATGTAAACATGCACACACACACACACACACACACACACACACACACACACACACCCCGCTTTGGGCTAAAGCACTTGGGTGTGCATAGATGTTGAAGGCAATGGGAATGACCCGGTAAACAATGAAAATGAAGTGGATGCCTTGCCCTCATCCTCAAGAGTCTTCCACTTATTTCCTATGCAAGAAACAGGCGTGAGGGAAGATGAAGTTGGCTAGCTAAACTGAATTGAATTTGGAGTGTGTTTAGGTTCTGCAGCCAAAATGCCCAGGCGAGGTGGTAATTGTTCCTTCACGGCTCACACTAGCCTGGCGTCCTTCCAGGAAGATTGGAACAAAGCAAACTGGAGACAAGTAGCCACCGAAGCACTAGCCAGGAGAGCGTGTTTGGACTCAGTTATTTTAATCTTGAGCATGGGAAGCTAAGTGGTCATCAACGGTTTTCACACAGCTGTCGCTGAGGCTTCTTGTTGTTGTCGTTCTCTTTGTCTTTTACTTTTTCTCTTCGGAACACGGCCATGCTTTTAAACATCACTATTTCCCTTAGGACAAGATGGGACATAGATACAATGGTAAACACTTTGGTAAACTAAGTCAGGCTTTCAAAAGCTTGCCATTGCAAATAAGAAATAAGAGTCAAGAATAGGTCAAATGATGAATCAAGCTAAATCCTGTTTTTTAAATAGGATTTTTTTAAATGAGAGTGGAATTGTGCTAATTTAGTCACTTGCAGATTTAATAGGAAGAACAGTCTCAGATCCGCAGCTGTTTGTGTTTCATGTGATCAACTAGAATGGAAGTGAGCGGTAGTGGTTCATGGGATTCCCTTTGATCCTGACATTTCATTTTCTCCCCCAGAATGGCATTTCTGGTACAAATTTTAACATTTTGTTTCCTCATCTTGCTCTGAAACAGTATCTCCACCACAACCAGCCTCTTTCTTGATACCCTGTAGGCAGTTTTACCATAAACAAGATTCCTGATCTGCTTTCATTTGTGTTTCTCTGTGGGTCTTTCTGAGGATATGGAGAAGGACGGCAAATGTCTTAGGGTTTTTATTGCTGTGAAGAGACAACATGACCACAGCAACTCTTAAAAAAGGAACATTTAATTGGGGTGCCTTACTTACAGTTGAGAGGTTCAGTCCATTATCATCACTACAGAAAGCATGGTGGCATGCAGGCAGAAGCAATGCTTGCGTAGCTGAGAGTCCTGCATTTCGCAGGCAGCAGGAAGTCAACAGATACAATGGGTGGTATCCTGAGCATAGGAAACGGCAGAGCTTGCCCCCACAGTGACAAACTTCCTCCAACAAGGCCACACCCATGCCAACAAGCCACACCTCCTAATAGTGTCACTCTCTATGAGATTATGGGGGTCAATTGCATTCCACAGCATATAAAATAGAAAATCAGACTTCAAATTTATTTCTTACAAACTTTATATGTGTAAACGAACTTGCCATTTTGCTAAATCAGTATGCACAGTTAAAATTGATAACAGAATCAAAAGTATCCGACTTTATCTCTCGCTTTCAACTGTATGCTTTTATATGCCTAAAATGCAGTTGTACCTTAGAAACAACGTTCTATGAACTAGAGAACAGAGCTTCACTTGTAGCAGAGTATTTTCTTTAACCTACTTATTTTCATTGCTTCCAGTTAAAACGTTAATAAAAAATTTTCCCAAAGTGATACAAAGCACAGGATTTTAAGAAAAAAAATCTCAGGCTTGCATAATTTTACTTGGCTAAAAATTCACCATGTGCTCTGACTTGAGCTGTCGCCTTTAGGGTAGTGACTGTGTAGCCAACTGGATCTGGCCTTAAGTCTCTGCTTTGATAATGAATTTAAAGAGGCGCTTACTTTATCTTCCTTAGGCTGACTGTGCTCCATGTTAGCCTGAGATGACGCTCATCTAAGGGGACTCTCCGGAGAGGAGATTGTAGATGCATGGTGATTAGCAGCCACTGGGTTAGGTGTATCTTTGAGGATATGCCCAGCTTTAACCACGAAGGAAGACACAGCTGAAGATAGATGGCACTCAAAGGCCTGTGCCCTGAGTACAAAGGACAGGGAAAAGAAGAGCACTGGTCCTCACCTGTCCACGCCTCCTCCTGGACTGCTGCGATGTGGGAAATCCTAGCTGCTTTCGCCCATACCAAGCCTTTTCTACCATGTGCCAAAATAAAGCCTTTGTCACATAAGTTGCTTTTGCTCATAGGGATGGGAAAAGTGACACATGAGTGATAAATGCTTTACTTCTACCAGAACTCACTTTCCTAAGCTGTTCTGAATGTTAACATTCTATAAGAAAAACAGGGCATTAGACTCAGAACAATGCAGAAATTAGATTGGCCAACTGCTTACCCCAAGCAAGGACCCTTGACTTTGTAGCTGTGGTTTGAACACACTCAGGAAGAGTGCTCACCAGATGCCTGTGTTTCTGGCTCTGTGGTGAACTGCTTTAATTATGACCATATTTTCTAGGTCACTTTATGCATAAATATTGACACCCTGCTTCAAAATTAGTATTAGAAAATTGCAGCCAGTGACTTGTAGGGTTTCCCATTTGTGAGGACCACAGCTCACATAGCAAGGAAAAAGAACAATATCATAATATCTAAACGAAATAGTGCGTGCTTAGGAGTGTATCTCTTAGGAAACAGATGGCTCTTTGCTGAGAACAAAATATGATTATGGTGTTTGCATGCCAGGAATCTCATACTGTTCAGTAAGGCTAGCAGTAGCTATTTTAGAATGCGGACCTTCAAATTGACAGGCCACTCAACTGTGCTAGCCTTGACTCTGTGCAGCAGGATACAGGGGAGATGCATCTTCAGGGAATCAGTGTGCTGATCCTGATCTGTGCAACAGCACCATGTGCAGATCCACACGAGCAGTCCACGCTAGTGTCAGGATACACTATTTTGGTTTCAGTGGGCAATAACAGCGCCACACAAAAACAGTATAGTTTGTCCTTTCTTTACCTGTCTTTATGGATTTAGTGTTTACCTCGTGTGTGTTGCTTTGACTGTTATTAATGCATTGTAACATCAACACGATGAGACATTTTTGTTTGTTTGTTTGTTGTTTTATGTGAGAAGCCTGATTAAAGAATGTCAAGCCTTCAAAGAGAAAGGACATGGAAACTGGGCAGATTAGCAAAATGGGTGGAAGAAAGGGGAAGACCAGAGCTATTCCTGAGCTAGAACCATCCGCTCTTCAGGTTTCAACTCAGCGGCATCAGCTGAACTATCTCACACAGGGGTACTGGGAAGCATCTAGAGATATTTCTGGTTGTCTCTACTGTACTCCACTGGCAGGAACGTGCATGCTTCTAAACATCCTGTAACCCCACAACAAAGAATTTGGTCTCAAATGCCAGTTTTGGGTCTTTATGCCTAAAAAGCCCTACAAATTGAATGTCGAGGTCATATATGTATATGTATATGTATATGTATACGTATATATGTCCCTACATATGTTTTATCAGATAATATCTCTGATTGTAATAAAGTAATTCTTACATTTTATCAATCTCACTTGTTCAGCATTATAAAGATTCTATAATATAAAATAGAGTTATTTCTGAACATGACATGGGCACAAGACTTTTCCAAAGACACAACTTACTCTGGTCAGATAGTGAAGTTAGAGTTGTCGTCCTTCCAATATGGTAGAAAAGGAAAGCATGTGGCCACCAGTAAGTGAGGGATATGTAAATCCCTTCAGCCCATTTCCATTCATGGGCACTATGCAGACTCTGACGACCCAGAGCTGTGTGGGGCAGCGAGGTGAATCGATGACCGTCAGCGGATTAACGAGGGGAAAGAAGCCGAGTTCATTCCATGTGTGGTACACCTGAGGTACAGGGCTGATCCAGAGGTGAGAACGGGCTAATGGCTGGACCGTCACACTGTAGCCCAGTGCTTTTGTAAGATATTCTGTCACATTAGTGAGCAAGAAAAGTTACCTAGTGCACCTCCTCCTCTCAAATTCCCAGAAAGAGAGAGAGAGAGAATGACTTGGGGAAAAAGACGAGTTCCTGGGACCCCTGACATCTATTGCAGTCTCTGTGGGTGTGGTATTAACCTCCATCTTCCTCTCTGTAATAGGAGTTAGTTTTTCTGTGGTAGACTGGGTTTTCTGGGGAGGATTTATGACCACTGAGTTCCTGTAATAGGACCTAGGACCTGTAGCTAGAGAGGAGAAGGTGAGAGAAAGCATGTATTATTCCTTTAGAGCCTTCGGTTTGAAGTTCCAAGAGTCATGTTTTCGTTGGCATTTTATAACTTCGTCCCAGAGAAACAAGCTCAAAGAAGCCGACCGTCTCCCTTCATATTCTAGACTAGACAGGAGACTACATAATTCTCATCCCTTGGTCCTTTGTTACTGTGAACCGTAATTCCTGGGTGCCGTGCACTGGGTGCTTATTTTTCCTGGGTGGGCTGGCGGCGGGAGTAGGCTGATTGCAACGAACAGCTGAAGATTCCCCTGTGTAATCTACTCTGGGCAGACAGGCACTAAAGGTGTCTTGGTCCACCTTCTGTTATTATAGCAAAATACCCGTCACTGGGAAGTTACTGAAGGAAAGAAGCTTATTTGGGCCCACAATGTGGAGGCTCAGAGCTGGCAGGAACCACGTCATGATGGAAAGTAGAAGGGCAAGTGGGTACACTAGAGGGGACAAAGCCCAGAGGAAAACAGTTTGCAACAACCAGCTCTAATCTCATGGGACCCTGCAGCCTCTCCTGGGTCCTAACTCATACCTGTGGATGTGGCATGGCTCCTTCTGTGGGCGCTTCCACAGCCACAGCCTAGAGGGATGCATGCTTGCTTCTTTTTCACGGCTATGACTGAAGCACGAGATCATAACTCGGTGAGGACATCTCAAGCTACTACCAATGCCACCTCTGTAAATAGGCCATTGGTTAAGGCAAGTTTGAAGGGTGGGTCCAATGTGACAGACGACCCTACAGCTCTAACACTGAGGTACAGATGTAAACAATAATTCACCCCGCCAGACCAGACCAACTGAGCATGTGTATTCTCAAAGAGTGTAAAAGTCTTTAACGGCAACGCATGGCTTTAACTATGGGAAAGAAAGGCTGGTTCTGACCATGTGGGCTGTGGCTGTGTCCCCAGGCTCTGCACACGAGTGTGAGAAACTGAGCCAAGTGGATTTTTCTGTAGTCTCCTCTCAGCCATTTGCTAAATGTAAGTAACATTTCCGGGTGACCCACCGTTCTCTCGCTGGGAGGCGCTCAGCAGGAGCAGAGGACTCTTCACCGTCTAACTGCTCAGCCCTGATGACTTCGCTACAATTATTTGCTGCTATTTACAGCATTTGCAGAATAGAGGGAAAATGTCAGATAAGCACATGATATTGTCCTCATCTCTCCCTCCAAGGGATATGGCTTTGTAATTTGTTTAGCATTTTAGTAAATCCATTAACCTTTCACCCTGGACGCAGAAAATGGGTTCGATGGTTTAATTCTGTTCCCCCAGGAGTCTATAACCACATCGTAAGCTGCAGCATGTTGGACATTAATTAGAATACATTTTCAGTCACATTCAGATTCAGAATAACGGGAGTCTAGAAAATATGTTCTAAGGAAAACCAAAGAAATGAGCCTCCCGTGATCATGCTGATTTCTCAGTGTTCACCTTGGTTTCTATTGACAGGAGTGGTTTCTGTTTTTGTAATGAAACACCATGATCAAAAGTAACCTGGGGAGGAGAGGGTGTATTTGGCTTATACGTCAGCATTGCTGTTCATCACGGAAGGAAAACAGGACAGGAACTCAAACAGGGCAGGACCCCAGAGGCAGGAGCTGATGCAGAGGCCATGGAGGGAGCTGCTCACTGACTTGCTTCCCATGGCTTGCTCTGCTGACCTTCTTATAGGACCCAGAACCACCTGCCCAAGGATGGCACCACCCACCATGGGCTGGGTCCTCCCACACTGATTAAATGAGAAAATGCCTTCCAGCTGGATCTCACAGAGGCATTTCCTCAATGAGGTTCCTTTCTCTCTGGTGACTCTAGCTTGTGTTGAAGCACAAAACCAGCCAAGACAACTAGCACTGGGGCACCAACAGTAGATTATATGTTGTTTCATAGTTAAGACTTATTTTATTAAAATTACATTTACAGGTATGTGCTTGTGAAGGCTTGTGCTATGGAGGCCAGAAGAGTGTGTCAGATGCCCTGGAGTTGGAGTACAGGTGTTTGTGAGCTTTCCAACATGGGTGCTGGGCACTGAACTTGGGCCCTCTGCAGGAGTAGTGCAGGCTCTTAGCCACGGAGCCGGCGATCTTGCCCTGCCCTAATTTGCTGTCTATTGCTGTGATAAACACTGACGGAAGCAGTTTCCTTAGTCTCATGGTCTTGATCACAGTCGTTGCTATAGCAGGAACTGAAGCAGAGGCTATGGAGGCCTGCCCCTTTACTGGCTTGCTCAGCCCGTTTTCTTACACAATCCAGGACCCTCTGTCCAGAGGGTGCACCACCCTTAGTGGGTTGGATCCTTCCGTAAAAGTCAGGGAGGCAGAGGCAGGCGGATCTCTGTGAGTTCAAAGCCAGCCTGGTCTACAAGAGCTAGTTTCAGGACAGGAACCAAAAAGCTACGGAGAAACCCTGTCTTGAAAAAAAACAAACAAACCAAAAAGAAGTCAGGACAAGCTCCAAAGCTACAGAGAAACCCTGTCTCGAAAAACAAAACAAAACAAAAAACAAACAAAAAAAAATTAGGAAAATCAATAATTAAGAAAATGTCCCGCAGACTTGTCTGCAAGCCAAGCGTACAGAGGCATTTTCTTGGCGGAGGGTCCCTTTGCTCACATGACCTAGCTTGTGTCAAGTTGATACAAAAATCAAATCGGCACAAACCCCGAGCTAATCTAAATAAAAAAAATTCACTCAAAATAAGGCCGTCTTTCCTGTGTGTGATTGCCACTGATTTCCGGCATGTCTTCTGAAGTCTTGAGTACTTGCGGCTTCTCCAGGTGCTGTGATGTCTAGGGCTTGGAATTTAGAGGAATATTTCAGAAGTCAGGAAGCAATTGTTTGAATCTTGCCTGGAAAGGCAGCTTAAGCTTTTCTGTTTCTCTTTACACCTCTGAAATCCAGTCTGAAAAGCAGGGAGGGCATTAGTAATCTCCCGCAGTTAAGGTGGCAGAACTGAAGGCAGGTTCCCACGCTCCGGAGAGCAACTACCTGCACCCAGCGGCTCTCTGCCACCCGCGCATCTCAACACACCAGACACACTGAAGGCAGGCTCCCACACACTGAAGGCAGGCTCCCAGGCTCCGGAGAGCAGATACCTGCACCCAGCGGCTCTCTGCCACCCGCGCATCTCAACACACCAGACACACTGAAGGCAGGCTCCCAGGCTCCCAGGCTCCCAGGCTCCGGAGAGCAGCTCCCTGCGCCCAGCGGCCCTGTGCCACCCGCGCAGGTGTCTCAACACACCAGACACACAAGGTTAAGGGCAGGTCTACTCTAGAGCATGACTCAAGCTCTTTTGCCCAGGTTCCTGCCACTGGAGGTGCCACTGGGTAACTCTGGTCTCTTCAGACACAGGGTGTGCCCTTACTTTGAAGGCTTTTAGACTATTCTTGTAGTCAAGCTAACTTCTTTCATCTTTCTTGTGTCTGATCAAAAGTATGTCTTCAGGCCAAGTTCCAGTATTACAGTGATGCCTGAGGACTTCATCTGAATCTGGCTGGACGGGACCTAGAAGTTGAAAGGACACGTGTATGCGGATCTTGAGCGTTTCCTCCGTTGTTATTTGATGGGAGCAATATTTATTAGATGGCCTATGTCTCTGACTAAGTTGAATTTTATTCTCCTGTGGAATGGAAGTGGGTGAGGAGGGAATAGATAGTAGGCTACACAGACATGCTGATTTGAATGAGAATGGCCCCAGAGGCTCAGATATTTGAGCGCTTAGTGGTCAGGGAGTAGCACTCCTTGAGAAGGACTGGGAGGTGTGACCTTATTGGAGGAAGCGTGTCACTGGATGTGGGTGGTTAGATTTCAACAGCCTGGGCCAGGTACAGTATTGCTCTTCTTGCTGCTTGCGGATCCAGGTGTAGAAGTCTCAGCTCCTTCTCCAACACTGCATGCCACCAAGCTCCCTGCCATGATGATAATGGACTCTCAGACCGCGTAAGTCCGCTCCAATTAAATGCTTCCCTCTGTAAGTGTTGCCATGGCCGCTGTGTCTCTTCATAGCAGTAGAACGTGATGAAGGCAGAAAGTCTACAATTTTGTTCCTATATTTTTTGAAAACTGAATGGAGGAATCTCTGGGGCATGTATGTAAAGAATGTTCCCTTTACCAGGCACAATTCTCTTTCTCTGGTTAGGAGGTGAGTAGCGAACGTGGGGAAGAGGGAAGAGATGCATTGGGAGGGAACAGAAGGATTGAATGTAGATGAGGAACAACGCCTTTAGAAAGACAAGATAATTACACATGGTGGGAAGCAGAACTCTGCTCCTGTCAGAGAGAGGGAACGAGAAATGCGTGCAGCAAAGTGCGGCACCCAGCAGTTAAACTATTAGAATATTCTTCAAGGAGAAATATCCACTTTCAAAATAGCTTTCAAATGTGCTCTTGTGACAGAAACCTGGCCCAGGAAAGCATTTTAAGTCATTCAACACACGAGCCTCTCCTACTTTAAAGATTTGGAAACTGAGGTACAGACAACTTAAGTGACTAAGACCCATTGTTCACAGAGCAGGTGTATGAATTTAATTTCATGCTCCAGCCTGAAAGGAGACATCCAAATCTATCTACAGACAATCTCAGGTCCCATGTATATTTTACATTAAAAGGCAACAGGGACTTTGAAACTGTGATAAAGTTAAAGGTGGTTCTGGGTACCTAGACACTGTGGTCCCTGCTGGCACCAGGTTGGCACTCTGACCATAGTGCTGCCTCCTTGGAGTGATGAGGAATGAGCCCTCCCCACGTCTTCCCATAGTTCCGCAGGGAACCTCTCTCAGGAGTAACAGCCCAAGCCTTGGCTCTCCAACTTTCAAGTTCAGCTGAGAATTAAGAATATTTAAGGCCTTGTCCAGGTCTGGAACTACTTTTCTTTAAAAAGTATTGCAGGAATAAGGGCTTTTGGAATATTTGTATATGTACTATTTTTGTTTCCAAGTGACAATAGACAGTTTCCTAGTTTTATCAAACCAACTGGCCTTCCATCAGATGGCGTTACTTATTGGGGCCGAACTATGTGGATCACTTGCATTCTCTAGCTTTTTCCTCATTTAAAAAATACTAAAAATGACTTTCTTCAGCTCTTTGAAAATGATATCTCTGTGAACACGGTACCATAATGGAGACTGTGTCATTTGCACAATGAACCAGGAAGCATCCAGGCTGCCTTCACGGTGCTTGCCCCACATGGCTGCTCCCTTGCAACCTTCATGCACATGGACAGCAAGAATGTTGTTCTACATCTCAGAATCCATGATTCGATCAAAGCAAGGCATAAATGTAGACTATTCAGAACACAAGCCAAGAGCGTTGAGGAAAAACTTCTCACATCTATCTGCAAGTTGTATTCCTCAGAAATATACTTCACTGGCACAGAAGCGTCCTCATCTTCAAGCCACAAAGAGACTGCCAACAATCCTCACTTGAGTCTTCTTCTGGTAAAAATTCAAAGAATTGTATCGTACGAGAAAGCTGTTTCTGTAAGTCATCAACATATGACCCCATAGAATGTTCTCACTAGCTTTCCCTGGGAAGTTATAATTCTGTAGAGAAATACGAAAAGCTTCTCTCTGAATAAAATCTACATAGAAACTATGTAGCCAGTTAATTCTGGATTGTAGTTACAACCAGATGCCAAGTTCCTTGTTCAGCCTTTACTGCTTATGATCAGTAGTTCAGAATGTGTCCTCTTTTGAAGCCATACAAACCGCAGAGCCTTCAGAATGGGCAGAATGTCTGCGCTGGCAGCCTCGGGGTTAATTGTGCACTCTGAAGGGAGGATGCCAGGAACAAACCACCAACACGCTTCTTGCCACACCTGAGGTTTTCTCTGTGGGATTTCCATCCTAGTGTTGACACAACTCGACTCTGGATAGACTCGAAGGTTTGTTGGGACTATGGCCAAAGTGCTAATAGAGAGTGGAACCTCCTCCACGCCCCTCCTCCACGCCCCTCCTCCACGCCCCTCCTCCATGCCCCTGCCAGTGGGACCGCCTCCATGCTAGAGTGACTTGGGACTGCCTCTTTCCCTGATGGAAAGAAAACAAGTACTTTATGACTTTCCCAAATCAGTGCTAATGGTGAAGGCTTCCAAACCAAAAGCCTTTAATTATTGTCATTCATTGTAGTGCCCTGAACTCTTTCCTGCGAGAAAGCTTGGTTTGAAACTGAGTTGAAAGCTACTGCCCATGAATAGGTCACGTAGCCTGGTTGAGGCTAGGATGCAGGCTGCAGACACAGCATCAGGCTGAACTTGCTGAACTTCCTGGAAGCAACTGCACTAATGCAGCGCCCCCTTCCCAGCTGAGTGAACAGGCAGTCCAGAGTGTAGGAGTCCAGACCCCACACAGGAAACCGACTTGTCTTGGGACTGACACTTAGCAAGAGCTGCCTGTTCCTCTCTTGGTAGTAACTCACTGGGTAAGAACTGATGACATTTTTAAAAAGGGCTGTCTTTAGGATGTCGGGTGTTTCTTGGTGGTCTCACATACTTCAGTGCTTGCCAGTGGGTGCACACACAATAAGGAAATAATGCTTATAAAAAGAACATTGTAAGGTTAGTGAAGATCGTTTCCCATTTTGTACGCTGCTGTTTCGTCTTATTGAACATGTCGTTTGCTTTACAGAAGGTTTTCAGTTTCAGGAGGTCTCATTTGTTAATTGTTTCTCTCAGTGTCTGTGCTACTGGGGTTTACATTTAGGAAGTCATCTCCTGTGTCAATGCATTCAAGTGTACTTCCCACTTTCTCTTCTATAAGGCTCAATGTGGCTGGCTATATGTTGAGGTCTTTGATCTATTTGGATCAATTTGAGTTTAGTACACGGTGATAAACATGGATCTATTTTCATTCTTCTACATGTTGATATCCAGTTATGCCAGTAGCATTCGTTAAATATGCTTTCTCTTTTCCATTTTATATTTTTTGCTTCTTTGTCAAAAATCAGGTGTTGGTAGGTGTGATCTCTAAAATATACAAAGAATGCAAGAAATTAGTTGTCAAAAGAACAAATAGTCCAATAAAAAATGGGTACAGACCTAAGCAGAGAACTCTCAACAAAGGAATCTAGAATGGCTGAAAGACACTTAAGAAAATGTTCAATATCCTTAGCCATCAGAGAAATCAAGATCAAAAGAACTCTGAAATCTTGCACCTGAAGAATGGCCAAGATCAAAACACTGATGACAACTTAGGCTGGAGAGGATGTGGGGTAAAGGGAACACTCCTGCATTGCTGCTGGGAGTGCAAACTGGTACAGCCAGCCCCTTTGGATATCAGTATGGCCATTTCTCAGAAAATTAGGAAACAACCTTCCTCAAGACCCAGCAATATCACTTTTGGGTATATACTCAAAGGATACTCAATCTTACTACAAGGACATGTACTCAACTATGTTCATAGCAGCATTGTTTGTTATAGCCAGAACCTGGAAACAATCTAAATGCCCCTTGACCGAAGAATGGATAAAGAAAATGTGGTACATTTACACAATGGAATACTACACAGCAGAAAAAATGACATCTTGAAATTTATAGGCAAGATGGATCTAGAAAACATCATATTGAGTGAGGTAGCTCAGACACAGAAAGACAAATATCAGTGTACTCACTCATAAGTGGCTTTTAGACATAAAGCAAAGAAAACCAGCCTACAAACCACAATCCCAGAGAACTTAGACAACAATGAGGACACTAAGAGAGACTTACATAGTTCTAATCTACATGGAAGTAGAAAAAGACAAGATCTCCTGAGTAAATTGGGAGCATGGGGACCATGGGGGAGGGTAAAGGAAAGGGGGAAGGAAAGGAGGGGAGCAGAGAAAAAAATATAGCTCGATAAAATCAATTTAAAAATTAAAAAAGAACATCATGGGAAAAGCCTGCCATCATTGTTCAGTCTGATCAGCCTTCTTTGGCTGCTTTTGTCTATAGCTGGACAATTAGTCTAATGCCAGTGTGGAGCGTCGCTGAGCTGAGGAGAGAATACAGGAAGATTTACATTGACAGGACATCAGAAGAAGGCTGCTAGGGACCTGGGGTGACACATCAGGTCTCAGTCTGGATATAATAACCTGATCTGGTAAATCTTCTCGCACGTCTGTCGGGTCCTCGTAGACCTGTGGAGTGAAACCTGCCACCTTGGGGCTACAAAATGTGAGGTTAACACCAACCATTTAACAGTTTGCTCTTAGAAAGAAGAGAAATCTGTGAGAGGTTCTAGAAAACCGAGACCCTGTAATGGATGCTTCTGTTTGCTTTGTCTACGTTGGCCTCTTTAGCCATCATCTCCTGTCCGTGTGAGGCCAGGAAGCAGGTTTAGTAGGTGAACAGAAGTGTTCTTAGAAACTGAGGGGTGGGATGTCTTTTAGTGGGATAGCCCGAGCATGTGCAAGACTGAAGTTCAGTCTCCAGCATCAGAAAAGATTTACTCATTAGTATATGGGTAGGTAATTAATTATCTAGCACCATGTTTCTCTTAAGCAATTTCTCTTATCTAGAAAAAAAAAAACTTTACTTCCAAATATCTCTCTCCCGTGCAATGATATCCTTCAAAGCCCCGGGAACTGGGTCTCCGTCCTGAAATACACTCCCCAGCATAGAAAGTCTCATTTTATGGTGAACTTTCTGGATGTAGCAAAGGCTTTTTCCCTAAGAGGAATAAGTGTGGGCTGGAGGAGGCTTATTGAGTCGTTTCTTTGGGAAGGATCTGGTGCTGATAAACTTTATCTGAGTCTGTACCGGTTACTACTGGACCCTGAGTGACCTGAGACAGGGAAAGTGAATGGCTTCCTTAGATTCCTGGGCAGCTTGTCGTTTTCCTCTGAAATAGAAGGAGCAATACAGTCTACCCCTAGCTGGCTGGCTTGTGTAGGCGTAGTCTTGATGGCGTTCGCATGAACAGCTGCTGACAAGACTGTAGTAGGTACGGATGGGAGGGCTGCTCATTGCTCACACTTCCTCCCTAGGGGTACAGCCAAGCGACAGTCGCATGCCAATCCTCATACCTTACTGAGCATAGCACCAGCTTTCCAGGCTCTTCCCTTTCCTTATTTCTGCAAACTGGGGGATGTCTGTCAGTCAAACCTACACCCAGTCTCTGATTTCCTGAACCCTCACAAGTGCTTCTTTGCTACTGATTGTCCATTTTCTCAGGAACAATCTATTATGAAATGCCTATTTTTCACCCAAGCAAGGAAAAAAGAGTGCCTAAGTACAAAACAAGTGGCTTTGAAAGCATTAGACGAATAACAGAAGACAAGAAGAAGCTGGCTTAGAACCACAGACAGCATCACATAACCGGAGTAGAAGAACAGAGCGTGGGGGGTCATGAGTGGTGGTTAGCAGAACAAGCCTTTCCCCAGGTTAATAGTGCAGAAAACGTGGCTGGTGCACCCCTTCCCCCTCCTCCAGTTTCAAAGATTGAACCTAGGACTTCATGCGTACTGCTCAAGCATCCTGCCTCTGAGCTATATTCCCCAGCCAGGTTAATGTGCTCTTAAAATATTTAAAGCAACTAATGGCACAACATGGAATTCGATTAAAAAATAACATGAATCTATTGATTGTGATAATGGACATAAAGATTAAGTGGTGCAATTAAAAGGGGTTTTCAGACAGAATCTGTGGTTACAGGTGAATCGGTGAGTGGCTGAAAACCAAGCTACTCTAAGGATAAAGTGTGAGCTGAGGACGGCGGTGGCAGCTACTTAGGAGGTGAGTCATCAGCAGCCCTTGACTGGATACACAGCACAATGGGTTTAGTAAACCCAACAGATACCAAGTGCATGCGGTGAGCCAGTCACTTGGAGATGCCGAGGACACAGTGATGAAAGTTAGTTCTTTTTTTTTTTTTTTTTTTTTTTCTTTATTTATTTATTTATTAAATATTTCAGTCTCTTCCCCACCTCCGCCTCCCCTTTCCCTCCCCCTCCCCAAATACGTTCCCCCTCCCTCTTCAGCCCAAAGAGCAATCAGGGCTCTCCGTGAAAGTTAGTTCTTTGAGGACTTCCAAAATGCATTTTGATCATCTATTTATATCTCTATCTCTATATCTATCTATCTATCTATCTATCTATCTATCTATCTATCCATATCCATTTCCTTTTCTACCAAATTCCATATTCTTACCACCCACCCCAGTTTCTTCAGATGAACCTATTAAGGACAAAACCAGGCAAGGACAGTATGGGAGTGGGCTCAGAACAATACAGGTACAATATTTATAAATTGCTTTCCTTTAAGTATATGGTTGATGGAGGAAGGTCATTGGCTAATAAAAAAACTGCCTTGGCCCATTTGATAGGCCAGCCTTTAGGTGGGTGGAGTAAACAGAATAGAATGCTGGGAGGAAGAGGAAGTGAGCTCAGATGCCAGGCCGCTGCTCTCCAGGGAAGACGTGATGAAGCAAGCCAGGTCAGACATGCTGAATCTTTCCTGGTAAGACTGGTGCTACACAGATTATTAGAGAGGGGTTAAAGCAAGATATGAGAGTTAGCCAGAATAGGCCAGATATAATGGGCCAGGCAGTGTTTATATGAATACAGTTTGTGTGTTGTTATTTTGGGGCATAAGCTAACCAGGCAGCCGGGAGCTCAGTGGCAGGAAGCGGCCTGCAGCTCCCTTCAACATATGGTATTGAAATCACTAATAGAAACACAGGAGGAAATATAATGATCTTTCTGCCTTTTCTCCTTAATACTTTATATTTAGTCATTGAGAACTAATAAGCATAAATAAATATAAAAAGTGCTATAGCAACTCTTAGTAGTTTTGACTAATTGGCTTTTATGTGTGTGGTATATACAGTGTCTGTACGCTGCAAAGAGAAAGGTGTTTTGCTGGGATTTGTGAGTATCCTGTAAGAGTCCCTTCCCTGCTAAGTCTCTCTCCTCCCTCTTGTTCTCCCTCTCCCCCTAACACACACACACCTCTGTCATTAGTTTATATGCTGGTTGGACTTCCTCAGAACGTGGATTGTCTCAGCTGACTGGAGGGAAAGAACAGAGTACTTAGGAAAAGGAAATAGTCTACAAAGACCTCGTGGAAGCCAAATGTTACTTACTGCTATTCACAGTAGAGTGGCTTTGGTCCTCTACCCAGAATTCCAGGATCCTCTATGCTTAAGCCTCTGCTTCTTTTATATTTTCAGAGATGCAGTGGTTTGGGTATGAGTTGGATGCCCTCCTCCCAGATTGGTTCAAGGGCTGGAAGCCTGACTTCCAGTGTGGTGGCGTTGTAGTGGTAGAGCCTGTAAGAGGTGAAGCCTTCTAGACATAGTGGTCCATACCTGCAATCCAAGCACCCCCAGGCTCCAATCCCAGCACCCCACAAGCTACAATCCCAGCACCCCACAAACTACAATCCCAGCACCCCACAAACTACAATTCCAGCACCCCACAAACTACAATCCCAGCACCCCACAGGCTTCAATCCCAGCACCCCACAAACTACAATCCCAGCATCCCACAAACTACAATCCCAGCACCCCACAGGCTACAATCCCAGCACCCCACAGGCTACAATCCCAGCACCCCACAGGCTACAATCCCAGCACCCCACAGGCTACATCAGGAATATTATGAACATGAGGTCAGTATAGGCTACACAAACAAAAAAGCCCCCCCCCCCAAGCAAACAAGGTGAAACCTAGTGGAAGGTGAGTGGTTGCCTAATTTGGAAGGGCTTAATGAAGTTCTTGTGTTAATTCCAGTTCTTCAAGAACAAATTGTTATAAAAAGAACAAGCTAAGTCCTGATTCTGAATCTTTCATGTTCTAGCTTTCTGAGTTGTAGTGATGAGTCGAGCAGGCCTGCCTTTTGTCCTGCCCAGCTCCCGCATGGCTAGCTTTACACCCAAAATAACAACACGGAAATTTTATTCATTTAAACACTGCCTTGTCCATTAGCTCTAGCCTCTTCTTGGCTAACTCTCACATCTTAATTAACCCATTTCTATTAATGTGTATCGCCACTTGACTGTGGCTTACTGACATGAGTCTAACCACCATTCGTCTTGGGTAGGAGAAGCATGGTGTTTGCCTGACTCTGCTTTCTTTCCCCAAGTCTTCTGTTCAGTATACTCCACCTATCTAAGCTGCTGTCCTATCAACAGGCCAAGGCAGGTTTTTTTTTATTAACCAATGAAAGTAACACATAGACAGAAGCCCCTCCTACATCATTTGAGAACAGGAGAATGCTAGGAAGGAGGAAGCACATTCTTCCCCCACTCCTGCCCAGACTCCAAAGAAGCAACATGTGATCTGCCCTTCTGTGAAAGGTACTGAGCCACATGGCTAACATAGATCAGAATAATGGGTTAATATAAGTGATAAGAGCTAATAAGAAACCTGAGCTAATGGACCAATCATTTTATAACTTATGGAGATCTCTGTGTGATTTTCTTTGGGGTTTGCCAGCTGTGGGGTACTGGGAAGGATGGAAACACCAACAAGCTGGCTCTCCATATTACACTGAGTGACCTCTCACATGCTGAACTACTAAGATACCACAATGTGATGAAGCCAGAAGCCAGCGCCATATTCTCAGACCTTTAGACTAAACAAATACCCATTTTGTCTTTGGTCATTTTCCAGCCTCAAATTTTTGTTACAATAGAAACGAACTGCATTGGTGGTCTCATTGTGGCAGTAATGGTGTCATGTCACGTCTAGTGTGGATGTGAGGTAGAAGTAGGAATTTATCTCATTTCCGGCGGTCTGGATCAGCTGCTGTGGTTTCCCTTGGGGAAGCATCTCCTTGATTCCCATTCCATATGAGGGCATAGGCGGTCCTGGGTTTAGAAGCTCACGATGAAACTGCTTCCCTTGGAAGAATCCAATGCCCACACAACTGCAGAGAGGGCACCCTGTGTCTTGCCATTGACTGTTTGGCCTAATCCTCCTAATTTGAACATATTGTGTATTTTTGTTTGTGGCTCAAATGATTCAATCCTGCAACTGAATAGAGAGACAGATGCATGTTCCCAAACAAGCTGTGGCTGAGTCTCAGCCATGCTCTGCCAACACACAGTGGTCGCTGATCAACAACAGGCACATGGTTCTGGTGTCGGATGGCCATGTGTGGCAAGAAAACAGGCACTAATGAGGACCTTTTTCAGTCTGAATCTGAAACCTCACCCATATAAACAGATGGTTTGATAGATATCTGGGGACTGTGTCTTTACATTCATGGTGGCTTCTTTAAATTGTTGAACTGAATTCTTCTTACAAATAAAATAATGGCCTCCAAGTTTATCTTCTCCCTGGAATTTACTAAGTACTCTTACATATTTTATGCCCGGTGATATGTAGCCATGTCTTCCAGTCAAACTTTATGCACCCTAAGCTTTATATTCTTCATAAATATTTTAGCCCAAATAAACTAAATTTCAAGTGTTACATTTTCCTCCCAAGACTGAAAATATAGGGGGCTGGAGAGATGGCTCAGTGGTTAAGAGCATTGCCTGCTCTTCCAAAGGTCCTGAGTTCAATTCCCAGCAACCACGTGGTAGCTCACAACCATCTATCTGTAATGAGGTCTGGTCCCCTCTTCTGGCCTGCAGACATATACACAGACAGAATGTTGTGTGCATAATAAATAAATAAATATTTTTTAAAAAAAAGACTGAAAATATAGCTATTGTTAATCATTTCTGATTTTATTAGCATCCTCTAAATATCATAAACAAGATTAAGAATATAAATCTTGGTTTAGATTTTTTTAAAAATAACTTTAGTTTTTGAGATCTTTTCAAAAATTTCAGAAAATATTTGGGAAGATTGTTCATTGTATCTGAAAATTTAATCTTCCATTGTGTATCTGTACTTACTTTATTCCCTTTATGTATTTTTCATTTCTTCACTGTCTAATCTGTCACCTGGTCACACCTCGTGTCACTTGGGCATTCATATGCATGTGCTTTCTCCCACGGATGCAACCACCGCAGACCAGGAGTGTAGTTAGACCTACTGTAGGCTCCACAGTCAACACAGGTGTTCTTTCATTTCTGCTAGTATTTCTCCAGCAATATGGCATATCAGTGACCACTATAGTATGTATGCTACATTTAAAATAATCCCGAAATGGTTGAAAGTGTACAAGAAGGCCAATGCGAGATGCCAGCAGTGAAAGGTGCTTGCTACCCAGGACCCACATGGGGGCAGGAGAGAACCACTTCCGACAAGTTGTCCACTGAACTACAAGTGTGGTATGACATTATCATTCGTGTGCACACGCACACACACACATGCATGCACACACACAAATGTAACACGAAATTTAAAAGGAAGTATATAGGAGAACATGATACATTATATGCAAATACTATACTATTTTATAGAAGATCTGAGTGCCCCCAGATTGGGTGTCCTGAGTGGGGTGTGGTGGGGGTGGGGAGGAGCTGATAGCTAGCAATGGCTGTACTTCATGTTCCTCTTTTATTCTCCAGCTAGAAATGCTCGCTTCGAGTCTGAAGTTAAACACCCCTGCAGGGAAGGAGACAATCAGGAAAATTACACTAGGTTATATGAATACCCAATTAGGTTCATAAGTTTTGGGGTCTCTAAAAAGGATTGAGTCTTAGTAGGTAACTTGCCCACTAATAGCATAACTCAGTGTGAAGTGCTTCAAAACGTGCAAGATCGTCTTAAGTTTATTCTCATTAGCAGGAAGATGAATAAGAAAATCAAGTTTTAGAAAATTTTAATTTCCCCAAGGATTGTGGGTATCTTTGTTGTTGTTTGGTGGTTAGGTATGTTTTTAAGAATCAGCATTAAAAGACACTTCAAACAACAGGTTCTGATGCCCCAACCACCATTTCACACTTCCACATCCTCAAGAATGCAGTGGCTTTTCTCTTGGTGCTCCTTGCCAACTGTTTCCTCTCCAAAGGGGGCATCCAGACCTGATACTGAAGCAACAATTCCTTTCCGAGCTCCATTCGACATCTGCTTTAGTTAAAAACTCTGTGAGAGTTTTGGAATCGTTTAGGACAATTACAATAAACGAGCCAAACTCACTCAATTTCTGGGTGCTAGCTCACCGGGAATTAAATCTGCTAATCCTGCAGACAGGCTCACTACCCTGAACTCTGGTGAGCACTGAGCTATCAAATACTCATTGCCTTGGGGGAGTCTGTTGACGATTTATTTACTTACTTATTCTACCACAGTGTATTTAATCACAGGCGTGCTCTCCTCAGGTCTGGTACCTGAGTACCACTGGCTTCTGAGCTTATTCTACCACAGCATAGTTCATCGTAGGCGCTCTCTCCTCAGGTCTGGTACCCTGATGTCACTGGCCTCTGAGTTTATTCTGTTTGCAGATGACAACTGTTCCTTTCCCATTTCTTCCACTTCCTCCCCAGATAAGGTCTTAGGGAATGACAATGCTTTGGTGTCTCCCCACCCATGTTCATCCCTTGTGTAGATGACTTGTTTAGGTGATCTTCTCTTACTAATATCAGTGGGTGCCAAACAGGTGAACACTACTGTGCAAGGAACTGAAAGATAGTTTTGGCTTTAATGTAAAGGTGATTTCTTTCCTGTGAATTTTATCCTTAGGAAAGTTTAAAATGAACATACGCATAAAAAGACAAAAAATAAAAAACAAAAAACAACAAAAAAAACTATGTGTTAGTAGTACACAAGCAAGAAAAGACAAGGGCCCTGGAAAGGGTGAGTGACATCTCAGGGACCAGGAGATTAGATAGGCGAATTCTTCACAGGAAAACATCCAGGTCAAGTATCAAGTGTCTTTTATACTAAAAGTCAGCTGTGCACTCATGTAAAGTAAATGCACGCACTAATCTCTGCATGGCAGGTGTTTTCAGGGTCTGCCCTTATGCTCTCCTCATGACCAAGCAAACTGTGTTTATCATAAATCTGTCATGGTCAGTGTTAGTGAATCTGCACTATAAGGGATTCAGACCCTCAACAGTAGATCCTCTCTTCTCTCTCTCTCTCTCTCTCTCTCTCTCTCTCTCTCTCTCTCTCTCTCTCTCTCTCTCTCTCTCCATTGTTGATCACTCTTTCTTCTCTCAAGGTTCTTACCTGTATGTCCTTCAACCTTTGTCAATTCTCAACTGAAACTTGTTGAAACGTCTTTGTGCTTCAAGGTTCTGGCTCTCCTAGTGGCTCTGTCTGCTCTTCCCCAGGGCTAAATTTCATATAACGGTCTCAGTTAATGTCTTCATGTAACTTTGCTGTCTGTTCTGGCCATTGGCTATAGGACATGTCCATCTAAATCACACTAAATCCTACTATTGTCTTGGGCTTCCTGAAAACACACGATGAACATGCAAGTCTCAGGAATTGCTCTAGGAAGCAACATCTGAGGAACTGCAAGGATGGCAGCATTTGGGGTGGA
Source organism: Alexandromys fortis (assembly GCF_014885135.2). Taxonomy (NCBI): domain Eukaryota; kingdom Metazoa; phylum Chordata; class Mammalia; order Rodentia; family Cricetidae; genus Alexandromys; species Alexandromys fortis. The sequence continues at coordinate 4,257,989 of NW_026068008.1, forward strand.
GCAAAGCCTCAACTCCCCTCTGAGGGGAGCTGAAGCTGATAGTCCTTTGGTATCTTTCCTAGTAGAAGGTGGAGCCTTTATATCCTCATGTTGATCTGCAGTGGATACAGTCACTGTTAGAAAGGGACTTGGCTTGAGTAAGGTTGGTTGTAGGTACTTAACTTCACTTTAACTGTATCTATAAACTTTCCTAAATATATTACTTCTCTTATTTTCTTCCATTTGCTGTCTTGTTCCCCCATTCATGCCAGACCCAAGAGACAGAGGGATGGGGTCTGGGCCTCATTCGGATCTTACTAGCAACTAATCCAATTTCGGTGTCTCCCAATCTATGTTTTTCTCACTTTTCCCCATTCCACTTCTGACCTGCCATGGGGGACTCTCATGCAGATTCAGTGGCTCTTACACCAACATCTACAATAGCCACTTTCCATATTTTGTTGTTATTATAATGATGATTTTGAATGTACATATGCATGGGGACAGTAAGTAGTGATACCTGTACATTGTGTGAACTGATCAGACAGGGACAATGAACATTTACATCACATTATTGTTATTTTCTATTTGGACACTTAAGAAGTTCTTCTGGTTATTGATAACTATGTACTAGCTTCTTACAAACTGAGCTGAAAATTCTAGCACTTATTATATTATCTGAGTTAGTATCTCTGTCTCTTCCCCTCCCAAGCCTTCCCAGTCTAGTAATGACTATGCCTGACAAATCACAACCGTGGCAAAGAATTTCACCAGTCTGGTACAAAGCCTACAATGTAACTTGGTCAGGGCTTCCGCTGCTCTGCAGAGACACCATGACCATGGCAACTCTCACAAAGGAAAAAATTTCATTGAGTTGGTGGCTTCCAGTTCAGACGTTCAGTCCATTGTCATCATGGCAGGGAGAAGGCAGACTTGTGCTGATGCTGACTACATTGGTGCAGGAGGTCCTTCTGTCTTTTTGCTGCTTTCATTGGTTAATAAGGAAACTGCTTTGGGCCCTTGATAGGGCAGAAGTTAGGTAGGTGGGGAAAATTAAACAGAATGCTGGGAGGAAGAAAGCAGAGTCAGGGAGAGCCACCATGGAGCTGCCAGAGTCAGACATGCTGAATCTTTCCCGGTAAGCCACTGCCATGTGGCCATATACAGATTAATAGAAATTGGTTAAATCAAGATGTGAGAGTTAGCCAATAAGAGACTAGAGCTAATGGGCCAAGTAGTAATTTAATTAATACAGTTTCTGTGTGGTTATTTTGGGGCTAAGCTAGGCGGGCAGCTGGGACGAACAAGCAGGCCCTCCTCCCTACAACACTACATCTTGATCACAAGGCAACAGAAAAGGGTCTGTGATACTGGGTGGTACCTTGAGCAAAGGAAACCTCAAAACCTATCCATCAGCGACACACTTCCTCCAACAAGGCCACACCCACCCCAACAAAGTCACACCTCCTAGTACTGCTGCTCTGTACTGTTTTCTTCCAAACCACCACACTAGCTGTTCAGAAATGTTGGTGTGCTTTTGACCTAAGCTCTCGCCATGTTTCTCATTGTGCTGTGCCTCCCATTCCACTCCCTTGCACTTGAGACTGTCCATTCAGCTTCCAGGTCTTCGCTCAAGAGGAAAAGCTACTGTGGAATCCTTCTTGGCTGTTTTTTTCCCTTTGGGGGTGACCCCATTCTTTAAATTTATGTATGACTTTAGTGTGTTCCAACATACTATTAACTTTATAACTGCAATCTTAATTGCATTTTGTAGCCATGTCTATCTGCACATTTGTATTCTCCCTGAAGGCAGACACAGTAGCTGATTTGTTTCTGGACACTGCGGAAGAAACCACATTAATTCCCAGGGAGTGAAAATGCGTTGCTAACATCAGGGAAAATCTGGAAACAGAAATGTGAAAAGGTTTTGTGTCCCTCTCCAGTGAGCCCAACAGCCACATGGAAGAAATGTGCGGGGAGATCTACATGCTGGGTCCATAGGAGGAGAAGGTACGGAAGAGGAAGGGGCTCAGCAGAGGGCTCTCCAAGAACAGCTGCCCACGGGGAAGAGTCTGCCAGAGACCAGTGGCCTCTGCCTGCTGTGTGAGTCCGGACATGGGGCAGACACTGTCCAGGCCCTGAGGACATGGGAAGAGACAGGAGGAGAGAGATGATGGGGAATCACAGAGGAAAAGAGGTCTCAGGGGCTCCCTGTTGTGGAATATTATTTTCAGGTACGTGATTTTTGTTTACGCTGCATTTGTTTTAACTCTGTGAAGCTGTGTTACTGCACCTGTCTAAAACACCCGATGGTCTAATAAAGAGATGAATGGCTAATAGTGAGGCAGGAGAGAGGATAGGCGGGCTGGCAGGTAGACGGTATGAACATGGAAGAAGGGGAGGAGGTTGCCAGGGGCCAGCCACCAGCCAGGCACGGAGTCAGAGTGAAAGTGAGATTACAGAAGTACGAAAAGGAAAATGCCTAGAAGCAAAAGATAGATGGGATAATTTAAGTTATGAAAAGCTGGCAAGAAACAAGCCAAGCTAAAGCTGGGCATTCATAACTAAGAATGAGCCTCTGTGTGTGATTTATTTTGGAGCTAGGTGGCAGGGCCCCAAAGTAACAAGGGTAAAACATCGCACTATTGAGATCGAAGCAGTTTTGACTGAAGAGACAGCTCAAGCCAATCTAGAAATAGGTAGATTAGCTGGTACAGTGTGGTAATAATAACGAAGATGAAGGTTGTTTGTTCTTAGGTCCAGGGCTGGGTGGGCTATCCGAGCAAAAATCCAGCCTGGTTTCTTTAGCTTCCTCCTAGGCGGATCTGCTCTTCTGTCATAGTTAACGAATGCTACCCTCTGACTCTCAAGTCTCCTTATTTATGTGATAAATTATAGTTGACCTTTTTTAAGTCTCTACTACAGCCCAAGCGGGTTACTGTAGTGCAGGTATAAAGACCTGTATTCTTGGACTTTGGTAGAAAGATGAGCTTCGAAATTAGAATGAAAATGTAGCAAATGATTTAAAGAGTAGCTTTGTAATCTGTTTTGAGATTTTGGCGGGTGTTTAGAGATAGGGTTTCTCTGTGTAATAGTCCTGGCTGTCTAGGAACTTGCTTTTAGACCAGACTAGCCTTTAGCTCTGCCTCTGCCTCACAGGTTCTGGAATTAAGGGCGTGCACCACCACTGCCCGTCATTTTGAGGATGTAAAAATGAATGTATTTTAAATTACAATTCACATGACAAACAGAAAATTGTAAATTTTTATCTGCAAAGTCTTGGGTTTCTGTGCTATGGACTCTGCCTTTTGTGTTGTTTAGAATATAATAATTTCAGGCAAACAATAGTATCTTCATGCGGTTGGATGACTTAAAGGTGAGTTTGTCTCCTTTGAGATGTTCTCCAATGTGGTTGCTGCATCTCATGGTAGAAGGAGCAAAGGATGGACGTGAGAGGGGTCAGGCTCTTAGCAGATAACAGGAAAATAAGTCAATTAGTTCTCAGACCCCTTAGACCCTTTTCATCTTGTGGAAAGAGATGCTGTCATCTGTGACCTCTCATAGAGATGTGGTCAGGAACAAATAGCAAACAAAAAAAAATCTTTTAAGAACTGTACAGTCGAGCAGAGAAAAATCATATAGCTCAATAAAAACAATAAAAATAAACAATAAAATTTAAAAAACAACAAAAATTTAAAAAATAAATCTGTTCTTTGTGGGGGGAAAAAAGAACTATACAGTTAAGCTGGGTGTGATGACACATGCCTTTAATCCTAGTATTTGGGAGATAGAGGCAGACAGATCTCTGTGAGTTTGTGGCCAGCCTGCTCTACAGAACAAGTTCCAGGGCAGCCAGGGCTACACAGAGAAACTGTCTAAAAAAAAAAAAAAAACCAACCAACACCACCAACAACAAAAAGAACTGTACAATTTAAGTGTGCTAAATGCTCTTTCTAAAAAGAAAGAAACTCCAGGTGAAAGTTGATAATTAACTCGATTATTTTTATACAACTTGCAAATGTATTTCGTAAAATCAAATATATGAAGAAGAGCTGGAATAAAATCATGGACTTCTTGTAGAAATTGCCTTGTGACATGAAAGACAGAGCAACTAGAGAATCAAGGGCCTGCTGAGAAGATGAAGTCGTTCTGGAGACGAAGCCTTTAGTTATTGTTTCTATGTGTTTTATAATAAACCACCAACCTGGTCATCACAGGTCAACTGTTTTCTAGATGAACTCGCCGGCCAGTGACAGAGGGCTGTCTCTGGTTAGAGAACAGATGTTCATCATCTGTCTTTCACATCAAAATTCTGTGGGAACTTTTGAAAACAGTAGACAGGTGTTAAGGAGACTCGGTTAGCTCTTGACGAAAAGAAAACATATCTCAGAGCACCAGTTTCCCTAAAAGTAGGGAGCGTTACAACTTACGTGGGAGAGGCAAACTTCCTAGCAAACCTTCCACTATTGGTGAAGCGCACAGGACCCTGTGAGCTTTACATTCTGTTCAGATTACTTAATTCTAATTTTGAAATGCTGCAAAAATATTAAGAATGTCACATGTATATTTTACGAGAACATGCTTTGTTTGTCATATAAAAAGTGATTCTTCAAACAATAAACTCAACTTTGTTTAAAGAAAGGAGCAATTTAATTTCACCTGCAAATGGTAAACTGAAGCTGAAAATATTAGAAAAAGAACACAGGCTTCTGTAAAAAATGAATGAACATTTGTAAGAAAATGGCTATTTTTTTAATTCACCGAAAAGTCGAGGGCCTAGGACATGTGTTAGGAATGTCACAAACATTGTGACAGTCAGTCGGGTATTTATAAGGTGGTAAGGATAACTCACACGTCCACCTTTCCTTGCAGGAAGATATTAGCCACTTCAGCTGGAAATGATGTTGGGCAGAAGTCTACAGATACCTACAGCCCTTTCCCTCCCTACCCCATCCTCCCCTGCCCTCCCCCATGCTCCCCACCCTTCCCCACCCTACCCCATCTTTCTCCTCCCTCCCCCCTCCCCTTCCTCCCCCATCCTACTCACCCTTCCCTGCCCTACCCTCCAATCTCTTGGTCAGTAAGCCACTTGTCTATCTAGGTCACTGGGAAGGGGTTTCCCAAGTCAGCTGACCTTCAGTCAGGGTGATTAGCCAAAGAGGTCTAATCTAGTCATAGAGAGCCCTTTAAAAGATGAATGCAGAAATCAAGAGAGTGGATGCTAGAGAAGGACAGGGCTTCTCACGCTGCTGTGGAGATGTGGGGGTCATGAGTGTGGAGCCCCGGGAGCAGAGGATGGATCTCAGCTGATGGGCAGTAGGAAAGTGATGATCTCAGTACTATGGTCAGAACAAGTGAACTTTTGTTGCTGTTGCTTCCATTTTCTGAGGCAGGGTTTTCCTATGTGAGTCAGGCTGGCCTAGAGCTGCCAGGATGTAACCTAGGCTGGTCTCATATTCACAGTGTTTCTGCCTCAGTCTCTGGATGTTGGGATTATAGACATCCACCACCATACCTGGCTTATGAATTCCTCTCTCTAAAGTTTTTACCTAAGAATTAAGCTTGGCCAGCACCTGAATTTTGTACTTATGAGACCCGAAGCAGAGAGCTAACTGAGCCACTCCAGACGTCTGAATTCTAGACTGTGAAATAGTATGGAGATTGTCTTCTTAGTGGCTCACTTGGTGATTAATTTGTTATGACAGCAATAGCAAACTTATAGAGAAGCTTGGGGTCCTGAAGCAAATGAGCCATCAATCTAAGGTTTAGTCCATTCAGCTTCGCTGCAGAGGGGAACTGGGAGCAGGGCGAGCAGGTGCATCAGAAGGCGTTCATCCCCGAGTTCCAGTCACCCACTCATCTGCCAAGGCAGTGTTCCTGCCTCCTTTCATACGGAAACTGCTTTGCTGAAGAAACATGGAGATGGGGAGCACCTTTCTCAAAGTCTCCACAACTGAAGAGTTTGGAGATAACCAAATGGACCAATGCAGGGTAGTATGTCTCTCCAGCACCGTCAGGCTAGCTAATTAGGCTGGCTCACAGGGCGTTCTTCCCATGTTGCCTGTGGTAGGCTGTAGAATAGTCTCCAAGGATGTCCCAGCCTCTGGAACCCAGGACCGTATTGTAGAGTGTAGAGGAGAAACTAAGGCGAAAGTGGAATAAAGGTTAGAAGCGCTTCAGGTTTTCAAAGGTGGCCATCAGAGGTGGATGGGGAGTGATTACCAAAGGGACCCAGCTGGCTTGTGAGGTGCTAAAATATAATAGGTTATTGTCATGGTTTCAAAACAAATCACTGTTTTTGAAAGAAAAATATAATCATATAAATTATAGCATAATAGGCTTGAGTTAAACTCTTTCTCAAAAGAAAGAAAGAAAGAAAGAACGAAAGGAAGGAAGGAAGGAATGAATAAATAAATAAATAAATAAATAAATAAATAAATAAATAAATAAATTTGTCATGGTTTAAGCAAGGGACTTATCAGTGGGATTTCAAGAAAATGTGCCCTAGGTTTGATTCCTAGTGTGTGTGCGTGTATGTGCATTCTCTCTCTCTCTCTCTCTGTCTCTCTCTCTGTCTCTGTCTCTTTCTCACACATACACCATACACACATTCTCACACTCACAGTTCACACACTTTCTTACACACATACCTCATACATACCACACACCACATGCCCTGCGCTCTTTCTCACACACCCTCTTTCTCATACATGCACAACACACACCTCATACACACACTCTCTCACACACACTTTCTCATACATACACACCCCACACCACATATACTCTCTCACACACCACACACACACTCTCTCTTTCTCATATACACACCCCACACACTCTGTCACACACACAGCACATACGCACTCTTTCTCACACACCTACCTCACAACACTCTCACGCGCCACCTCCCTCTTTTTCACACACACATTCTTGCACATACCACACACACCACATTCTCTCTCTCTTACACACACACACACACACACACACACACACACACACACACACACACCACAGAGAACCTAAACAAGAAGCCTTGCGTGTGAAGCCATTCAATGACTGTTCATTCACTGGCGTATACATTCCCTTATCTGGTTTACCAAATCAATGGAAAACTTTAGAAAGAACATTTTACTTAAATCTACGAACCAAGAGATGAACTTAAGAGGCTGGAGAGGAGGGGGACACGATCTTCTATCGTCCTATGAGAAATGAGCTCCCGTGAACTGCTGGGCGCACAGTGAACGGTTATGTTGAGAATTACATAACGGTGAGCTGATGAGTGTAATTTGTCTTGCTCACTGTTCAAGAATGATTTTTAAAGGATTTTTTTTCACTAAAAAGAGAAACATTTTCATGCTTGCAAAGTGCTCTAAGTTCCTCAGAGAAAAGTGCTAAGTACCGGAAGGGAGCTATTATTTTATGAGCTCGGGGCTGGCGTTGGCACTCATTGCACTGGATCCGTGCACACCTGCTGGGGCTGCCGGGGCAAACTGCATCTTCTGCGTGTGCATTTGTAACCCATGCATGCATGCTTTTACAAAGGGGAAGTGTCCTTTCAGATATGGATAACAAACTTGTGAAAAGGAAACTGTTTTACACAAATGACTTAATGTTATCCGAGGGCATCAAGGAAGTGGGTTCAAACAAGGGCTTTTGGCACCGCGGCTTCTGAAGCAAAGCTCATGCTCTGTGAATCCCTATGAATTATTTACTTCTTGGAAAATTTCAAGGTGTTATTTTATAAACAGCTCTTTTGGGTAAAAAATTTAGAAGGAAATTGTCGTTTTTCCTATTATTCTGCAAAGAGCTTTGGTGTTGGAATAGGGAACTTGGAGTACGGAAACTTGGGGCTTTTGTTGTTGTTTTTGAAAGCAGAGTTTTATTTTATTTTTGAACAGGGGGACAAAATGCCCAGTGCAATTATTTACTAGTATCCTTCAATCTCACTATATCAAAGATGCAGTCTGCTTGTCACTCTTTTAGTAAGTGCTCTGTCTCTTCCTTTGGGGTTAGGGACCCCAGTCAATGGCTATAAACTGCAGAGGTGTGACAGCATCTTCCATCTCATCAAGAGGCCCCTGCAACCCAGATTCCGTCCTCCTCAAAGATGACCTTTCTGCCCTTCGTTGCTTTGCAAATCCATTGCATGCCCCAAGGGCATGAGACGAAGCAGGCCACACACTTCATGTCACAGAGTGGAACTTGCCTTTTGACATGCATTTCCTCAGTTCTCTGTGGGAAAATCTTCTTATTCGCAAGACATTCTTGGGTAAGTTCTTGGCACCACTCTCAAAAAGCAAAAACCAAACCCACAAAGTCCTTGATATACTGCAGAGTACTTGAGCCATCTGGATCTTCATCAGTCGTGGGAATAATTAGAGTCCCGTCCTATAAAGAGCCATGTGCACTCAGGCCAGTGATAGGGCCGGCTTAGGCTCGTGTCCTAGAGATATGAACGAGCTGTCAAGGATAATAGCGCCACTGTAACCTTTACCAACTAAAGTACACTATCCGAATAATCTTTGCGAATGTTCATTATAAACCACATTGAAAGTGTATTTTCATATTTTTGACATTAATAAGGTGGCTTGCATAAATACACTTACAGCTAGTGAGTGTCAGGGAAATCTTTCCTGAAAGCTTATGAACTGTGCACACTGAGAGATTTTTCCAGTCCCGTCAACCAGTGTGCGTGCTGTCGTTATTTATAGATTTGCTTCCATGACTTTAATAACTGCATATGAAATTTTAGCAATAAGATGCACTTTTGTATTGCTGAGTTTAGCTATCAAATGGCAAAAGATTTTAAAATACTTAGCACACAAAATTTTTCTATCTTTTACCTAAAATGACAGGATTTTATGTAGGTAGTGTAAGTGGATTTTGAGGAAGCTCAGGGTACTCTGCCATCCTATTCTATGGTGGCAATTTTCGTTCTTCATAAATCTAGCAGGATTTCCCCACTAAAGAAATCAAGTGGATTAATCTGAGATGGAGCATGTGTGTCCTAATTAACAAACTCACTTAATTAAATTGGATTGCATGACATATATGCCCATAGTCAAATAAGATGACTTCCTGGCAGGGGGCATGAGAAGGTGGGGGCTGTGGCAGATGCTGCTGAATTTGGGGTGAGCATGTGTGTGTGTGTGTGTGTGTGTGTGTGTGTGTGTGTGCGTGTATGAGTGTGTGTGCTCATGCCTGCATCTTCAGTGTTACTGAGTGGTGCTGGACTCCAACAGGCCTCTGATTTTCCTGTTGTTAGAACATAGACCAAAAATCAGATTCTTTTCCAATTTACTGAATGTGAAGACTTCTCTTTTAATAGAAAAGGAAATTAGAGAATCTTATTAGCCACTGAAAATTCATAATCAATACCTTTGTAAATAATTTGACTGTCACCTTTAGATTGTCCACAAAAGCTAAGGACAAAAGGTGATGAGAGAAACATTGTGTTCACTTGACTTTAGGCTGTGGTTCTTCTGCAGCTGTGGTTAGGAGCAACTTAAGATGAGCAGTGTGTGTGTGTTTGTGTGTGTGTGCACGTGCGTGTGCTTGTGCATGTGTGTGCACGTGTGTGTGCGCGCGCACACATGTCTGTGTGTGTACGTCTGTACGTCTGTGCACGCATGTGTGTTGTGCATGTGTGTGCGCGCGTGTGGGTGTGTGCATGTGTGCGCACTCTTATCTCTGTGTGTGCATGTGTGCACATGCATGTGTTGTGTGTGTACGTGCACACGCGTGTGTGCTCATTCGCCCATGTTTAGGTGAGCATTTGCACGTATTTATGTGGAGGCCATTGGTCAACTTCAGGCTTTGTTAGGTTCCTCAGGATGCTGTCCATCTTGTTTTTGGAGACAAAATCTCTTACATGATCTGGTACTTGCCAGTTTAGTTCGTCGGGCTGGCTGGTGAGCCCTGGAATTGTCTGTTTCTGCCCCCTCACCATCTGGATTACAAACATCTGCTCTTCTACATAGGCTCTGAGGATTGAACTTGGGTCCTCATGCTTTAACTGGCTAAACAATCCCCCAGTTTAATATTCTGAATGCAGGAAATAAGGGAAAATATTTTGCCTTAGCATAATAAATGGTGAGGGACTGACAAAGAACTCAATGGTTTTTGAGAATTCTCGAAGACATACTGTTTCTATTTATTATCTTTGACTGAGTGATATTTTCCTATAAATATTAAATCAACAAAGCCTGCTTATCACCAACACTTTGCCCCCAACAGAGACTATTTCTGTGGTTTGCATATGTTAGTGCTCACTCTGCGATGTGTCATCCACACACACTTCCTTTCCTCCCAGGCACATGACTGGACATGTTTCCACCTTCCGTTCTTACTAACTGTGGCCACTGAACAGCAGCTAATGCAATGGGCCAGGATTATGAAGAATGCTCCAATTCCTATCCACTCCGCCTCCCCACTATGACTGAATGGAGAGGAAGGAGGAGCAAGAGAAGGGAGGAGCCACAGGATGGGAGGATCCTGAGCTTGGGATGACCTTGATCCTCCCCTGAGATCACAGCCTCCTCCCCAGTACTGTGTGATTCTGCCCAGGCTTCACATGGTCTCCTGGTCTCAGGAGATTCGAGTATATAAAGTACGGAAGGTTAACTGAATCGGGGGCTCCATCTATTCAGGTATAAGGAAGTTGTCATTCGTGGTAGAGTACATACTTCAGCTGCTGTGGAATCCACCTACCCTCTTGTCTGTAACCCCTTTCCCATGCTCTGGAGTTGAGTCGAATAAACTCCGTGATGAGTCAAATTGATACTTCGATCTGTCCTTGGTGCCCTGTTTTGGAGGGGGGAGGTTAGGAGGTATTTGCTTTCATCTCCCTAGGATGAGTTTATATCACACCATGCTAAGTAAGCCAGTAAAAAGGGAACTTGAAGCCTTGTTTCGCTGGCTCTATGAGTAGTGGGACCAAGTTTGCTTTCTTGAATGCTGGTAGAACACCTGCTTCATTGGGAGCTCTGTAAACTTCCTTTGCTGAAAAGAGATGAGTTTGCTGTTACTGTCTGTACTGCTACTTGTCCTGAGCCCATGGCCCATATGTAGTCTGAGTTCTACAGCCCTCTCACACCTGTGTCTGGAAACATCTGGAGCTGTTCCACCATGGTTTTAATTTATACGACTGCTTTGTCTAGATCTACTTTTAAGGAATGATATAAATTATGAGCAAATGAGTTTATCTGTCAGTATTTCTGAATGACTTTATTATATTGCAATATGCAAAATGTTTATTTAGTAGTAAGAAAGGGGCTAACGTCACCGTCTTGGTCTGTTTGAGCTGCCTCACCAGCGTACTGGAGGCTAGGCCAGTTTATAAGAGAACATTATGTCTTAGAGCTTGGGAAAGTTAAGGGTTTGTCTTCTTGTAAGGGCCATCTGGGCTTCCAAGATGGTGTTTTGTCCAGCAGGGGACAGGGAAGAACCCTATTCCTCAGGTGGCAGAAGAGTGATGGAGGAGAGAGATCGCAGGAGGGATGAGTCTCCTTCTGTAAAAATAAAGGTGGCAATTTCACCCAGGATAATGGGGCCCTTACAACTTAGCTGCTATTGTTACAAGGACAAATAAATTTCAATGGTAATCTAGAAGGTGAAACACATTCAGCCTACAGCCATGAATTACTGTGGGAACATGTCTGTTTATTGGCCAACAAGCAGGAAAAGGGGGGATTCTTTATATTCGAACACAAAGTTAGTGGTTGGGGTTTGTTTGCTTAATTTGGAGTCAGGGCCCCACTCTACAGCCAGGCTGGCTAGATCACCTAGCAATCCTGCTTTAGCCTGCCGTGTGTTGGGATTGTATGTATAAGTCCCTTGGCCTGGCTGGCCTTCATTTTCATGTGCAAAAAATTTGAATTTTCTAGGAGCAGAGGGCCATTTCCTCAGTGTCCCCGCTAGAATCCTCTCCTCATGCTGACCCTGTCACGGCAGCATGCTGAATCCTCCCATTTTCTGAAGCTGGGCTCCCTGCTTCAGGGTGCCGTATTGGAAGACAATTTGTGTTTATACCAACACAGTGCTTTGTTTGGTTATTAAAAGTATGTCCTGGGCTGGCGGTACAGCCGGGTTAAAAATGATTGCCCTGCAAGTGTGAGAACTGAAAATTTGGATCCTCAAACCCAGTCGTGGTGGTTGGCCATGGTGGCATACCCAGAGTTCCAACCTTGAAAGACAGAGCAGGGATTCCAGAGCAAGCTGGCTAGGAAGACTAGTCACACCTATGCGATCTGAGGTCTGCCTCAGTGAATAAGATGAAAGGACAATCAAAGATGACTAATGTACTCCCAATCAATTGTGTTCATTATAAATGTACATAGAGACTAAAATAGGAATGGAAGCCTGCTTATTAGAAACAATAAAACCACAAATAGGGACATAAAACCATATCTAAATCAAGCCACTGTTAAACAGTAGACGGTAAGACAGGCAGTAAGGATCCTGGGGGTGGTGGTGCTGTAATTATCTCCCAAGATCGAGAATAGAAGATAAGTACTTCATTAAGCTCTACTTTGAGAATTAAGAACCTCAAGTTTTTCCTGGCTCTGTGAAGCCAATGCTGTGGTTGCAGGAGGTGTACGTGAGCTGTTGGGAGAGGGAAGAAATGCCATCTCCCTTCTTCCATTTGATCAGGTTCCAAACCCTGGAGTCATCCTGGTATCTCCTTCTCTCGGGCCCACACCCAGACTCTCATGAGCCCTGATGTCTGCGCTGTTCAAATGCCTCTACTACCTTCACTTCTGCTGGGACCCCTTGAGCCTCGTCTGGGAGGCCATGAACCCTTGTATTGACATCTGTGTACCTTCTAATTGTTCTCCTTGCTTCAGGGTAGCTTGCTGTTCTGCATTCTGCTTTCCTTATGGAAGCCAGAGGACTCCCGTCAGACTATGTCATGTCTCAGTGAAGTCCGGCTGTGGCTCCCACATTGTGGAAGGTTTCAGTGCTCTGCATACACTATGGGTGCTCCCTCGGAGAGCTCTCTGACCTTATTGTAGCGTCTTCCCTGCTGCTTATTCCACTCCAGCCACACTGGCAGGGAATATTTCTGCCTCATATCAAGTGTTGTGCAGTAACCAGCTCTCTGAAGAGTCCGTCTTCCACGCTGTCACTCTGGACCCTAGCCTAAAGGAAGCACTGCTATCTTCAGCATGAACTGCCAAGCTTGCTTGGAGGCTCACCCCCACACTGAGCTAGAGGCATGGAAGGACTTAGGGGAAGAACATGGCAGCCACAGTGTCCACTTACGTCCACCAACCTGAACTCAGTCACCAGACCAAATCCAGTGGTAAGGGAACCGGGCCTGAAGTTTGGTGGGGATCGGGGAAAGAGAGAGTATGGTAAGTATCCATCTGTCCTGGCCCACTCTGGAAGATGAGCATCTGTGTGTCACTTTCCTCAGGTCTACTCTTAGCAATCACCTCCTTAGAAACAGCTTGCAGTTATTGTATAGCTACAATGCATCGGGCCTGGGCTCACCCATCCTCCTCTGTTTCATATTCCCCTTTAATCATTGTGTCTTTCTCCTTTACTTTTGTTTGTTTGTTTTGATTTTGGTTTTTCAAGACAGGTCTCTGTGTAATAGCCCTGGCTGTCCTGAAACTGTAGACCAGGATGGTCTCAAAGCCATGTGCCAGCTTTTTCCTTTTACTTTAAAAAAGTATCTCCTGTAGTAGTTTGAAATGTCCCACCACTAATCCCAGCACCTGAGATCATGGTGCTATTTGGCTGTTTGCAAATGGGATTTGATGGAGGAGGGTCATTTGTCTATGTATTACTTTCATTGGTCAATAAAGAAACTTCCTTGGCCCTTTGATAGGACAGAAAATTAGGTAGGCCGAGTAGACAGAATAGAATGCTGGGAGAAAGAAGCAGATTCAGGCAGACACTATACCTCTCCTCTCCATGATGGGCGCAGGTTAAGATCCTTCCTGGTAAGCCACCACCTCGTGGTGCTACACAGATTATTAGAAATGGGTTAATCAAGATGTGAGAGTTAGCCAATAAGAGGTTAGAGCTAATGGGCCAAGCAGTGTTTAAAAGAATACAATTTGTGTGTTGTTATTTTGGGTGTAAAGCTAGCTGGGTGGCAGGACGCAGGCCCCCCCCCGTCCCCCCCGCTCCCATCTACAGGGATTAAAGATTATGACATGAGATCATTTTTGGATGGCTGGACTGTGTCCTAAACCCAACAAGTGTTCTTGGAAAAGAAGAAAGCACAGGTTGTGGGGTGGGGTGGGGTGGGGTGGGGAGATGGCAAGGCCATCTCCCAGGTAGAATTTGGAGTTACATAGCCATATCCAAGAATTCCTGGAGCCACCAGGAGCTAGAGAAGGAAAGAGAGAATTCCTCACTAGGGCCTGCAGGGATGTGGCCCTACTGACATCTTAATCTTGGTACTTCTGAACCCAGAACTATGATAAAGGGAGAGAGGAAGGGAAGTACAGAGGAAAGTGTGTGTGTTTGTGTGTGTGTATGTGTGTGTGTGTGTGTGTGTGAGAGAGAGAGAGAGAGAGAGAGAGAGAGAGAGAGAGAGAGGAGAAAAAAGAGTCAGAGATACAGACACACGAGACAGAGATAGAGACAGAGTCAGATCCTATTGTATAGCCCAAGCTGGCTTCCCCACGCTCCTGTCAAAGTATCTTTTGTGCTGGGAATACAGGCATGTGTACTGCATCCACTTGCAACAGTATACTCCTGTTTTAAGCCATTTGGTTTGTGACAATTTATTACAGGAGCCCAAGGAGAAGGACACCTCTTCCCCACCCTCCTTATCTACTGTTCTATCTGTCCTTAGATAACCTCGCTTCCTGCTACCTAAGCTCTGCCTGTGGAGGACAGGGGTGCAGCAAGGGGCAGGGGTGTAGAGGCTTGGCTTCATTATTGTATGGTGTAGGAACACTGCCTGGCCAATACTGGTTGAATAAATAAGGAAAAATAGCCAAACATACCTTTGGCTTCCTCAGAAGACTTTTGTGAATAACTTCAATAGCCACTGTAAAGTGATCTGTCCAACAAAACAGTGTCTTCTGGTCTGTCCTCATTCGGTTAGTTGATGAAAGCTGAGATTCCCAACTCTGGGATAAAACTTTCACTATGATGTCATTGACAAGTGCGGTATTAGAAATATACCACTTATGCCTCAGTTTCTATATATGTACAACAGACCGTGTCTGTACAAGCCTAGGGAAGAATTGTGTGAGACAATGCTATAGATTCTACCCAGGGCATGATGGGAGTGCGTCCTGACAATCTGCTGAGCTCTAAGTACTGTTTACCAAAATAGTGTTTATGTATCCTCACCCGTTGGATGTTCCAGCTCAGCAACACAGCGTGTGTGTTTGTGTGTGTGGGGGGGTATAGGCCAGATGACAACCTCCAGATGCCATCCGCCTTTGTTTTATGACAAGGGTCTCATGTGGGAAACTGCTAACTCTGGTAGACTAATGGACAAGCGAGCCTGGGGCTCTGGATTACAAGCATGTGCCTCTACACCTGGCTTTTACAAACTGGTGGGTTCTGGAGATTAAAGTCCTATCATCATTTTGTAAGGCAAGCACTAGACCAACTGAACCATGTCCTGTTCTGGTTCCCCTTTTGATCACGTGGATGACAGGAACTGTGGCTCAGTGTTCTGTCTTTGTTAGAACATCATGATGCATGACACAAATCCAGAAAAGCAATCACACTTCACAGCTGAAGTGCTGTTTCTATACGGTCGTAATTCACACCTGTGCTGTTTCTATACAGTCGTAATTCACACCCTTGCAAAGAGAAACTAGTAAATCCAACCATCCGAAAGTGGGATGGTCTGGGTATATATTCACCCTCAGTGTAGTGCTTAGCTACATAAACTGATAAGTTTATGAGTTACTAAAATAATAATGATAATTACTAATTATTAATAGGAGACATTTTAAAGACTCAATTGTCTTTCCATCTAAGATAGCATTCATCTATCATAGCATTTTTTCACTGAGAATTCCAATCAAGAAAGCCTTCCCTAGCCACAAAACACCTGACTGTGCTGTTATATTTTCAGAAATACTTCTGTCTGACACATGTATGGCACATGTAACTCAGAGTAATATTTTATTAAATGTGAGCAAATGCCTGGGCAAAAAATGCAAGTTCACCCTGAGCAGCCCAGACACCAGGCTCCAGGGTGAGGGTGGGCTGGGCTCACTGCGGTATGTCACAGTTCCTCTGTTTCAGGAGAATAAATGGTCTCCCTGCTCTTTATGTTGTGATTTAGTGCTGAGTTGTTGAATACTGATACCACGTGCCACTCAAGGACGCAACATTTCAAAAACATAATTATTCATTTACATACATTAGCATGACATCAGAGTACAGACAAAAAGTCTCAAGTCCCTTCATCACCACTGCAGGTAGATAGATAAACCTGGGGAAAGGTCTCTGGGGGTATCGGGAAGGGGTTCGATGGTAACCTCACGCAGTGTTCGCCAGGGAACATGTGTGCAAGCTCAAAGGTAACAGGTCAGATGGGTGCTGGTCATCAGTTTGGTCATTTGTTCATGAGGAAAAGTATCTCTCAGAATTTTAGCAATCCACTCTTTACTGTTAATTTTTCTTTGGCTCCCCCATGTGTCAATGGCAAGTTAATGTAATCCCTGAGTGTGGAGAGAAAACAGATTGCACTGGGACCAAAACCTGACGCCTTGCCCAGGCTGATGGAATCTTGAGCATTAGCTCTCCCAGGGTCTGTTACTTAGGGTTCTTTCAGCCCAGAATCTTTGTAACTGCTTCCTGTTCAGATGGGACCTCTTTAAATGCCTGCTCATAACTCAACCTTTGGTGGATGCGTTGTTCAGTGTTCCTATCGTGTTTGTCTGTCTGTCTTAGTTAAGGTTCTATTGCTGTGACCTGACCAAATCAACATGGGAGGAAAGGTTTGCTTGTCCTGCACATCACATTAGGTCAGGAACCTGGGCAGGAACCTGGAGGCAGGAACTGAAGCAGAAGCTGTGGAGGAGTGCTACTTTCTGGCTTGCTCAGTTTGCTTTCTTACACAGCTCAGGACCACCTGCCAAAGTTGGCACCGCCCCTAGTGGGTTGGGTCCTCTCACATCAATCAATCAATCAATCAATCAATCAATCAGTCAAGAAAATGTCCCCACAGATAAGTCTCCATCTAATGGAGGCATTTTTTTAGTTCCTTTCCCCAGATAACTCTTAGCTTTTTGTTGGAGGAGGCCGCTTGTTGGTTCCCGGCCACCTAGCCCCGAAATAATCACACAGAAACCATATTATTTGAATCACTGCTGGGCTCATTAGCTTTAGATTCTTACTGGCTAACTCTTACATCTTAATTTAACCCATCTCCATTAATTTGTGTATCACTACCAGGTCATGGCCTACCAGCAAAGTTTCAGCACATCTGTCTCTGGCAGGGGCTCCATGGCTTCTCTCTGACTCCATCCTTCTTTCTCCCAGCACTGAGTTTAGCTTTCTTTGCCTATCTCTGTTCTCCTATAGCTCTGCTATAGGCCCAAAGCAGTTTCTTTATTCATTAATGGTAATCACAGCACACAGAGGGGGCTCCTATATCAGCTTTTGTAAAGATAGCAAAAGCTAAATAACACAGCCTGTGTATTTGTACAATCAGTGATGACCCAGACATTTTCATGGCTAACTAAAAACTAAGTTCTTCAAAAATGACACCCTAGCTGATGCCTTGATATCTGGTAAATGTTCCATAAATATATATAAAATATAGCTAAGGCAGATGCTCCTATGCACTTACTTAATTAAAAATATATCTTCTCAGTCCTAGATAATCTAAATTCTGACTCCTAGAACCATATAATGGCACCCCAAGATTAGCATGTATAGAATGGCACCCCAAAATTAGCATGTGAAGTGCAGCTATGGGATACTGTTGATGGAAGTTTCTGTCCCACACGGTCCCACAGCTATTTAGTCCCAAATAAACAAGAGATTTGTATTAATTATAAACTCTTTGGCCTATTGCTCAGGCTTATTACTAACTAGCTCTTACAAGTTAAATTAACCCATAATTCTTTTTATGTTTAGTCACATCGCTTGGTACCTTTTCTCAATAAGGCATTCTCATCTTGCTTTCTCTGCATCTGACAGTCAATGGCTTCTCTGCCTTTCCTCATCCCAGAATTCTCATAGTCTGGCCACCCCACCTATACTTCCTGCTGGCTACTAGCCAATCAGTGTGCTTTAAACCAATAGGAGTGACAAATCTTTACAGCGTACAAGAGCCTTATCCCACAACAGGATACTTCTACACACAGGTGCTGGCCGGCAAAGCTGCCGAGCGATGTGACTATGCAGCCTGTGCCACAGACTCAGGAATGCACACAGTGTCTTGCTCTCATATTCCTCCATATCTGCATTCCCCAAGGAGAAGCCCATGCAGAAGGGGACTAACGGGGCAGCCGAGGACAATGTCATTACCCGGAGTGATGACCCTCAGATTCCTGCAGAGTTGCCTTGGGATGCACTGGAGCGAGGGGCTCCTGGCCCGAGACCCTGGCACCAGGTGACAGATCCATTTTTTCCCAGGCTCAGGTGTCTAGAATCCTGTTGACTTTAGGCCAGCGGTGGGAGCGAGTGTCAGTGAATGCCTGGAAAGCAAAGAGTGGGATCCTGGCCTCAGCTCCTCCATGGGGGAACCCTTTGGTCTGTTGCTACTTCTGACACGTGGATTTGTAGAGAAGCGTCACATGGTAGACATGTCCTTGTGTGAACTGTAGGACAGAGTCCTCGAGCAGGAGATGTACACGTGCTGATTAGCAGAAAAGGAATTTACTAGATAGAACCAAAATCACAGACTCACACAAAGCCTCCTATCTGAAGGCTATAGCAGCTTTGATCACAATACCTACAAACTGAAAACAAGAGAACAGCATTGACGATGAATGATTGTAATACATCCTTAAAACAACAGATTGCTCAGCAATTAAACAGCTGCAACGTATAAGATATCATAGGGGAGCTTCATAAGCTTTACAGTGAATTTTTTTAAATTAAGTAAAAGGACTACTATGTGATGTATGATTTCACTCCTATGACATTCTAGAAAACAGAGATGCATAGGGAGAGAAAGAAATGTGTGTTGTTCTGGGGTATAGAAGTAAGGAGATTGTTGTGCGAGGTACAGTGCAAACTTGGGGGCTCTGCAAAGTACCACAGTTGTAAGGTAGTGGCATGTAAGGCGGATCTATGGCAGCACACATTCGTCAACATGCAGCAAAGTGTCCCCTCAAACCCGGTGGAAGCAGGGCCGAGGAGACGGCTCAGTGCTAAAATGTTTGTGGTGTGAGCATGGGAGCAGAGCTCAGCTCTCCAGTGCCGGTGGGAAAGTCAGAGGATGCAGGGACATCTGGGGAGTGGAGGCAGGGGCAGGCGGCTGAATCGGTGCTCTCTGGGGAGGCGGAGAGACAGTGCCTGTGAAGAAAGTGAGGTGTAATGGAGGAAGACACTCAATGCTGACCTCTGACTTCCACACACAGGTGCATCAAAGTGCCCACGCACCCCTAGACACACACAGGGATATGTATACACACAGGCAAGCGTACCACAAACCCTGATGGATTGTTTTGTTTTGTTTTTGGAAGGATTTTTCTGTGTAGCACTAGCTGTCCTGGAACTCACTCTGTAGACCTGGAACTTACAGATATCCACCTGCCTCTGCCTCCCCAGTGCTGGGACTAAAGTCGTGTGCCAACACTTCCGGGGAGGATTTTGTTTTCTATTAATAATGTAAGAGCATCCATTCCTGTGCACAATACTATGTGTTTACAGATGCGTAGCTACATTTACTGAAGTTTAATTACTTAGGGAAGGATGCTATTCCTGACCCATAAACACTGGACTGAGGCAAAGACAGTAGCATTTCTTCCTCTTAAAGCATAGTGAAGAGGAAGGAAGTAGAGTTTTCTGTCTGTCTGATAATAGCCCGTGGGCATGCGCTAAAACAGTGCCAATGGGTGGCCGCTCCTTGAATTCACCATGGCTCTGGATGTTTCTTCTCGTTTCACGTTGTTTTGCGATTACAAGTTCTTCTTTATTCATCGACAGCATGTTCTCTGCTTGGGATTTCTGTTGTCATTGTTCTGCCTCCCAGGGCTGGGGGAGTGGCCTGGAGAGAGGGCACAGGGGGCCACTCTTGCCAAGATTCCCGGGGTTTGTGTGGCCATGTCGTGACCTGAACTTGTGACTCAGCCTGATGTGTGTTGTCCATGGTCACTGTGCCCCTGTCATGAGCTCTATGTCTTCACAAAGGCTGCACTGTGTGGTCGTCTGGTTAGACCTATGTCCCAGGCAAGGGTTCTAGGAGGAGCCCTGCAGATTTCCAAGGCGGTCAGATGGGTGGGGTCTTAGGGTTTCTACTGCCGTGATGAACCATTGTGACCTGGAGGCCAGAGCTGGTGCCCAGGGCATGGCAGAATGTTGCTTCCCA
This sequence comes from Alexandromys fortis, assembly GCF_014885135.2. Lineage (NCBI taxonomy): Eukaryota > Metazoa > Chordata > Mammalia > Rodentia > Cricetidae > Alexandromys > Alexandromys fortis. The sequence goes on from NW_026068008.1 coordinate 4,278,447, forward strand.
GCTTGCTCAGCTTTCTCTCTTATAGCACCCAGGACAGCCAACCCAGGGGTCAGGGTACCACCCAAAGTCAGCTGGACCCTCTTGCACCAACCCTCAATCAAGAAAATGCACCGCAGGCCAACGGGTGGTGGACATTTCTCCAATGAGGTTCCCTTTCCAAAGGCGATACCTTGTGTCAATTGGTATAAAGTTAGCTATCAAGGTGGAAGATCATTCCAGCAGAGAAATTTCTGGAATCAGTGCTAAGAATAGATACGTCTTAGGTATCAGGGCAAAGTTTGGGAGGGGCTTGCCTTTGTCTCACCTAAAAAACTGAATCACAGATGACAGCGGAAAACCAGGCTCTACACAGGAGTGTTTCTTCCTGTAAAATGCTTGTGCCAGTTTAGCCTAACTTAAGTACAGGAATTGAAAACGTGATAAGGGGTGTGGTGGTCTAAGACAGACCTTACCCAAGGTAAGTTTCTCTCTCAGCCACGGAGGCTGTTTACTCTCTAAACCACATGGGCCATTCCCGATGTAGCAGACAGAGGAGAGAGAGGCGTGGCCACTAGAGACAGAGATATCTTCTGTTGACTTAGCTAGAATTACAGCCGACTCTGTAGGGCCAAGTGAGGGTCCTAATACACATCCCTTCAATTTTCTTTCAGGGACAATTATTTTGAATTTGTGTGTGAGATCCTTGACGTCAAAGAATAAAAATATTTCTATTCAAAGTTTAACTGTCAGACTCAGCCTAAGCTCGAAAGACATTGCTAAGTGAGGTGTCTTTGGCGATACGGCCACACCCAGGCAAAGCTCTCTCCAAAATGGGCTCGTTCTGCCACCTAGTGGCCTAGTTGGTGAACTGCACTAGATGGGGTTCAATGTCCTGGGATTCGTTTCGGTCTCACCTACTTTGGAGACTTCAGAGAAATTTTAGAGAATTTAGAGACTTTGGAGAAATTATCGAATATTCCTTCATCTCAGTCAACTGAACTGTAGAATGGGGATATTAGCTGTGCCTGTGGTCATCACAAGGCCCCTGTGACAATACATGAGAAACACTATGTGCTTCCTGACAGTGATGTCTTTATATTTATAATTTTATTCTCATTATGCAAGCGCAGAGCTTATAAACTAGGCCAAAGTGTGAGAAATCAAGTTATGAAAAAATGAGCATTCCTGAGTCACATAAGTGTATGACATTGAATACTTGGGCGAAGATCGGGTTTATTTAGTGTCCCTGTGCACACCGCCATCAGACGCGTTATCTCCATTACGCTTGCCTGGTTCCAAGCCTTTCCCCATGTCCAGGAGAGCGCCTTCATCCCAACAGACAACTCGTGACATACATGTTCGTGTTCGTCTTCCTACCGGGACTTCTCTCCCGTAAAGGACCTCACAGTCTACGGCCGACTTGGCGCCGGCTTCGTACGCACATTTCTCCAGTGTTGTCAAGTAGTTTGTCCTGTGCAGTCCTTTCCTGTGGTCTGTAACAGTTGACACAAACAGGCTGTAGGTGAGGACTGGGTGGGTGTAGGCACCGTGGAACCCGGTGAGAAGTGCCTGTCATGAGACATTGAACTCATCCCGCGTGTTCTCCCCTCCACCGCAAGGCCTGACACAAAGCCCTCACACAACAAACGCCCCATCAAAGTGAGAGGAAAAAATTGATTTTTGAGACAGAGACTCATTGTGTGGCTCAGGCCGGCCTTGAGTTTGCCACAGCACATCTTCTTAGGAAGGCTGGATGTCCTCTCAGGGCGCCGGACCGAATTGACAGATGATAGAAATGGCAGATTTGATCCATCAAAATAACATCTTCTAATAATAGTAATACATCTCAACAAAGAAAAAGTTGTGTTTTCCCTACTCGAGAACTATTGACATTTGATGTTTTTTAATACTTTGTTCATATTGCCATTGTGTAGGCTGATACTTCTTGTTTGTTGTTTTGGTGGTCAGGATTTCAGGTGTCTCACAGCTGAGTTTTATTCCTAGTCCCTCTAAATTTAAGGCATTGTTCCAACTTCCCCAGTGTACTAGAGCACATAAAGAGTGTGGTTCCCAAAGCCCGGCACTTTCTTTGTTTCCAAAGGAATGACACTGAGCCATAGCATTCGGTAACAGAGACACACGAGCATCCACACATGCACATTGACACTTGAGCATTGGCCTAGGAAATTTCAACATCACAACGAGAGAGCAGACTTGCGTCCTTACATTAAAAGAGGAAAACAAGAGCCTTGGCCCTGGCTGCCCCTGGAAGGGTGACTGTCTGGGTTTGTGGCTGAAGGGCCCAGCTCTCTGGACCCTAGCTCCCAGAGGCACATCCTCGCCCCACCCACCTAAGTCCCCTACACACAAAGCCATCCTCCACTGCATCTCTGACCACTGGAGCCTTGTCCGCACCTGCATAGGAGGAAGAGTAAACACCTAAGGCACAGGCCCTACCTGCACCAACTGGAAGAGAGACCCCTGAGTCACGGGCCCCTTACAGCCCTTGGCAGGAGAGATGGCGCCACTGCAAGACTATATTTAGCAACCTCAAGAGCAACACCTGACCTTAGTGAGCCTACAAAAGGAAAACCTGAACATCCTAACCCAGGAGAAGCAGAAGAAAACATCCTTAAGCATAACTTTCTGAAGACAGTAGAGACCTTAAAGAGGAAATGAAAAAATCTCTTAAAGAAATGGAGGAAAAGACAAACAAAAATTGGAAAAAATCAATAAATCTCTTACAGAAAGCCAAGCAAACCAAGAAAAAACAACCAAACAGGTGAAGCAAACAGTTTAAATAGTTCAAGACTTAAAAACTGAAATAGAGTCAATAAAGAAAACACAAGCTGAGGAATTTCTGGAAATGGAAAATCTGGGTAAACAAACAGAAACTACAGATGCAAGCACAATCAACAGAATACAAGAGACGGAAGAGAGAATCTCAGGAGTGGAAGATGCAGTAGAGGAAATAGATTCATCTGTCAAAGAAAATGTTACACCCAACAAATCCTTAACACAAAACATCCAGGAAATCTGGAACACCATGAAAAGGCCAAACCTAAGAATAATAGGCATAGAAGAACTCCAGCTCAAAGGCACAGAAAATATACTCAACACATCATAAAAGAAAACTTTTTTTTTGAGGTGATAGCAGAACTATTTATTCCACTTGTAAAAATTCTGAGATTTCACAGATGGCTATAAAAACCTCTCCAATATATAACCATCCATCCCCAGCTACGTACTGTTATGACTGCATTAAAAACATAAATGTATCTTCTTGTTTGGTTTTTGAGATAGAGTCTCATTATGTAGCCCGGGCCTGGAATTCACTATACAGACCAGAATGGCCTGGTACTCAGAGAGATCTGCCTGCCTCTGCCTCCCAAGAGCACCTGGTCAACATGGTATTTTATACCGGCTGGAAAAAAAGAAAAGAAAACTTTTCCAACCTAAAGAATAATATCAGTATGAAGGTACAAGAACCTTACAGAGCACCAAATACACTGGACCAAAAGTACAAGAAGAAAAACTCCAACCCAAAGAAGCTATCTGCACCAACAAAAGCACAGCCGACAGATAACCTCACACCAGCAAACCCCAAAGAAGGCAAGCACTCAAACACTACCACCAAAAAATAACAGGAATTAACAGTCACTGGTTATTAATATGTCTTAATATCAATGAACCCAACTCACCTATAAAAAAGACACAGGCTAACAGAAAAGATACAGAAACAAGATTCAGCCCTCCACTGTAAACAAGAAACACACCTCAACCTCAAAGACAGACTTCACCTCACAGTAAAGAGTTGGGAAAACATTTTCCAATCAAATGAACCTAAGAAACAAGCTGGTATAGCTCTCCTAATATCTAACAAAATAGACTTCAAACTAAAATCAGTCAACAGAGATGGAGAAGGGCTCTTCATACTCATCACAGGAAAAATTCATCAAGATGAAGCCTCAATTCTCAACATCTACGCCCCTAATACAAGAGCACCCACATATATAAAAAAAGCATTACTAAAACTTAAATCACACATCAAACCCCACACACTAATAGTAGGAGAGTTCAACACTCCCCTCTCCCCAATGAACAGGTCAACCAGGCAGAAACTTAACAGAAAAATAAGAGAACTAAAAGATATCATTGCTCAAATGGACTTAACAGACATCTATAGAACATTCCACCCAAACAGGTGCTTCTTCTCAGCACCTCATGGGATCTTCTCAAAAATTGGCCACATACTTGGTATCAAAGCAAACCTCAACAGCTATAAAAAAAAAAAAGTGGAAAGCCTCGCTGTATCTTATTTGGATCACAATGGCTTAAAGTTAGAATTCAACAAGAACACCAATTGCAGAAAGCCTACAAACTTATGGAAATTGAACAGTGCTCAATTTCCCCTGGGTGAAGGACGAATTAAAGGAAGAAATTAGACTTCCTAGACTTCAATGAAGATGAGTGCATCACATACCCAAAGCTATGGGACACTAAGAAGCAGTGCTAAGAAGAAAGTTTATAGTACTAAGTGCATATATAAAGGAAGTGGGAAAATCTCACACTAGCGACTTAGCAGCACACCTGAAAGCTCTAGAATAAAAAGAAGCAGACTCACCCAGAAGTAGAAAGCAGGAGACAATCAAATTTAGGGCTGAAATCAATAAAATAGAAACAAAGAAAATAATACAAAGAATCAATGAAACAAAGAGCTGGTTCATTGAGAAAATCAGCAAGATATACAAACCCTTATCAAAACTAATCAAAAGGCAGGGAGAGAACATCCAAATTAACAAAATCAGAAATGAAAAGGAGGATATAACAGACACTGAGGAAATCCAGAGAATCATTAGGTCTTAATATAAAAGCCTGTATTCTACAAAGTTGGAAAATGTAAAAGAAATGGACAATTTTCTGGATAGGTACTACATACCAAAACTAAATCAAGACCAGATGAACAATTTAAATAGATCTACAACCTGCAAGGAAATAGAAGCAGTCATCAAAGCCTCCAAACCATAAAACATGCAGGGCCGATGGTTTCATTGCCAAATTCTACTAGAACTTCAAAGAAGAGCTAATATCTATACTCCTCAAATTGTTCCACACAACAGAAACACAAGGAACATTGCCAAACTCTTTTTTTGTTATTGTGATACTGAAACCACACAAAGACTCAACCAAGAAAGAGAATTACAGACAAATCTACCACATGAACATTGATGCAAAAATACTCAGTAAATACTGACAAGCCGAGTCCAAGAACACTTTAAAAAAATTATCCACCATAATCAAGTTGGCTTCATCCCAGACATGTAGGGATGGTTCAATATACAAAACTCTAACAATGCAATCCACCATACAAATAAACTAAAAGAAAAAAAACATATGATCAATCACCTTATTAGATGCTGAAAAAGCATTTGACAAAATCCAACGCCCCTTCATGATAAAAGTCTTGAAGAGATCAGGGATACAAGGACCATATCTAAACATAATAAAAGCAATATATAGCACGCTGACTGCCAACATCAAATTAAATGGAGAGAAACTCAAAGTGATTCCATTAAAATCAGGAAAAAGACAAAGCTGTCCATTCTTTCCATATTTATCAAATATAGTACTCAAAGTTCCAGGTACAGCAATAAGACAACAAAAGGAGATCAAAGGGATACAAACTGGAATGGAGAAAGTCAAACATTTTGCTATTTGCAGATGATACAATAGTAGTATATATAAGTAACCCATTTTTTTTTAACCAGGGAACTACTAGAGCTCATAAATAACCTTCAGAATACAAAGGGCAGGATACAAGATCAACTAAAAAAAATCAGTACCTGTCTTATATACAAATGATAAAGGGTTTGAGAAAGAAATCAGAGAAACATCACCATTCATAATAGTCACAAATAACATAAAATATCTTGGGGTAACACTAACCAAAGATGTGAAAGACCTCTATGGCAAAAACTTTAAGTCTTTGAAGAAAGAAATGGAAGAAGATGCCAGAAAATGCTCTTGGGTGGATAGGATCAACATAACAAAAATGGTAATCCTACCAAAAGCAATCTACAGATTCAATGCAGTTCCTATCAGGATCACAGCACAATTCTTCACAGACCTAAAAAGAACAATACTCAAATTCATATAGAAGACAAAAGCCCAGGATAGGCAAAACAATCCTGTACAATAAAGGAACTTCCAGAGGCATTACCATCCCTGACGTCAAGTTCTATTATAGAGCTATGATAATGAAAACAGCTTGGTATTGGCATAGAAACAGACAGGTTGACAAATGGAATTGAATCAAAGAGCCAGATATTAATCCACACACCTATGAACACCTGATTTTTGACAAAGAAGTTAAAATTCTACAATGGAAAGAAGAAAACATATCCAACAAATAGTGCTGGCATAACTGGATGTCAGCATGTATAAGAATGCAAATAGATCCTTATCTATCCCCATGATCAAAACTCAAATCCAAATGGATCAAAGACCTCAATATAAATCCAGTCACACTGAACCTCAAAGAAGAGAAAATAGGGAAGTAGCCTTTAGTGCATGGGCACAGGAGACTACTTTCTCAATATAACCCCAGTAGCACAGATGCTGAGAGCAACAATAAATAAATGGGACCTCCTGAAACTGAGAAGCTTCTGTAAAGCAAAGGACACAGTCAGAAAGACAAAAAGGTAGCCTACTGAATGGGAAAAGATCTTCACTAACCCCACATGAGACAGAGTACTGATCTCCAAAATATATAAACAACTCAAGATATTAGACATCAAAATTTCAAATAATCAAATTAAAAATGGGGTACAGATTTAACAGAATTCTCAACAGAAGAATCTCAAATGACTGAAAGACACTTAAGGAAATGTTCAGCATCCTTAGGCACCAGGGAAATGCAAATCAAAATAACTCTGAGATACCATCTTATACCAATCAGAATGGCTAAGATCAAAAACACCAATGATAGCTTATGCTAGAGAGGATGTGGAGTAAGGGGAACACTCATCCATTGCTGGTGGGAATGCAAACTTGTACAACCACTTTGGAAATCAGTGTGGTGATTTCTCCGAAAATTAGGAAGCATCCTACCTCAAGATCCAGCAATACCACTCTTGGGCGTATACCTAAAGGATATGCGAGCATACCATGAGGACATTTGCTCAATTACATTCATAACAGCATTATTCGTAAAAACCTGGAAGCAACCTAGATGCCCCTCAGCTGAAGAATGGATTTTAAAAATGTGGTATAATGGTAAAACACAAAGACATCTTGAAATGTGCATGCAAATGGATAGAACTAGAAAAAACCAACCAGAGTGAGGCAACCTAGACCCAGACAGATGACCACAGTATGTAGTCACTCATAGGTGGATACTAGCTGTAAATCAAAGGAACCTACATGAACCTATAGTCCACCACCCCAGAGAAGCTAGATAGCAAGGAGAACCCTAAGAGAAACATGCATGGATTCCCCTGGGAAGGGGAAATAGACAAGTTCTACTGAGAAAATTGGGATGGGTAGAGAAAGGATCACTGATGGTGAGGAGGAGAGAAGAAGGAGAAGGGGAGGAGAACATGAGGGAACGGGATGGTTGAGGTGGGGGAAGGACAGAGATGGAGAGCTAGGAAGGAAAGAGACATTTTGATTGAGGGAGCCATTATGGGGCTAGCAAGAAATCTGGCACTAGAGAAATTCCCAGGAATCCACAAGGATGACCTCAGCTAAGATCCTAAGCAGTTGTGGAGAGGGTGCCTGAACTGGCCTTGCCTTGTATTCAAATTGATGGCTATCTTAAATGTCATCACAGAACCTTCATCCAGTAACTGATGGAAGTAGATGCACTGGGCTGAGCTCCCAAAGTCCAATCGAAGAGAGGAAGGGATGGTGATACAAGGAAAGGGATCAAGACCATGATGGGGACACCCACTGAAACAGCTTACCTGAGCTAATGGGAGCCCACCAACACTTGCCTGACAGCGGGGGACCCAGCATAGGACCAAACTAGGTCTTCTGAGTGTAGGTGACAGTTGTATGGCTGGGGCAGATTGTGGGGTCACTGGCAGTGGGACCAGGGTTCATCCCTAGTGCTTTGCTTATACTGTCTTTCTGGGACCCATTCTCTTTAGTGGAATACCTTGTTTGTCCTAGATATATTGGGGGTGGGCTTGGTTCTGCCGCAAAGCAATGTGCTAGACTTTGTTGCCTTCCCATGGGAAGCCTTTCCCTCCCCGTGGATGGGGAGTGGAGAGAGGGAAGGTGGATGGAGTGGGAACTGGGATTGGCATGTAAAACAAGAAAAGATAGTTTTTTAATTAATTAATTTTTAAAAAAGGAAAACAAGCTTCTGGTAGCTTGTTCATGGACAGACTGTCAGTTGTCGGACAGAAGGGATGCAACTGGGCTTGTGAGACACTTGAGCTAGCTTGTCAGTTTTGCGTGCTTTAGAGTCACCCAGGCGACACACACCAGAGAATTTAAACTGAGGAGAGAAGAGTTGAATACGGGCAGAACCATCCCATAACCTGGGGTCCTGGACTGGATAAAAAGGGAAAGGGGAGAAACCCAGAATGCTGGCTTCTCTTTCTCTGATTTCCGGGCAGCTGGTATGCAGACAAGTGATTGCCACATCTCCTGCCACTGTGGGCCTGTCTGCTACCCTGATTTTCCTGCCACTTCGGACTGTATCCCCTCAACCTGTGAGCTCAGAAGACCTTCTCCTGTCTTAGGTTGCTTTCTAATGTGCTGTTAAAGCAACTTGGGGATGGAAGGGTCTATTTGAGTTACAAGTTCAAGCCCATCACCAGAGGAAACCAAGGCAGAAACTCGAGGCTCCCTACTACTTGGAGGCAGGAACTGAAGCAGAGGCCATGGAGGAGCGCTGCTCAGGCCTTGCTCAGCCTGCTCTCTTGTACAGCCCCAGAGCCTCCTGCCCAGGGGTGGCACCACTCGCTGTGGGCTGGGCACTAATCAGATGACACCCACAGACTGACTTACTGGCAAATTTTATCGAGATATTTTATCAGTCAAGATATCTCCTACCCTAGGTTTATGCCAAGCTGACCAAACCAATCTTCACCTTCGTTGTTTCTGATCAAGCGTTTGGACAGATCACTGGGGAAAGAGACACATCTGCACCACTGACTGCCCCACCGCTCGGCTGCTCCTCCGGAGCACTGGTTTAGAATGATTAGAATCAGGGCGAGGGTTCACAGTAGAACACAGGCACAAGTCTGAGAGCCAGCTCGGGAAGCTGCTGCCCAAGACAGGAACAATCAGAGCTAGGGTGAGGGTACAGGCGAGAGCTAGGGGAACAGCATCAGTTCTAGTCACAGCCCGTGGACAGAGAGAGAAAAAATCACTTAAATTCTGAACAAAATCAGTAAATTTCACTAAGTAGACTGATAATGTCCTCACTAGTGAAACCTGCCTATTAGGGACTATCTGCCATAATGTTCTACAGGGAAGTTTCCAGTCTCTGCCTGACCTTGGGTACGATATTCTTTCTTAAAATTTGGCTTAGTTTAGATTTTGGCAGCAAGATTTTCTTTAATGTGATGAGCTTGTGGCTGGTGAAACTCTCCAGTCAGAACTCAGCGTGTTGTTTTTTGGCATGCAGAAAGGCTAAACACTTCCTCATCAAATCCTTTGAATCGGAAGAAGTCAGTAAGATTGGAATGAAGTGATTATAACCCTGGAAAAACACACAGTGTCTTGAGAAGCAGGGACGAACTTCCTGGGAGCTCTAAAGTAGGGAGGAGGCTTTCACAGCTTGCGGGTAAAAGAGGCAGATGGCAGAGGTGGCTGCGGGGCCTCAGTGAGGGGTGGCAGCCGGGGACCTGCTTCTACAAGGAGGTGGAAGTGTGTGCATCGTTGAGAAGCCCTACAGCCGAAGAGCGTCCGGCGAGCCGCACTCCGGGAACCCACAAGGTGTTTGAAAGGCAAGTCTAGAGTGCGAAGCCGATTAGCTTCTTAGAAATTTAAGTTTTGCTGAAAAAAATCACAGGGTTTCTGGGATGCAGTGGCTCATGCGTGGTATCCCTATGTGTGGGAGATAGGCTGGAGAACTGTGCCGAGGCTGAAGTTAGCCTGGGCTAACACCACTGCAGGGACCAGTAGCCAGGGCTACACAGGGAGACTGTTTCGAAACTGAATTTTACTAGGCCCTTCTAGTAATCTTAAATATCCACACAGCAGTGGTGGTGAGTGTTTGGCCGGCAGCAGATACTCAGAAAAGGCTCAATGAATGAATGATCAGCTTGTCCGGCTCTGTATGTTTGATAAAGAGGAGGCCGACTTAAAAGCAAACCTGTACCCGTCAGTGAGACAGAGAAACGGCTGGGTAAACTCTGTTGTCAGAAAGGGTGCCATGGGTATACATAGGATTACCAAGCTTTTTTCTTTGGACCTCGTTTCTTTATAAAGCAGAATGTGAACTGGTGCTGTGTGAGCAAAAGGCCCAGGTTGCATCTCCCGGAACCTACGTTAAAAAAAAAAAAAAAAAAAGTGGCTTCACATTTGTGAACTTGGGGAGGTGCAGTCAGAGGGGCCCTTGGGGCCTGTTGGCCAACCATTCTAGTTGACTGGCAGGCCCCAGGCCAAAATGAGGGTCTCTATCTCAAAAAAATGAAGGTAGACATCTCCTGATGCATACACAGGCGTGCACAACCACACATACATGCACTTGCATGCGCGCGCGCACACACACACACACACACAGAGAGAGAGAGAGAGAGAGAGAGAGAGAGAGAGAGAGAGGAACAAAATAAGAATCTGCCCCGTAAGCCGTGCCACTTGAAACCCATGCACAGAAAGATCTGCGCAAACACAAGCTGCTTTCCCGGCTCAGCCAGCGTAGGCTTCTGCACCAGGAGGCTTCTAAAGCACTTCCTCTACCTTTCCCGCGTCTGCCCTCCTGCTTTTTAATTTTTTGAAGCACATAAACCAAAGAATGATATACATAGAAGCCATCACTTTCCTTTGGCCTCACTGCAGGCTCAGTGGGCTCACGCCTGGACTGCCTGTTGGCCGTCAGCTTGCACCGCATGCTGCTCCGACCATCTGCTGCTCCACGCAGGCCATATGGAAAGGGGCCCACACTCTGGAAAAGCCAAATTATTCTCTTCTGTGCCTTCTCTTCTTTGCTGTATTTCCAAATCTATGGACCAAGCCTGGATACAATTAGAGCTTCCTTATCTGATTATCTTGAGAGCCAATGACTTGGGTTTTCTGAAGATCACCTAAACTGTGAAACCGTGACCCTTTCACCCCTTCACCCTCTGAAGTCCGCAGCACTGCAGAATTAAGAAATCACTTCTGTGGTCCTTTCCCACAGTGGCTCCTGGTCTCTACAAAAGGAACACACTTATGTTTTCTTTTCCCTGGAGCTCTAAGCCGCCTCTACCGGTCCCAGGCCCACAGGACCGGGCACACCCACACTGAGGTGCCTAGTTCTTAGCTGCTGCAGTTTATGAACAGCCTAGAAAATGACTTGCAAGGCTCCAAGGTGGAGCCGGGCCCCTGCTGTGACCGTCTCAGTGGGATTTACAAACGTCCAAGCTTTCCTTGAAACTCAGAGCCAAGCTGCTTCTCTAAAGTGGGGCCTGGAATGAAGTCTTAATGGCTTTAAGGTAACTTTTTAGGCCTTTGACTAAATAAAGGTGGGCACAGACTGCTTGTCTCAAAATATTAATGATTCACAGATATTTTTAAAGGACCAGGAGGGAGAGGAATCAGTCTTAGGAGATTTTTTGGCAGAATCGGAAGTGAGGTCAGAGGTCTGCAGCTGCAGAGTATGGGCTTTTCTGCCCACCATTCGTTCCGGCTACAGGGCTAAGGCGCTTCAAATTCTGTTTCAGGCCCCTCTCTCCTGCAGAAAAAGCCCCGCACCAACCCACTACCCTGCTACTATAAACTAATTAAAAAGTGTCAGGCCCCTGAAGATAAGATATTACCATGCATCCCAGAGGAAGAAATAAGCAATTAATTTTCATTCTCACGGTGATGCGGTTGCCGTCTCCCTTCCCTTTCTTGGGCAGAGACTGATTACATTACCAGGTTTTAAAGTGAGCTGTTTCCCCTCTCTGCCTTTACAGATCAGAAGCGACGTGCTCACCTTCCTGTTAGCCTGGTCTTTCCCAAAGTGTTTCATATATACTATTATATATATTAAGTGAGCATTTGGGTTGTGCCTAGCATGAACAGGTAAAAATTCAATTACCGGTGCCTCGTTCTTTGTGTGCCCAGCTGTCCAGCTGTAGGCTCAGTGCCCGCACATGCTGGGTGTAGGGTGAGCCAGTCTTTTTTCAGTGACACAAGGCACATGATTTACTATAGAAGGAGCAGGAACTTTTTGTAAACCAAAGCCGCTTCTGGGGATAGCACTGAACACAGATTCAGAACCTCTATTTGATATCTAATGCTTCCCTTTTAGTTTTGTGGACTGCAACCTCTGGTGTTTCTGTACAGTTTAAAGTTCTTACATGTTTGGTGAATTAACGAAAAGAGAGAGAGGAATGTTTCGGCAGTATAGCCAACGTGTATGTAATTCTTTACAGGAAAGCATCAACAGGTTGGGACACCTTATTCTATCTCACGGTCTCTGTCGTCACTTCTGCTGCTGCAAACCACTTCAAACAATACGCAGTATAAATAAAGCCTTGAGTAGGCCATCTATGCAAGCTGAGTTTACAGAGAACCCCCCACCCCACCCCCGCAATCACAGTAGTCTCAGAGCCACCCTAATGTATTCCAAACCCTGGAAACTCTGCCTGCTCAAGTTTCTTTTCCTGATCAAGTGACAGGTCCTTCTTTCCCTCACGACTGTCTCCTGGGTGCCAAGCAGTGAGATCGCCCTTGACTTGCAGCCAGCAGTGCTCCCACTGTATTGTGCCGTGCTGCAAACTTGGCTCGGTGCTCAGGGAGCACCAGTTTACACCACAACATGAAGAGCAAATGCAAAAGAAAAAAAACAGAGAAACAGAACTGTGTACTGTCCAACATGATGTAGTCTCAGTTGGCAAGTGTGGTCAGGGTCAGCTGGTTCCTGGATGTCCTCATGTCCTCAGTGCTGAACATTCTTGGTTTTCTTCTTCTTCTTCTTCTTCTTCTTCTTCTTCTTCTTCTTCTTCTTCTTCTTCTTCTTCTTCTTCTTCTTCTTCTTCTTCTTCTTCTTCTTCTTTCTTCTCTTCCTCCTCCTCATTATCTTGTTCTTTTTAAGACTAAGATTACATCATTTCCCCTTTCCCTTTCCTCCCTCCAAACCCTCCTATACTCCTATTTGTTCTCTTTCAACTTCTTGGCCTCTTTTTTGCTAGCTACTGTTACATGCATATTTGTATATACATACACAACCTGCTCGGTCCATTTAACGTTACCTGTATGTATGTTTTCAGGGCTGACCATTTGGCATTGAGTAACCCATTGGCGGACTCTTCCCTGGGGAAGACCCTTTCTGCACAATTGTCTTCTTTTGGTTCATTCACCCTACCCAGAGCCAGATCCAGATCTTGAGAACTTGATACACAATTCAGAAGCTCTTCCCTATGAAAAGCAATAAAAATTACAAGAGTCTTACAGTGTCATCTACAAAAATAGTATTATTTAGACCATTGAAATGAATAAATTGCAAATTGTTTCAAACAGACATATGTTGCAAAAAATATGCAAATTAATTAAATAAATGAATCACTTGTTTGATTCAATGTGGTGATACTGTTCTACTCTTTTGGGGTATTATTTTAGAATTAGATTACTTTTTTTGGTTTTCTGAGACAGGGTTTCTCTGTGGATTACTTTTATAAATAGCAGTGATAAGATTACAGACAATTTCCAAACAATGCCAAACTGTAACGGGCAAGGCCAGTGCTCACACTGCTATCAAAGCCCCTTTCACAGCATCAGACTGGGATCTCATGGTGTCTGAATCAGTATTGGCACTGTCTGTCAAGTCAGCAGGAATTTCTTTTATTTTTGTGTGCTTACATAATTTATTCCTTTACATTAACTTATCAAACAACCTAAAAATTCATTTGTTATTTCTTTTCAAAATGTATCACTTTCTTTTAATTAGTTAAGGCTCTCGGGGTTATTTCAACTTTTAAAATGATAACTTCTAGATGTTGGACTAATATCTCATACTTCTGCCCTGTTTTATATGCCTTTTTTAATCAGCAAATACTACTCTAATATAAGGAGACCGTTCCTCATAGTCATCTAATATAGGCGTCTGTGTGTTTTGCTACTTTAGCGAGCCGCCGTCCCACACTTCAGCTAAAACGGCACGTGTAAGCTTTGTTGCTTTTCTCGGAATTTTTCTTCTAATTCATTAAAAGTATGGTGCTGGGCATTGTCCAGTTTCTCATCTCAGATGGCTTTATGAAGAACGCATTGTCCCAGATTCAGGGTCAGTAAAGAAACGCCACAAAAGAAAATCCTAGTCACGTATCTTGAAGATGCTCATCTACAAAGAGGACAAGCAGACCCAAAGTCCACAATATTTAAGACAGTCAGCAATTTCGGGGAGCCTGGAAGGGAGCAGCTTCCTCTCCCGGGGAGATGGTGAGTGGGCTGCCTGCTGCACACATTCATTTATCAGTGCTTCCAACAGTGCCCACCGCACTGGCCTTCAACTTGTCAGCTCTCCACTGAGAAATTTACGTAGCTCTTCTACATGCAGCTTGTGGAAGCGCTGAGTCGCACTCCTTTTATTCTATAGGGGTAAAAGTGAGTCATAACTGTGTGTTTCTAGAAGCAGTGAGGCCCAGTGACTTTGAATCTAATGGTTGGGTTCTATAAAAGATTGCTTTCAAATCAAGACAACTTTAAGATACCATCTTACACCTGTCAGAATGGCGAAAATCAAAAACACCAATGATAGCCTTTGCTGGAGAGGTTGTGGAGAAAGGGGTACACTCATCCATTGCTGGTGGGAATGCAAACTTGTGCAACCACTTTGGAAAGCAGTGTGGAGGTTTCTCAGGAAATTCGGGATCAACCTACTCCTGGACCCAGCAATACCACTCTTGGGAATATACCCAAGAGAGGCCTTATCACACAACAAAAGTATATGCTCTACTATGTTTATAGCAGCATTGTTTGTAATAGCCAGAACCTGGAAACAACCTAGATGCCCTTCAATTGAAGAATGGATGAAGAAAGTATGGAATATATACATATTAGAGTACTACTCAGCAGTAAAAAACAAGGACTTCTTGAAGTTTGCAGGCAAATGGATGGAAATAGAAAACACCATCCTGAGTGAGGTAAGCCAGACCCAAAAAGAGGAACATGGGATGTACTCACTCATATTTGGTTTCTAGCCATAAATAAAGGACATTGAGCCTATAATTCGGGTTCTTAAAGAAGCTAAATAAGAAGGAGAACCCAAAGAAAAACATATAGGCTTCCTCCTGAATATTAACTTCATCAGGCGATGAAAGGAGACAGAGACAGAGACCCACATTGGAGCACCGGACTGAAATCTCAAGGTCCAAATCAGGAGCAGAAGGAGAGAGAGCACAAGCAAGGAACTCAGGACAACGAGGGGTACACCCATACACTGAGACAAAGGGGATGTTCTATCAGGAACTCACCAAGGCCAGCTGGCCTGGGTCTGAAAAAGCCAGGGTTAAAACCAGTCTCGCTGAACATAGTAGACAATGAGGACTACTGAGACCTCAAGAACAATGGCAATGGGTTTTTGATCCTACTGTACCTATTGGTTTCGTGGGAGCCTAGGCAGTTTCGTGGATGCTCACCTTACTAGACCAGGATGGAGGTGGGTGGACCTTGGACTTCCCACAGGGCAGGGAACCCTGATTGCTCTTTGGGCTGACGAGGGAGGGGGACTTGATTGGGGGAGGGGGAGGGAAAGGGGAGGCGGCGGTGGAGAAGAGACAGAAATCTTTAATAAATAAATAAATAAAATAAAAAAAAGATTGCTTTCATTGCTTGCTGTATTGAGAAGAGGATTTGAAAGAAAAAAAACTCTTGGCTTGGAGTACTTGAAATATTGGCATGGTTTTCAACTGTGTGTGTGTGTGTGTGTGTGTGTGTGTGTGTGTGTGTGTGTAGTAAGAAAAAGAAGGGCTCCACCCCTAGGAAACTTGCTGATCTGGTGCATTCTCCCAGACGCCAGCAGAGGGCTTTAAGCGCGCACACTGTTCCACTGGTGACCTGGACTCTGGCCCTGACTGAGCCAGCAGCTGTGTAAGCTCTGTTGAACTGTATTACCTTCTGAGGGGTGTGTTCCTCATGAGAAACATCGCGGCTGTATTGCATGGTCTCTGAGGTTCTTCTGAGCTCTGACCTGAGACATTCAGCTGTACTGCCTGCCAGCTTTAGTAGCAGCATGAGGTTTGCTTAGAACCCAAAGTATTGCCTCATCTGTGAATGCTGAAATAATAACAGGAAGTCATCGCTCTAGGAAGAAAGAACAGTGAAGAAGAACCCGAGCGATTCCACCTTCCCAATTACTAATTGTGTACAAATTGAATGACCTTTGAAATCATGTGCTCTATCACATGTGGGACCCTGTCTGTCACCCCTCATTGTATCCGGGACTGTTTACCAAGATCCACACAGTGCTGATATTCTGATGCTCACTTACAATGAGGAGAAATTGGTTAATGGGTAAGAGGTTTTCTTTTTGCATTATGGCAGTGTTTTAATATTAAACAGAAGTCATGAGCAATATGGTTATGCAAACACCCCTGGGTTGATCACTAGGTTAACTTCATGTTTCAAAAAAAAGTCACCTCTTGAAAGTTAGTGGGGTTTTGTGTGTGACGGGGTTGAGCGTGCTTTCTTCTGTTCTTCTGCCTTCCCTGCGTTCTGATGAGCACTGCCATCCCAGTCGTTAGGAAGGATTATAAAAGAACAACCCCACAAGAAGTTTACACTTTGTATTTTAGGGGCACCGGAGAGAAAAGTGCTTAAGAAAAAGATCGAGGGCCTGGGATATGCTCCGAGGCAGATGCTTGGGTAGGATCTCCAAGGCTCTGGGACCATCCTAGTTACTAGGGGTGGGGAAGAAAAGGAAACAAGGAAGGGGAGAAATAAAAAAGAAAAGAGGAGGAAAGAAAAAAGAGACCATGATAGTCTTTTAATATGTTGAAAGGGATAAATCCCAATCAAATAATGTTTACGAATAAGAATTGTGTCTCTTGGGTCGGGCCGTGTTGGCACACTCCTTTAATCCCAGCACTCAGAAGGCAGAGGCCAGTGGGTCTCTATAAGTTTGAGGCTAGCCTGGTCTACAGGAGCTAGTTCCAGGACAGGCTCCAAAGATACAGAGAAACCCTGTCTCAAAAAACAAATAAACAACAACAAAAAAGAACTTGTGTCTCTGAACACCATTATATATCTCACTGTGTGCTGGATTCCAGGACTCTAAAGCAGCAAAATCTAAAGGGTGTTGAAAGATTGATTCCTGGACTCGCTAGTGCCTGGGAGGGAGAGCCTGGCTGGTAAGAGAGACCAGGAGCTGCTGAGAGAAGACAGCGGCTCTCACCTGTGTGGAAGAAACAAGTTATCATTACAGAACGAAGGCCTCTTTCCAGCTGCATTCTCCATCCCTCTCTCTGTCTAATAAAGACTAGAGAGAAAGCACGTGAACAGCACCCTTTCCCATCCCTGCACCATAAGCCTTGCCTGAAGAGGGTAGCTAGAGTAGAATTTAGTTCGGAGGCAGGGGGAGGGGAGGGGATAGCCCGCGGGTGGGTAGCAAGGCAGTAAAAGACAAAAACCACTCTTCCCCTTGTTTCTCATTTTTCCTGTGATAATGTCTGCTTTTAAGTGCGAGGTTTGTCCTGCTGCCATAGGGACAATGCCAATAGTGGTGGCCACTCTCCTTTGCCGCATTTCCTGTGCTGTTCTGCCTTGTCTGCCAATTAAGACCCCGGGGCCTTTGGAATGTGCTAGTCATGAAGGGATGGTATCTGGAAGGTGAGAAGAGATGTTGCTGGAAAAAACAAAGCAATAGACTAGGGAGTTGAAGCTTTTCTTTCTATGGACTAGTTAAGAGGAAAATATTAACAGCTAGTAAAAGAGTTAGATATTGCCGTAGAGGACATTGCTTCTAGCAGGCTTGCTCAACTCACAGCTACACAGCTGGCGCCTGCATGCAGCCTGCAGCGGGTATGAATGCAGCCCAACAGACACTTGTAAATGTATTTAAAACATTTTGTTTAAAAATCTAGATTGCCCCACTGTCCGTGTGAACTTCATAGATGGCAATGTCCTGTTGCAATGTCAGGAAGGTTGGGCATATTTGGGATGTTTCTCAGGCGGGCTCTGAATGTTCTCAAATGTTTGCTGAAACTATGAATCCACAGGTACAACCCTAGACTTGGTGGGAGGTGAGGCAAGATACACATTAACAAATACACACACACCACACAGGCACGCACACACCACACACCACACACGCACGCACACACACACACACCACACACACCGTACGCCAGAGGTCAGCACATTATGTGGGCCAAGGTTGACTTTGGGACTGTGGCCAACTCCTGTGCATGACCTGTCTTAGTAAATAGAGTTTTATCCGGGCATAGCCACATCTGCTCTCTGGCCCTGTTGCTCCGCCATACCAGAATTTGGCAGTTATGATGGAGTTGCATAGCCTGTGAAGCTTAACCTATTGATTATCTGATCCTGTTCCACAAACGCTTGCCACTACCCCCAACCTGGCTTGTTCACGCAGAGCCCTGGTTGTCACGTAAGAAGACAGCTCAGATCCATCAGCTCTGCCGCATGCCTGAGCATTTACAGGAGAAGGTCATGTTTGTGTTGATTGTCTAGCACGGTGCTTCTCAGCGAATGGGGAATATACATTTTCAGACCCAACTCCTTGGACTAGAAACAACCCGTGGCTTTTATGGTGACTTCCAGTAATTCTTATGCAAGCCAAATTTTGAAAGCTACTACATTCAGAGAAGCAAGAATTACCTGTTCATGTGGAACTCCACAATTGCGGATTCCCCTCAGCAGGGCCTGTGCTCCTTGATCATCATTATAAGCAGGGACGGCGAGGAGCCGTGCTGGAGTTGGCTAAAACCCACGCTCTTTGCTCCGATACAGAAAGCTGGCCTCGAAGATATGTGATTTCAAATGTTCCTCCTCGATATAATCTGCTATAACTAATAATCTCTTTTGGAAGGAGAGTCTTATGTTGTGGCAGCTCAAAACAGCCTTGAAGGCCATGTAATTTCTGAAATGGCCAACAGGGGAAGCTGCTATTTATACCACCAACCTTACAGGTGGCTTTTGTAATTTTTACGGGCAGAATCAAGAATGGGACTCTCATAAAACTGTAGTTTTAAACTTCTGATTCCTCCTGCCCATTTTATATAAAAACGACCCTGGACTTTAGCGCTGGAAATATCCCAATGATTTGATTTGTGTGGATTAAATACTTCCCTTTGCTTAGCCAGTCATACTATGTGAATATAACCTATGATATTCCCTGTCAGTATTCTCAGACCCTTTCTATCTACAAACAATGATAAAGATGCTAGCAATTCCTAAAAGATAAAATTTATTTTTATTGGACATTTGAACAAATCAGGTAACTAGATTGTATGATGTGGAAATGCCTTACCATGACCAGAGAGAAACTGAACCGGACAAGCAAGTGCTTAAGTAAGTTTCCTGGAAGTGGCATTTGGGTTCCTGGTATGTGTAGGTGTGTGATATTATGGCGGGACCGAGCCCTGTAATACTGTGCCGGATGGCCCCTGCCAGAGACACCAGAAGTGAAAACTATTGTACATGATGGTCTAATTTGTCAGTGTTTATGAAATTCCAGGGGCAATATTCCCAGGGCGGAGAACCGGCGCACCCCTGCCTTCAGCCCCAGGATGACTGAAAGAAACGCTTTTGATTTGTGTGGACTCAGGATTTGCCTTTGCTCATTGTAAAAATTAATGCTTCTAACCCAGTCAAGACGCCGGGAAACAGAGCACTCTGTGTCAGCTTGGCCTTCCAAAGGACACATCTTCCCATAAGAGAGAGCATTTTATGAAATGTTCTGTGCAACACAGAGTAAATTATTTGCTGGACCATGGGCTCGGCTTGCAGATACGGGAAATATAGCTGCTCGAACTGGAAGGTTAAAGATGCGGCTGAGGCCCAAGGGGGGCAACATCTGTGGCAATGAAAGTAGAGAAATGCTAGTTAGTGCCCTCTCCTGGTGGGAAAACATTTGCATACAGGGATATAGAAATCAGGAGAGGCGAAAACGAACAGTGGTAAAAATGTGATGATATCTGGAGAACTAATAAGAGAATCAGAAAGCTTCCTGAGCTCGGGAAGGGTGAGCACCAAGGCGTTCGCTGAACTTGTACTGAACTGGTGTTAGCCCAGCATGTAGGTGGAGATGCGTTGGCAATGTTGAAGCTTGGAATAGAAATAGATACTGACGCTATCTTTATAGAGATCTCAGGATAGTTTACAGAAAGAATTTAAGAGAACTTGTTTGATTACAGATTAACCCACTGGATTAAGGACCTCATTGCATCAGGCACTTGCTCTGGGTGGATGATGGTAATAGTGAGACTTTTGATACTTTGGTAGAGTCGCATTGCTTTGGTGCTGAGGGCAGGACAGGGAACTTAGATGAAACAGAGCCTAGTGGGGCAGGAGATGGGAGAGAACGCTGATGAATACAATGTGTGAAGTTAAAGGGCTTGATAGTTATTCTTGGTAGTCAGGGTGACCGGACTTCTAATAGAGTACTTATGCGTGTATGGCGTTCCGTGTGTCTAGGTCTTGGACCTGGAGGGGCAGGAGGGGTTGTGGAGAGCTATAAAGAGAGGGCAGTGGAATCCATGTGACATTAAAGCAGAATGAAGGCTTCTGGGGGAGAGGGGATTGGAAGGAGGTGACAGGGAGACACAGGAAGTGAGGAGAGAGGCAGATTAACAAAAAATATGCACGAAAATACCATGATGAAACTCATTACTTTGTATATCAGTTTTTTGTGTGTGTGTAAGTGTGTGTGTGTGTGTGTGTGTGTGTGTGTAAGTCTGTGTGTGTCCATGCAGGTTTGTGCCTGCGGGCAAGACCAAGGTGACAGAGTCCCTGGAGCTGGCCTCACGCATGGTTGCAAACTGCCTGACACAGGCACTGAGAACTGAGCTCAGGGCCCCTGCAGGAGCAGCACCTACAATTAAACACAAAGCCTTTGATCTAGCTCCTTCTTTTTAAATAAAAAGTTTACCAATGATAAAGAAGAGCACAATTCTAGGAGTGTCCGGTCCTTCTCTACATGGGAAGTTCCGAAGAAGTTCCTCGGGGCTCTGAAACAATGGGAAGCTTAATCCTTTTATGAATTCGTGTTTTGGTGGCATATTGGGCTGTGAAAGGGAGGGGGTGGGCCACAGGGCTCTGTCTTACTCCGGCCCACTCCCTGCTTCCTGGCTGCTTCGGCACAGTGCACTGATGGCTCCGAAACCATGAGCTGAACAGGTAACCCCTTTGAGCTCTTCTCCCAGGTGTTTAGGTTACAGTGATAAAGGCTTTCTAATAAAGGTGATATGAAAAGAAACAAAGCTGGAAAGTAGCTAAGAGAGGGACAGAGCCACAGTCTTGGGGACTTTAGTTTTTAAACTGTTTTTACTGGTTAACCTGCAGAGGAGTGAGCGTCCTTGATGTATTTTTTTTATGCCTGTGTGTCATTATACTTTGATTGTAGGCAAAACACTGTGAAAGTAATAATTTGAACGAAGACTGCTTTAGGCAAAGGGGAAGGGCTGTCCAGGCACCACATATTCTAGGCAGGGCAGCAGGCAACCACAGGATCATTACATTCAAAAGTCTGTGGTAGGGTGTGTCTGAGCATTGGCGGCGTGGTAAGGAAGGGTGGATTGGGATGAGCCCAGGTCAGAGAGGCAGCCAGGGCTAGCTGTCGAACTAGCCAGGACTAGTCCCTGGACTTGTAGGAGGCTGAAAGTATTCCACCTTTCACTAAGAGTGAGATGAGGACCTGCGAAGAGATTCCAGAGGGGTGGTATGAGCACACATGGCCTATTATTCTCACCCATGCTGGCTTTCAATGTACACACACACACACACACACACACACACACACACACACACACAGAGAGAGAGAGAGAGAGAGAGAGAGAGAGAGAGAGAGAGAGAGAGAGCAGCTGAGGCCACGAGTCATGTATGAGAAAGAAATGGCACCTGAGACCATGTCACTAGCAGTGGTGGCGGGGGGGGGGGCTTGGGATTGAGGCTGTTGTTGTAGATATACGTTGAGAAACAGGGTAGACTTAAGAGTGGATTGTGGTCATGCTAGAAAGAGAAGAAATCATAACTTCCGGGCTTTTGGCCTGGCCAGTTGGAAGGTGGTGTCGTTGCAGCTACTGATGGGGAGACTGGGCAGCGGTGGCCAGGCAAACATTCTTCATTTGAGGAGTGGTGGGTTTGGATGTTCCCATAGGACTCTGGCTGAGGGCACTGTGGTGGTGGGGGTGGATGACTGGCTACCATCTCAGAAGAGGACTAGGACCTAGCTGGACATGGATATTGTAAAAGTCATAGGGTTGGAATATTGACTGGAACGAGAAGCACAAACACAAGCCCTGTAAATCGCAACACTTGAGACAATGAGGCTGAGAAGGAAACAAAAATGATTCAGAAAAAGCAGGTAAAAGGGTGTTTCCCATGCCTTAGCATTTACCCAGCATGCAGAGGGCCCTGGGTTCAACCCCCCAGAAAGGGGGATGCTAAGGGAACAGAGCAGTAAATAGTACAAACATCCCAGTCCCACCAGTTCGTTGAGTTCCAGGGGATGGGAACAGGAGATACATTCTTTGGCCCAGTGGTGAGCAAGCCAATCTCACCGTAAATTTAATGAAGTGGTCAAAGCAAGTCGCTAGTTACCATGAGCTCACTGACTGTCTGGGACCTGCTAATGGCTTCCCAACATAAACACCTACTCCTGTCCCCGAGACCTGTACTTGATGACTTTCCTAAGGTGCCGAGGAGACTTAAGGTCCAGGCTCTCCCAGTTACGAGTTCAAGTTCTCCCCGGCCCTTCCTGCTGCTACTCACCTCTGTCTCTTAGAAGGTAGCCGTGCAGATAAACTAGCCATAGCTGATTCTTACAGAGTCCTAAGTGCCACCACATGAAAGAGATGTAGACAGAAAGTAGGATTTTTAAGCTTGCTTACGAGTGAAAAGTGGCAGCTTTCTTGCCGTAGCCGGAAGATGGTATAGAGTTAGGGACATATGTATATAAAAGTCAAAAAAGTTATACCCTGAAGGGAAATAGCCACAGGAAGGAGTTGAGGATGAAGAGCAAGTGATGAGCCAATGGGACGATGTCCTTGGAGGGCACGCTACTAAACAAGGAAGAGTTAGGGCCCATTGTAGAGGAAGGGGGATTGCACTCCACTGAGTCAGGAGTGAGTGAGAAAAAGCAGAATCCTGTAAGAGTGCCTTTGTGCCTGTGGATGGTCAGGGAGCAGGTGGGGCCTGCAGGGGCCAAGCCCTGAGCCTCCTGAGCAAGGAGAATGATGAAGCTTGCAGACAGAAGCCTTCATCTTAGGTGATGACGGAGGAGGAGGAGGGTTCAGAGCACTGAACTGAGACATAAGCACTGGAGCAGTACGGCAACCAAGAAGGGACAATGGTAAGGAGCACATGGTCAGGTCTAATGTTTGGTTTTGATCCATATTTGGGAATAAGAGTTCCAATTGTGTCAATTGTGTCAAAGAATAGAAGTTACTGACTAGGATAAAGAAGTACGTGGGAAGGGAAAATAAAATATCTAAGACATAAGCCTGGGGTCACAAGGTAGTTCAAAATATTTATGTTGACATCAGTTTAATGGGGACCCCATGCTATTTCCAGGTGTGCTCATTAGGTATTTGGCTGAACTTCAGGAAAGTGCTTTTTAACCTACAAAAATGTTCACTGATATTTTATAACATCCTCGGAAAGGCTGATGTGATATCTGCCTAGGTACAGGCACTCACCACCCTGCAGTGTAGGCTGATGGCTTGGAATTGATCCCTGGGACACCATCCCCAGATAATAAATTCAGTTTTCAAAAATACTTACAAATTTCACAGCTCAAATTTCTTACCAAGTCTAGCCCTCTGGGAACCATTCACTCTAAGGCTCCTGTGCAAACCTGGGGATTAGAACCACCAGGAAGCTTCCTGGGTCACATGGAGGGATGACAAGGACAGCTGACAAAGTATCAACTCAACTTTTAATATTTCCTCATACCATGTCCTGGACCAAAAGCACAACGACTTCTATAAGAAAGTATCACAACTGGACAGCTGTTTCTTTTTCCACAAGTACCATGAAAGCCTGTCTTTTGGTCCGTTAGTTTCTCATCTGTTCTTAGAGCATAAGCAGCCCCAGGAGGAGACTGTTATCTGGGGATCTCTAGCTGCTAGAGACATCACTGAGCCAAAGTAACTTTGTTATTTTGGATTTTTGCTTCTTGTTTCAGTAATTTTTTCCCTGAAATCTAATTGCTCTGGGGCTGGGGATGAGGGGCATGTAAAACGCAATTAAAAAATGAAAACTGCCTCTCGTGATTTGAAGCTAAGCAGGAGCGACCGAGGGTGACATTAAACGTGGGATCAGAAGAGCATCGTCTGCATTTCACTTTAATTACATCAGTTCCAGAATGTGGGGCGCAGCAATTCCACACGTGCTTAATTAAATTATGCCAGTGCCAATACCCTCAGCTAGAAGAGATGGAGGCAGAAGTTTTGTAAGTGGGTGAATGGGGGACCACTCCTGACTTTTGTAGGTGGGTGAATGGGGGACCACTCCTGACTTTTGTAGGTGGGTGAATGGGGGACCACTCCTGACTCTTCTGTAGGTGGGTGAATGGGGGACCACTCCTGACTCTTCTGTAGGTGGGTGAATGGGGGACCACTCCTGACTTTTGTAGGTGGGTAAATGGGGGACCACTCCTGACTCTTCTGTAGCTGGGTAAATGGGGGACCACTCCTGACTCTTCTGTAGGTGGGTAAATGGGGGACCACTCCTGACTCTTCTGTAGGTGGATGAATGGGGGACCACTCCTGACTCTTCTGTAGGTGGGTGAATGGGGGATTACTCCTGACTTTTCTGGTGCCACACCAAAGTTGGCTCTTCATGTCTCTTTCGCCTGGGAAAAATCTGCTGCTGATTAGGATTTGATCCAAAAAGAATCCAATCACACATGGAACAATCTTGAGTGCTCTTTGGGAGGGAAAAGGGTCAGTGTGAGCCGACAACGCTCCACTCTGCATGAATAGGTTCAAAGTAATGTAATTTTCCCAGAGAGTTTTCCTTTTAAAGATTGCAATCTCCTCCTGCTCTCCTTTCTCTCTCCCTTTCTTTCCTCCCTTCCTCCTCTCTTCTTTCATTCCTTTTTAAAAGATAAGGTTTGGTTATGCTGTCTTACTATACCTGAAACTCACTGTGTAGGCCATGCTGGCCTCACACTTATAGCAATCCTCCTGCCTCAACTCCTGTGTGAAACTTTACCAGTATATGCCACCACACCCAGCACAATTTCTTTTTTAAAAAACGTTTTTTTTTTTTTTCAAGGAAAAATTTCAAAGCTGTACTTACACCTGTAACAGACTGTTACAACGATCCACCTCACAGGCATGTCTAGACACATTCCCGGTCTGAATGCTTGACCTTAGCGGGTAATACCAAATGGCTTTACAATTTATAAGATTAACCAGCCATGAAAGAGGGTTCTTTTCTACTTCCTTGTCCTGGTTTTGTTAGTCCACAAGCTAGAGGAAGCCACAGTGTAACCAGCCCAGCATGGAGGCGTTGTCATTGGGCTGACTCAGCTGTCTCCTGGCGCTGCTGTGCAGAGCAGTGAGTGTTCCTCCCTCTCCAGAAGTGTCCCTTGGTCAGAGCAGTGAGTGTTCCTCCCTCTCCAGAAGTGTCCCTTGATCAGAGCAGTGAGTGTTCCTCCCTCTCCAGAAGTGTCCCTTGGTCAGAGCAGTGAGTGCTGCACCCTCTCTAGAAGCGTCCATTGGGTCAGAGCAGTGAGTGTTCCACCCTCTCTAGAAGCGTCCATTGGGTCAGAGTAGTGAGTGTTCCTCCCTCTCCAGAAGTGTCCCTTGGTCAGAGCAGTGAGTTTTCTGCCCTCTCTAGAAGCGTCCCTTTGGGTCGCACTGTGACTGGCAGAAGTTTAATCAAGCAGTCAGAGCACATGCTGTGCTGACCACTGTAAAAGTCAGTTTGGCATTGCTGTTGAGGGCCATGGCCAGGCTCAGGGTCACCACAAGCCATTTTGAATGCTGGGCACTGTGCTGTGACCTCCGTGAACATGATCACTGGGATCTTCCCTTTGGCATCCTGTCACAGCATCTGTATGGAGATCCAGAGGTACCAGGCCTTCTACAGTGTGGTTCTAGAAGGATCTAACAATGAACACCTGATTCATTCCTTCTAAGTAGGTCAAAATTTCAAACTCTTTTTAAAAGTTCCCCTTCATGACTTGTATTCTTTCTCTGTTTTGTTTGATTTGTTTGGTTTTTGTTTTTGAAACAGCATTCCACTATGCAACCCTGGCCGGCCTGGAATTTGATGAGTAGATAAGGCAGGCCTACAATTTGTCAGGATCCCACTGCCTCTGGCTCCTGAGTGTTGGGATGAAAAGCATTCCCTGGGTTAGCAGACATTCCTATTTCAGAACTTTGCATGAAGTGTACCTGTGTTGTACTTAGTTAAGAGGAATGAGAGGTGAGGCTGTGTGTTGGGTAATCCTGGGTATCCGGGCCTGTTCTAGAAGCCTTTAGAAAACGAGTTACAACTCTGCAAATAGCAAGAGTGTGGAGATGCGATGAACAGAAGAGAATGGTGTCCTTGAACTTGACTTTTACACACACACACACACACACACACACACACACACACACTGCTGTATAGTCATTTCCTCTGAATTGAACCATCCCCTCTAGGAGAGAGGGGAAGCCTCATGAGACTCAAGAGGAAACCATCGCAAGCCTGGGAAAGCTGCATCCCCCAAGATTCCAGAATGCCTCTTTCCAGAGCTACAGAAACAGCGAACAACTCCTGGAGGATGGGGGAGGGGGCTGAGTATGGGCAATGGGCAGAGCGGACAAGAGGGGCTTCTGGAACTGTCCACCTGTCTTTAAGCTGGGCAGAGAGCCCAGAGACGCAGCTCTCGTGCTCTGGCACTTGTGCCGGGTGAGCTTTTCACAATGCAGCTATCTTTGTGTTATCCCTTCCGCTGTGAATAGCCCCTCCCTCACACTTCTTAAGTAACCCCAGAAAACCCACTGCTTCAGCAAGTTGTATTTAGGTCATATCATTACTGTGTTCTCTCATTGGTTTCCTATTCGAGGGGAACAGATGTTTGTTTAGGTAAAGTGTCACCCCACACAGACAGACAGACAGACAAACAGACACACACACACACGCTGGTCACAAAAATAAAAAAATATAAAAATATAAAAAATAAAAACAATGTATGTTGTAGAAGGTCAAGTATAGTTTGAGTCACCAAATCCTTGCAATGAATGGGTTAATCTTGCTGGTTTCTGTAGACACCAGGGTACTTAAGGGGCTTGGCACCAAAAAGGAGGGACAAATGGAGCTACATGAGATGTTTTTCACCTATCATACTAAGTATGACATTTCACTTGGCACCATATGCCCTGATCACTGAGCAAGAGGGTTTTCATAACTGTGTGACCTTGTAGTGTGTGTGGAGTCAGGTATCCTTCTGTAAGTCAGGCATCATCGTCTTTGTCTAGGAGAACAGCTTCTGAAGAGACTCACATGGAGAGGCGAGGGAGGAAGGGGACACCTGCCCAGCCAGCCACTTCAGCAAAATTAACCCTGGTGGCCAATGGGGTGACAGATTGGCCTCACATCCAACAAAGATAAATGATACAAGTACCTTTATTAGGGCATACAATTTCATGCGTAAAGTCTTCCACAAACTTGTGTGCACTCCTTGACCTTGGTGACTTATGTGCCGCGGTTCTTCAGGGTAAAGTGTTGGCGATAGAACCTTGTGCAGTAAACAATGAAGGCTGCCAGCAGCACTCACCAAGTGAGGATTTAGGTTCTTAACTCATCGTGGGATTATTTAAGACTAGGAAATTATCAGTACCCCTCTAACTTATAACCCTTTGCTTACCAGGAAACTGCCACTGTGGAAATCAGGAGTAGGAGTCAGCTGAATTGACGTTCTTTTCCCATTTCTCCAGCTTCAAGGATTTCCAGAAGGTCCTCCTCTTCCTCTAAATCCAGGTCGCTAATCCATTCTCTAAAGGGTTTACAAATAATACATCTGATCAAGTGATGACTAACCGCAGTGGGATCAGGTCTAACCAAGAAGGACCGCCAAGATATACAATTAAGAAGGATGTCTCCTGGGTGTGGGTGTGGGCATCAGAGAGCAAGCTCAGTCCTCTGTTGGACCAGAGCCCCGAACTAGGCAGCTTCTCTGAGACTCATGAGTCCCCTAGGCTTTGAGTTTCGAAAGACAGGTGTGTGTCAGAGCAGAGCCTCACCGCTGTCACCAGTTCAGAAAAACACGGAGCATTGTTGTCAGGCTTAGTGCCACCACTCACCGTAGCTGGAAAATAATCAAGGGAGTGTTTGCTGATTTTGTTCTGTGATTATGTCTGTAGAAATGTGTGTGCTGTTACACATGTGCATATGTGCAGGTGGAGGCTGGAGGTCAGTGACAGGCATCATAAATAGGTCAATTCCTTCTCTTTGATGTCTCTCACTGAATCTAGTGCTCATCAATCCAATTCCACTGACCGAGGAGCCTCACAAGGAGCCTCAAGGATACCCTTGTTTCTGTGTCCCCCATCTGGGTTCCTGCCATGTCCTGCTTTTATGGAGTTTCTTGGCGTCTGGACTTGAGTCCTCAAGCTTGGGAGGCAGGGACTTTCGTGACCGTGCCATCACCCCAGGCCCATGTTTGCTGAATTTTAAAGTAATTTCGCTTTTATCTCTGATTACGGTTTGTGTCATTCCCTGCTCCTAAGTGGTCTGTTAGGGAGGAATGCTTCCCCTTTCGATCATGGGGCACATCTTCTTTCTGTGAAACATCTCAGAAATGATCTTGGCGAGCAAAATCTTAAAATGCAACACAGTGGGAAGACATTCAATTTTTGGAAAATAGGGCTTTTAAAAAATATAGTAAGTGACTTGAAATAACTTTGATATTAGTAACTGTGTTCAAGGGAACATTGATTAATGACGTTATATCTAGAAGCTAGATTCATTCTAGAGTAGTGTAAGTAGTAGAAAAGAGACTACAGTATTGTTCCAGGGTTTGTTGCAAAACTGACTTAGGTCTTCGGCATCTCTGGGGGCTCGTTGTCATGTTTCTGTTTGTCTGTCTTGACTGAATGGAGTATTTACTCCGTTGTGTGCTGCACTGGTAATAAAGATGCAGAAATGACATCATTTTATATTGTGAGTCAGACAGGACTTGTCATCACAGAACTTTGGTTGAAAAATAAGGGAAACTCTCACGGGACCCAAGTGCTAGATAAAGAACTCCAGCAAATAAGGACTGCCAAGAGGGAGCATCGCCTCTCCCCGGGATGGGCCCTCAAGCGCTTCTACAGTTTGAAGTGCTCAGCCCTGAAACCATATACACACAAACAACAAAAATGGACTGAGAAGGTCATGTTTATATATTCACAAACACACACAGACACACGCAGACACATGCAGACACAGACACACACCTAACAATAATAATCAAAGAAGAGGGGGTTATCAATTTGAGAGGGAGAGACCTGGGAGGAGTTAGGGAGAAGAGTTGCAATTATACTTTAATTAAAATTGCAAACAAACACCCTTGAAACAACAAAAGAAACATCTGACTAGCACCTCTGTGACACTTGATTGTCTAGTTCCTGCCCAATCTGAATAGCATTGTGGTTTTGATTTTGTATCATAATTTTCCTTCTCCTTTTGCTGATTTTTAATTTATGTGTCTGTTTTCATAGACTTTTTTGTTGGTTATTTTCAGTTGTCAGAAATTCTTTGGAAAAATGTAAGTAGATCAGATAACACATCAGTTGAAATCTAGGACATGGTACTATCACTATGAGATATCATAATTAGTCTGACTAACAGTTTATGCAAAGATATGCTAATCACTTTCAAAACGTTACTAGGTGATTTGTTCCTATAGTAACCCTGCAAACCACAATCGTTATCTCCATTGTATAAAGCCTAATTTTAAAGATATCAGTTTGCCAAAGACCTCCCAACTCATAGGTGACAGAGCTGATCCACACACGCTGAGTGTGTAACACTAATTTCTATGGTGTAAATACTCTTACAGTAACTCATTTCAAGTTACCAACAGTTTACAGACAGTCTGAGAGAAGAAAAAAGCCTGACTGTTTAGCAGTCTACTCAGACATAAACTAGCACATCCCAGAGAGAACGTGCGTTGGGCACCACTAGGCCAGCTGCCTCTGTGGGTCTTATCGGCTGAATGGGTGCTGACAGAACAAAAAGAAGTGGGGGAAATAATCATAGACAGAGTAAGAATAGATAAAACCCATGCATGCCTTCATTTCACAAAGCTTAGTGAGTCCCTATGACTTACCAGGGCCAGGATATGAACTCAGAAAGAACAGGTGCCCAAGGGGAAAAGAAAGAAAAAGACAGACAAACATAAAGAAAGGAGAAAGGAAGGGAGGAAGGAAGAAAGGAAGGAAAGAAGGAAAAAAGAAAAGGAAGGGACATGGAAGAATGTTTGGGAGAAAGAACTAAATTTGATTTGCAGCATTTTTCCCTTCACAGAGGGCTCCAGTGGCAAGGTTTTCTGGTCCTTGCTCAGTAAGCTTGTGGGGTGGTAGAGAATTCCAGTTTTGTCAACTATGTTCATAGCAGCTTTGTTTGTCATAGCCAGAACCTGGAAACAACCTAGATGCCCCTCGACCGAAAAATGGATAAGGAAAATGTGGTACATTTACACAATGGAGTACTATACAGCAGAAAAAATGACAGCTTGAATTTTGCAGGAAAATGGATGGAGCTAGAAAACATTATTTTGAGTGAGGTAACCCAGACACAGAAAGACAATTATCACATGTACTCACTCATAGGTGGTTTTTAAACATAAAGCAAAGAAAGCCAGCCTACAAACCACAATCCCAGAGAACCTAGACAACAATGCGGACACTAAGAGAGACTTACGTAGATCTAATCTACATGAGAAGTAGAAAGTAGAAAAAGACAAGATCTTCTGAGTAAATTGGGAGCATGAGGACCTTGGGGGAGGGTTGAAGGAGGAGGGAAGAGGCAGGGAGTGGAGCGGAGAAAAATGCAGAGCTCAAGAAAAATCAATGAAAAACAAAACAAAATTTCCAGTTTTGACTTGCAAGCAGATACATCTACTACCCAAGTTGTACATGTGAGCGTGCACCACCATCCTAGGGAGGGCTGATTTATTCTCAGGGTCATGCTGATTCACTAGAGCTGAAATACAGGCCATGTAGGTGGTGACCTAATTTCTCCATGGCCCAGTACTTCTCAGACAAGATCTTTCTCATCTGAACGAAGATGACTTCAGATGGCTCGGTGATAGTTGATAATATAAAGTGGGATATATCCATTTAGTAAACCCTTTTCATTTTATAAAATAAATGACCTTTTGAATTACTACTGGAGTTAACTAAGGGGAGCTGAATTAGGGCCCCAGAACTGTGCTCAGGCAAGAAGTCCTAGGCTTTCCTTGACCTCCTTGGGGTGGCGGTTGGTGTGGGTGTGACTGGCAGTACAGGGTGCAAATCTGTTAGCATTTTTAGTAGGTCATCATGTCTCCCTTGTGGGCAGGCTGGCACAAGGACAGCTCAGTGATGCCAGGGTGCAAGCATAGCACCAGGTGCAAGGTGGACTATTTCTGGATGTTGTCATTGGATGGAGAGTTGCCATGCTCCATCTGTTTCCTATGAATATCAGCCACTGCTGGTTGGGCAGGAAGCCTTCCTCGTCTTTGATCTTGGCCTTCACATTCTCTGTGGTGACACTGGACTCAGAAGACACCAGGGTGATGGTCTTACCGATGAGGGTCTTCATGAATATCTGCATCTGGTTTCTGATTCTCGGTACCTCCTGAACCTTAAAGAGAAACAGCTTATGTGATATCTCTGAGGAGTTGGGGAACTCAAATACTACCAGAAGGCTAAACCGCCTTCCCAGACTAGTGCTATCAAGCCCTCCTCCTATAGTTTCTAGATTCTGTTCCTTCCTATGCAGAATGTTTTAAAGCCAGATGTCCTCTGTCACGTGCTAAACCTATTCAATGATATATGTAAATGTGTAAGTGTACATGTGGACACGGTATACATAACATGTAGAAAGGAGAACAAGAAAGGCTCAATACGAAGTATAAGGGAGGCCCAGATGGAAGCAATGCATGCCAGTTACAAAAAAGATTTAAACTGTTTTGCTAGTTCTAGCTGTGTCATGGAGCGTTTCGGCTTCAGTGGTGGATACATACATAAAAGTATATTCAATAGTGAAAAATATAAATCCAGTGTGAAGCTCCAGAACTTCCATTCCAAATGGCTGCTGGAACTGCATAGAAGTTCATTGAGTTGTATAATGTTTGGATCTGGTTAATTTCAGTGTGTGATTTTAATTTTTATCATAAAGTTTTTTAAAAAGAAAAATATTATTAATGTTCATACATTTTTCCAAGTGTGTGTGTGTGTATGTGTGTGCATATGTGTATGTATGTGCATGTCTTTGTGTATGTGTTTGTATTGCATGTGTGTACATGCTCATGCATGTGCATGTGTATTGCATGTGATGTGCATGCGTGTGTGCACATGTATGTGTATGTGTGCACATGTGTGCGCATATGTGTGTGCAGGTGTGTGTATACGTGTGGTATGTGTGTGTGTGCTTGAGACATTGTCTCATTTAACCCAAGCTGACCCCAAACTCAATATGTCAGAGAGGAAGAGAGGATGCTCTTGAATTTCTGATTCCTGTCCCTCCTGAGTGCTAGAGTTGCAGGGATACGTGTCACTACACCCAGATTATGCAATGCTGGGGATTAAGGCCCTGGCTTCATGTCGAGGTAATATTTTATCAACAGAACTACATTTTCAGTGATTTGTATTCCTACTGTGCCATTTTGATTACTATGGTTTTGTAGTTTATTTTGAAAAAAATTCAGTGTTTCTAGGTTGATTCTTTTTGCTTAAGATTTCTTTAATTTTTCAAGGTCTTCCCAATTCCCTATGAAAGCTTGGATTGTTTTCTCTTTTTGTTATAAATGGTACTGGACTTTTACAAGGCTTTCATTCACTCTAAGAACTTCTTTGGCTATCATAGATATTTTAACTATATTAGCTTCCAATCTATGAATATAGGATATCTTTCCATTTGTTGCTATCATTTTCAATTTCCTTCATGGTTTTGTGTTTTATGAGCCTTCAAGAAGATATTCCTGTAGAAACAACCCCTTCCTAGTTGTTACTGATCTTGCATCTCTTCGAGTTTCTTTCTGATTAGTCAAACTATTATTTCTGAGACTCTTGTAAAAACGCATGCCTCAAAATTGCATTAGAGTTTGTGTCTACACAAGGTTGCTTCTATGTTGAGTAACTGGACTCATAATTATATCCTGATCTAAACTAGCACCCATCCTAACGCAAAGTAATCAGTGACCCTCACCAGGCAAGTTACTCCCGGTGAGATTTGCTCTTGTTAGTATTCCACTTTAGGTGCTCTAGAATAACTGACTTGTGAAATCATGGAAAGCAAATATACATTAAAAAGCAAATTTGTGAAAATGGAAAATAAGAAATGAGGACTTTAAATGACAAAAAATGAATCAAAAATATCCCAAATAAAGATGACGTGTATGTGTGTGGCGGTGCGTGAAAGCCAGACGCCAACTGTAGGCTTCCGCATCCTCCTCTTAGCTTTTGAGACAGGATTTGTATTGATCCTCGAGTTTGCTATTGTAGTCAGATAGGCTAGCCCACAAACCCCGATGATTCTCCTGCCTCTGCATCCTAGCATTGGATTTACAAGTGTGCCTCTGTGTCCTGGGGTCCAGGGAGGTCAGACTCAGTCTCTCATGCTTGTAAGGCAAGAGCTTCCCAAACTGAGCCATCTTCAGGGCCACAAACAATGAACTTTCTTAGGGAGAAAAAGTAAACCTGAGGGCTTCTCTTCAGCTGGGTTTTATTTTTATTTTTTTTGTTAATTTTGATTTTCGAGACAGTTTCTCTGTAGTCCTAGTTGTCCTGGAGCTTGCTTCGCAGACCAGGCTGGCCTCAAACACATAGAGATTCACTTGTCTCTGCCTCCTGAGTGCTGAGATTAAAGGTGTGAGCCACCACTGCCCAGTTCAACTGGTATTTTTAAAGACTTGAATTTCAAATACAACAATTAAAAAAATAATAGATTTAAAATTCACTTTTTCAGTTGGTATTATCTTGATACCAAACTCTGAGGTCAAGGACAAGTTATAATTCATCTAAAAACACGGACTGTCCTCAACTTAAGGAATATATTGTATTTCGGGCAGTTCTGGTAACTGGGGCTCTGGAGCCATCTCTCACGTGGTCTGCTGTCAGTCCTTACCGGTACAATCTGTAATTTCAGTCGTTCAGAATAAGTGTACAGGAACTCAGAAATACCTGGTCCAAACCCCAACCACAGACAACACTTTAACATCTTATTGGAAATTTGGTCTTTAAACTGCCATCCTCTGTGTCCAGACTGGAACTCACCCCAGTTGTCATCAGAGGCTTCATTCAGTGACTGATGGAAACAGATGCAAACCCACAGCCAAACATTAGGCGGAGTTCGGAGAATCCAGCAGAAGAGGGGGAAGAGGATTGTAGGAGCCAGAGGGGTTGAGGACACCATGAGAAAACTCACAGGATCAACTAGCCTGGGCTTATAGGGGCTCACAGAGTCTGAACTGACAACCAGGGAGCCTGCGTGGGACTGACCTAGGCCCTCTGCATGTATGTTACAGTTATGTAGCTTGCTCCTCTTGTGGGACTCCTAACAGAGGGAGCAAGGGCTGTCTCTGACTCTTTTATAAGTTTTTGGAACCCCACTCCTCAGACTGGGTTGTCTTGCCCAGCCTTAATACATGGGGAGGTGTTTAGTCTTACTGCAATTTGATATGCCCTGTTTGTTGATGCTCACAGGAGACCTGCACTTTCCTAAACAGAAAGGGAGAAAGAGTGGATTGGGGGTGGGAACAGGGAGGCCTGGGAGGAAAGTTCAGGGAGGGGAAACTGCAGCCCAGATCTAAAATACATAAACGAAGAAAGAAATAAATGATTTTATTTCAAGAAAGAAATTTAGGCTTTGGCACTCTCTGATAGGTGAGAATTAAAATGAACAATTGCTGATACATTATCAATCATTTTTCATGCACTGGAAATGGGCACTGCTCATATTTCCACTGTTCACAATTATAAAAATAACTGAGGTGTGTCTCACTCAGCCAAGCCAGAGGATAGCCATTACATCTTTTGTCAAAACTGAAAACAGTAATATGTTTAGTTTGGAAACACTCAGGGCACAAGGATCCTAGGAAACTACCTTTGCCCTTGGGTGACCTTAGAATTAGCCATTATCACTATGATGCAGTGTGTGATATCTGGGCAGGGGATAGCACAGGATAGAAGAGTGAGCTGGCACAGGCCATGCACAGGAGAGCCTAGTGCACCCTTCCCCATGGGCTGACAGCTTGTGTGACCAGGGCGATAAGAAGCACAAACAAAGCTATTCCAACCTCCTGGCTCCTTCAGAGGAGCACAGAGAACATCTGCACACTGGTTCGACAGGCAGCTCTGTGCATCTCTAAAAGCTTGTGGGGTAGTCAGCCCACAGTCAATTTAAAGGGATTAGAGGTAGGATTTAGGTGAGTTATAACGTATTCATGACTCTCCTTAGCTAATCAAATGAGAGGGAAGCAGTGAACCTGCTCCATCAGGATTAATACCGCTGAGCAAGAGGACCCCTGGGTGTGGTTGATCTGATTAGAGAAATTATTAGCTATTATAGAGAGGTCTCAAGGAAACGCTCAAATGCTGTATTGGAGGGAAAGCAGTACCTCGGGATATCGGGTGGTGGGACCGATACGGGAAGGGGGAATTAACACAGAAAGACTCTTAGAAAGAAATGCTACCGTGTGCGCGTGCAATTTTACAGGCCAAAAGTGTCCTCACAGAACCTGGTCTGTATTTTGTCTGTATCAAGGCTTAGGAGTGCTGATTTAGTCTGAAGTGGGGTTGAGGAAGTTAGGGGTGTCAGGGCATTTGAGGTGCAGCCTGGTAGCACTGTGCCCTTAGCCTTTGAAAACTGCCAGCGTGCGGTATGGAAGGATTAGCCCAAACTGTATTTTTGCCATCTGAGGCCATGAGCTAGTAACATCTGTAATATCCAGTAATACAGACATCTGGATAGTAGGGACTTATATGGAAGTCAGGGGAATCATTCATTCTTTGCTAAGAGTTTCTGTGCCAGGGTCCAGCCTCAGCTCGGGTTCAGGTCCTGAGGCGGGGAAGGGGAGTCAGGACAGGAAAGCTGCTGACCTCTGGCTCGACTGCAGTCAAGTGACCCTGAGTAGCTCAGGCCGTCTTCATTTATACTTAAACAGAGGTTTTCTTATTAGGGTTACATTAACAGCTTTTATTATTGGCTTCTAAGAAAATTATCACAACTTACGGAATACATCATGATCATTATGAAAGCCCCCCACCTCTTTATGCTTCCCCAATACACCTTCCCACCCCCTGCATAGCCTTATTCTAGACACACAGTTCAGGATTTTTGTAGGCTTAGCCATACACATTCTGCTCTGGCAACTATTCGTGCTTACAAAGTTAAAAAATGACAGACACGGAAACAATGCTTTAAGGACAACAATATTCCAGCCTAGACAATTCTTTCATGTCTGCAAGATAAGCTTTCTACAGTTCCTTTTTGTTTGTTTATTTTGCTTTAGTAAGTGGTCCCCAAGTCTCACCTTCTCTGTAAAAGGCAGACTTCAGCAGAGCACTCTTTTCCCACCTCACGTCTCCCACCATATATTTAAGCTCCTGAGTATGGCAGAGATGGTTCTTTCCGTCCTGCATTCTGCACTGTTATTTTTGCTCTTGGAGCAAGCCAGATCCTACCGATGATCCTATGCCTGGTGTCCAGGGAATTTACTCTTAGCAGTTGGCACTATGTCTGTTCCTGAGCCCTTTCTCCTATTCTGTGATAGAAGCCTTACACTCCTCCCCAGAACTGTGAGATGTGGAGACTGTCTCAAGTACTGTTGTCTCGTACGTACCTACCTGTCTCTATTGAGACAGAAAAGTTCCTAGGAGAAAGAGTTGTAGTTATTAATTCCATGCAAGAGATTTGAGAAGCATTAGCCCCTGCTGAAAAGAGTAGAATTTCCAGGGGAAATTATAGCTGTTGCATGTGTGACTGACAAAGTAAAACTAAAAACAGCCCAAAGAATCAACAATATAATGGAAGAGAAAAGAGCCTGCCAGCTGCATGAACCTTGCAGATTCCTATGCTGTTCTGTGGATCGCTGGTCCTTGCCAAGGGAGAGCCCATTGTCCTGAGGACACCTGTCGGGCAGACAGTCATATGTTGATCTGAGCCTAGGCTGCATGGCTCCCAGCATCTCTGCTCTAGACTGTGGCCTCTGCTTAGTTTGAAGCCACTCCCCCTTTATTGCTGTGACTTTTGCAATGCCTCACTTCCCTTCTAGCTATCACCTAGCCGGTTCATTTAGCAACCATGTGTTTGTGATCTATTATTTAAACCACGGTTAAGTTTTAATGGGAAGCCATGATAGTCACGTGGTACAGAAATAGAACTGCTTGAAGTAAAAAGAGAGACGTTCTTAAGACCATTTTTAAAAATTCCTTAAATAGGAACAATCTTCTGGCAACCAAAATGAGCGCCTTCTCTTGGTGAATAGTCAGAGTTCTTGGACCCGATGCATTGAAAGATGTGGGGTTTTATGTTCTGGGTACAGCTGAGGCTGTCTGATTTCCTAACCTTGGTCTCAGCGGGAGATCTCTGCTGCTAAAGACAACTGACAAGGTGTAGCTCTCGCATGTATCTGCTTCCCAGGACTTTGCTTTGGAAGCAACTCTGGTGGTTTCTTTTTTTCTGGCTAGAAGCTAACATGTGTCTACAGCAGAGCAAGTCAGACTCAGGACTGACCGTTCGCAGACTTGTATAAAACTCAAGGGAAGCATTCAACTTAAACAAACCCGGCTCCAGCCTTCTCACTTCCACACACCATTTGAAGCCTTTGACGATGCTTTCTGGAAAAATCAGAAACACAGCTGTCTCAGGCTGATCAGAAAAAGCCCAAAGACTGAGTGAGATAATGTTTTTACTGAGTTCGATCCATTTCCCGTTTGTCTCCTGGAATCTTCAGAGGATGAGTTACACACACACACACACACACACACACACCCCAAATCAGCTGATACTCAGTCTTCATACATATTTATATATGTCCCATACATAACCTCTCATATATATGTGTGCGTGTATGTATGTGTGTATCTGTCTCTAGTTAAGTTAAATGCTAACACAATATAAAAACAATGTGAAAGTTATATATAAAATTACCATGAAATCTGCAGGAAAATGGATACACCTAGAAAATATAACATTAATCAAGGTGACCCAAACTCAGAAAGAAAATTCTACATTTTCCTTCACATATACAGATCCTAGCATATAATGTATACATGAATGTATGGAAATAGTTCTAAGTGTGAAAACTAGAAAGGAGACAGAGAAGTTCATATTAGGTGAGGAGGGTGGAATGCAGGCCCAAGGACACACGAGTCACCAAAGGAGGTCTAACGCTAACTTATCTTTCTAGTTTTGACCCCTCCATAGCTTTTGTCTTTATCTGTGGCTATTTGAATTCAACTTTCTGGGTATGGACGTAGCAGGAACCATCGTTACATTCCTGACGGAGCCAATATGTGTTATTGGGGCTGGGTTTTTCGGTTGCAATGATCATGAGGACAATAGGAGTGAGCCCTAACTAGCTAGTCATGAAAACATGTGTCCCATCAACCCACTTAGAAAAGGTGATTTTTGAAGATTTATTTATTTATTATGTATACAACATTCTGCTCCCATGTATGCACGCACGCCAGAGGAGGATGCCAGATCTCATTACAGATGGTTGTGAGCCACCGTGTGGTTGCTGGGAATTGAACTCAGGACCTCTGGAAGAGCAGCCAGTACTCTTAACCATGAGCCATCTCACCAGCCCCCAAAAAGGTGATTTTTAAAATTTGGTTTTGGGGAGGGATTTTGTAACCTGAAGATCCCCCATTTTTTATTCTATTTAAAATTCATCAAATCCTTCTGTTATGGTATTATTTAACTTGTAAGCCATGTTGTTATACCTAAAATAAAGTTTGGTGTTTAAACATAAAAACAAGAAGTATATTACATTGTTTATGGAATAGTGACAAGACAAAAATCTCTAGAAGTTGAATCGAGACTCATTTTCCTCGAGTATTTCTCGTCTCCATCGGGCAAATGTCTGTACGTGGAGTGCACAGACGGAGAAAGCTGATCATAGTTTCACATAAGGGTATGAGGATATAATCAGAGGCCGTTTTGTAGCAGTATAATAAAATTATTTAACAAACTGAAGTGGCCAAGGCCCTGTGTATGGATTCAGGAGTCTTCTACTACCTGCTACCTGAGGACAGTCCCTGGGCCGGTAGCTCCACTGCTAGTGAGAATTAGTAGATGTGAATAATGCCAGACCCAGCTCTGGACCCACTGAATCTGAAGAACAGTCTAGCGAATGTAGCCTGGCCCGGACACTACAATTGGAGAAGTGTCATTTATACTGAGATCCCTCCTGCTTTGTACTTGGTTCTTTTAGGCTTTTAAATGTTTTTCTTGCCAGACACTTAGAGAAGATGATTAAGTCTCCTCTACGTGTATCAATTAAACATGAATCACGTGGGTATTCCGTGGTATAAGTAACATGGTGTTCCCTCTTTCCTCCCCATCTCCTGCATGCTAGGCCACTGATACTTACTGCCCTTAGGAACTGTTATATAGAAGAATGAACCTTGTGGAAGCTACATCTGCCTACACCAACAGCAGCTGGGGTGTCTGTCAATGAAATCACACACTGTGCTCCAAAGCTTCACACCCATGTCTGTTGAGTGTGAACACAAGAGGCCACCAGTGCTAATCAAATAAAGCCCGGGAGGAGTATTTCACTCCCACCACTAGGTGGAAACAGAGTGATTTGAGCATTGCTGTTCAGGGCCATGAGCTATCGTGGGAGCATTTCCCAAGCTGGGGCTCAGAGACAGGGCAAACGTTGCTTCTGACTCGTCTGTTCTCAGGTGATTAAAGGAAAAGCTGCTGGAAATTCTCCGTCTTTCATTTATCTCCGTGCGTACAGTACCGTTTTTAACTTCCTGCAGCTGTTTTGGAGAAGGGCTGGGTATTCCCAGCGACACAAGCACTATGGTTTCCAAAGAAGAAAACTAGATGTTCAGAACTGAGTTTCTATCATTCCTTGTTTGGGTGACATAAGTGTCTAAGGCCTGTGACATGGATTTCTTGGTGGCCTCTTCAGATTTGATCATTAACTTGGGCTCATTCCAAAAGGAAGTGTGCACCCTGTTAAAGCCACCAGCCCAGACAGCACTGACTGACTGCTCCTGAGAGATCAAGGTTGATTGTACCTAAGAAATTACAAACCCACTCACACCCAAGAAGGCCCTGTAGGCTAAGGATGAACTTTGTGGGCCAGGGATGTGTGGGAATCTGAACATCCCCACAGGCTTGTGGACGACTTCTGTTTCAAAGGCAGACTTTGAACTTGGCGCAGAGGGCTCAGTATGCTGGAAAGAAAGCCAACAGCACCTGCGTTGTGAGGAGCTGCACGCTCTAGCGTGTGCTCAGGTGCTGCTGCTGGAGACAGACACGGCTAGTGCTTGCAGTGTGGGAACCATGTATGAAATTAGGAAACCCACGGGATAAAGGTGTGCA
The DNA here is from genome assembly GCF_014885135.2 of Alexandromys fortis. Classification (NCBI taxonomy): domain Eukaryota; kingdom Metazoa; phylum Chordata; class Mammalia; order Rodentia; family Cricetidae; genus Alexandromys; species Alexandromys fortis. The sequence continues at coordinate 4,319,499 of NW_026068008.1, forward strand.
AATGTTATGGTTACAGTATGGTTTTGTAAACACATATTCACACAACACATGCACATGGACACACAGACACACACATACCCCTGGTAAAGCATTGGGAGGAAATAGTGGATTTCTCTAGTTATCTGAGTAGTAGGCTTATAGACCAATTCTTATTTCCTTTATGCTTTCCTGTATTTCCTAAATCTCCTGCAATGTGTTATCATGTTTTATTGTTATTATACAAAGTCAAAGAAATTGATAAAGAATTTATAGATAGGAACAAATTAAGCAAAAAGAATCTCAGATGAACTGTATTTGTGTATACAGTTTATATATGTATGTAGTTTAACCCTCAGCTGCTCATGGGAAGCGTCCAGATGTTGCTTGTCTCACCCTGGCGACACAGCAATAAACAAGGCCTTGCTGATCGCATCAGACATGAAGATGTATTTAACTACACAAGAATTAGTTCTACTCTTCAGAGCAAAAATTATACATTGATACTGAAGCTTGGCTATCACCACTATACGGGATCCAACACTGGAGGACACACGTGAGACAGCCCCTGATGAGCTGGCGTAGAGGCATCGGGGAGCCGCCGGCCAGACGGCCAGACGGCCAGACGGCCAGATGGCCAGACGGCAATCCAGAAGCGCCAGTGCTTTCCCGGGAGTCAGTGCTTAGTGTCCTTCCGAGCATTGCTTTCTGAGCAATGGGCTCTCAGGTGTAGGTACTCAGGCCTTATGGAACAGTGACAGGTCAAGTCAGTGTCACCAGGGCTATGGGAACTGGGCTGCCAACCCGAAAGATGGAGCCATAACTGGTAATAAAGGGAATGCAGGCCAGGGAATTTCTCGCAGCACGCTAGATGATTTTTGGATTTTAGTTGTGTGAGAGATGATACAATAATTAGTATCTTGGCAGAGTGGCTCTGGCCTCTGCTCTCACCTCCCTTACGAGCAAGCGCCACGAACAAAAGAAAGCAGGTGCGGTCTTGTTTCACAAGGTCTTTCGTGAGAAAGTCCTCGAAGCAGGTTCTGGTTCTACAACTCCACAGCACCAACTTTCCTTACCTCATTTCCTCTTCCCCCAAACTGGGATAACCCGCCTCAGCAATCAGTGGGCATTAGGGTTCAGGGATGTAAAGCCAGGAAAGACCATGTAGTGCATAGTAGATACTCAATAAACTGACACTGTCTCCACGGCAACAGCTGGTCTGTGTGGCAACATTTACATTTCAGTCCATTTGGCCTTCAGTGAGGCATGGGAGCAGCCAGTGGGACTCTGTGAAAATGACACTCTGAGAAGATCCACAATCCACGCACAGAGAATATTACCAGAGCAAGAAGGGAACTGAGGGGCTCAGGACACACCACAGCAATATATGACCTCAGCGGAGGAAAATACGGCATCCTCATACATGTCTGGCATAGTTTGAGCTAGTCTGAGCATCTGAAGCCTCTCCACTAGCTTTGAGGAGATGTTAAGGCAAAGAAACTTGTAACTATGTTGTCATGAGTGTGCACATGAACACCCTGCACGGGTACACACTTGGGTAGGAGCCAGAGGCTGGCGACAGTAGTCTTTGTCAGTTGTTCTCTGCCTTGCTTTGTAAGTGACAAGGTCGCTCACTGAACCTGAAACTTGACACGTGACTGGCTGTACCAGGAAGGCCAGCAATCTGCCTGTCTCTGATCCCTCAGCTCTGAGGTCGCAGACACTTGCTCCCAGTTTTTATGTGCGTGCTGGGGATCCTTAGCAAACCCTTTGCTCCTGGGTCATTTCTCAGATGAGAAATCAGGATTAGGGAAGTGCAGATGCACCTCCATTCAGAGGGCCTTATCTGTGAATGAAATCATTTGGAGTTATTGTATATACACAATCTAGTGAAAATCGGGGCTCAGCTGCCCTCCAGTAGACTCGGGACATTCACATTAACCCATAGTTGGACAAAACTGTCTAATACAAACCTGCGCCATAACAAAGCATGGAATAGCACAGGTAACCTTAAATTCTGCACTGAAAAGGAAAATCAATAGTTGTGTGGTGGACTTTTACTAACCACGTGTGTATTTTATTCTTGATTTTCCCTGTGTAATGACAACTTTAGCAGGGTATGTTGGACATGCCTGAAATCCCAGCACTTGGTAGCTGAAGACAGATGATCAGGAGCTCAAAGTCCCTTTTGGCTCCATAGGAAGTTTAAGGATAGTCTAGGCTATAAGAGACCCTGTTTAAGTTGGCTCTCCATAAACTTTGTTCACCATAAGGTTCCTCTCCACACTGTCTCACATGCTCCCTTTGTCTTCCTGAATGCTCCAGACTCTTAGGTCGGCTTGGGAAGCCATGGATCTTACAGCTCCTGTCACCTGACTGTCCTTGGAGCCTCGCATTTTGTGGGACTTCTATGCATATCAAAGTGATAAAACAGGATTTTTATATATCAAAGTATTCGAGGTAATTTGCTAATTCATAGCTCCACCAAAACCCCCCAGGGATGAAGGAAGGACTCGTTTTGACCCCTTCTAGGGGAAGAAAAACTGATAAGACTCTTCAGTGACAATGGCAGTCACCTAAGCTGAAACTTGCTACAGTTGAGTGGAGAAACCGAATTTCCAAAGTCATTCTAATCTCACCCAGCAGCTGCTGCTAAGATTGTCTAGCTCAACTCAGGCAGACAACCCAAGAGGAGGCCCAGAAGTCGGGAGGGTGGGGTCAGCAGGTTCTTTTTAGAGGGAGTAGGACGTAGGTTTGTCAAGGTTAAGGACACTGCAGTTTATCAATCAACTTACTAATCAGCCAATCAATGCCCATAAGCCAGGCGTTGGCTAATTAGTTCCTCTGGAGTACTTGGCAAAAGCAAACGGGCGGCGGCAGGGCGGTAGGGCCATGGCGCGCAGGTCCATGGGGTCCAGGCTGTACCGGGGAGGGGGAGGGGTTCCTGGGCGAGCGGACGTGCGGGACTGTGCCGGAGCGTCACTGGCGGAGGAGGAGGGCGCGCCAGGCGAGTCGCAGCTTGCAGGAGCTGCGGGAGACGCGTGACTTCACTGTCGGGCGCAGTCAGGGTGGCACCTACAGACCCCAGGCACGGCCCCGGCGTAGGGGGCCGGGGAGTGGCGAGGGGGCGGTCCCGGGTGATGCGCATCTCCTATTGGCTGTCCGGCACCTCCCCACTGCAAGGCGATTTAAGCCGCGGTGGAGCCCGGAGCCGCACAGCGCCCCCGCCACCGCGTTCTCCCTGCTGCTGCTTTCATGCTTGCCCGCCCGCCATGGCCAGCATTAAGGACCTCGAGGGGAGGTGGCGCCTGACGGAAAGCCAAGGCTTTGAGGAATACATGAAGGAGCTAGGTGAGGACACATCGCCGAACCCCTGGGTTCTCATTCCACGTGCAGGCATCCCCTTCCACCACGCGGCCCGGGGAGCTGCGTGGAGCACCACGCGACTGTTAGGATGGGTGCGCGCCTTTGCTGCTCGGCTCCGGACGTGGTGAACTACCCACTTCTCTCCTTTTCTGCTTCTCGCCCACGAGGCAGTCCCCCATTGCTTCCGGTCTTGCAGGGGCGCGTGCTAGCCGTCCTGCTATGGTCCCCCTACAGATGAACCCCCTCAACGGTCCATTATTGTTCTAACTATCCTCACCTGGTGCCCCACCACCTGCCCCCATCGTGGCAGCACCCACTCCCCTTTCCTACCCTGCTGCATCTTTTGTTCCTAGATGGCGGGAGTCCCCTTCCCCCATCTCTGTAGGGACACCGTGTGGTAGGGCGTGGTTTCTGCGGAAGCCCTTTAGAGTCTGTGAATAAGGATGCTGCTCAGATCTCTTTCTATGCAGCATCTCTCAGGCTCTCTCCTCGCCCCTGGCTAGGCGTGGCTCCCGCGGCGCTGGACCGGCTGCTGGCTCTGCTCACTCTGGACACAACTCTGGGTAGCTGGTGGCCTATGGGCAAAGCACGGAGAAACCCGTTGTACACGGTTGTAGCCCAGCCACTTTTCTGTTCTGTCTTGTGAGTCAGGAGGGTTAGGAACGAGGAGACCGTGGGCTTGGCTGGAAAACCATAATCAGAAACTGCTGGCCTGTGGTTGCTCACTGCTACACGATGGGTGTGGTCTTGTAGTAGCCACTTGCCACTTAAAACCTAACCAAGAGGGAGCAAGGTTCAAGTTGAGTCTCATTGGAAATAGTGCTTCGTTTTCTGTTGCCTACTCTTAAGAGAGGGATAACATGTAGACACATAGAGCAGACAAACAAAACGGACCTTTGTCCCAGATGCCAGGAAGTGGGATGGAGTTAGCTGAACAGGGATTCTCTCCGGAAAGGTAGTGCTGGGATGAGGAGGCAGCTCTCGAGGCTGCTGTCCCCAGTGTCCCGATGACACTGTTGACACCTCCCTGCACACTTCAGAACCAGACTTCATTCTCTTTTAGCCAGTATCCAGCACTGCGGGGTTAAGCCCGGCTCTGATGAATCATGCTTGTATGTGTAATATTGTCAGTAGAATGTGAACGCAGGCTCTTGTCCTTTTTCTTTTACCCAGTGGAGGAGTAAATGAGCATGAGTCTGGAAAGGGCCATTTGCTGGCCTCGCCCAGACTGCACAAGCGTGAGTGAGGACCAGCAGAGAGCACTGTTGGCAAGGAACTGGGTGCTTATGCTTGAGTGGCTGGCTCTCGGGATTCTGGAGTTAGGAAGGCCTGACCCATAGACACTGGGCAAGGGGCGCAGAGCGGCAGGAAGACCCTGGGAACACAGGAGCCGTCATTCGGCCTGGGTCATTATCTCCTCTCTTGTGAAACATCTCAGGTTCTTTATGAATGTTGTCACCAAGGGCAAATACATACATTAGAAGCTAATGTCTAACCCAGCAATGTGAAATTTCATACCTGTGTAACTGCTGTAAATAACAGACTACACAGGATAAAAACCAGCCAGATAGTCAAATAGGACAGGTAGTACAGGAGTCAGAGTGCACTGGCGGGTGCACAGTGCACAGGAGTCTAACCAGGCAGATAGAATGCTGTTGCACAGCTTTTTCCCAGGGTGCTCCTCCACCTAACATCACGGCTGCGTTCCGTACTGTACTATTTGAGTCCCTCAGGGTTGACCCCCCCCCTTTCTTTTCTTTGTGGTCTGTTGACTGTTTACCAGGGGCCTGCTGTGTGCTGGCTGGAGAATACAGTGGCGGAGAGAACCTGGTGTACAGCAGGACTGGACTAGGCCCTAAGTTTGCAACTCCGAATATTTTATTTTCATCATCTCCCAACTGCTTTTTAATTTTGTTTTGTTTTCAGTACAAGGTTCCTATGCAGTTTAGGTTGACCTCAAACTCTTGATCCTCCTGCCTGCAGCTCTGGGTGTCACCATGCCTGGGCCTATGTCAACTGCTTTAGTTACGGATAAAGTCTTGCCTGACATTCTGAGGATGCACAGCTCAGTGGCTAATAGAGTTTTAGAGCCATGTTGTCAGCACTGGCTGCCCCCAGCTCTATCATTTCCGGCTAAAGGTGTTTGCCCCGCTCTCCCGAGTCCAGTGGAGACACCCCCATCCCCACTCACAAGCACAGGACGATCATGGGGCTTACATGCATTATATTGCAAACACTGGATATGTGTTTGTCAGCGAGCAAGTGAGAATAGGCCAGGCAGATGAAATGATTACGGCTCAATCGTGGCTTCTGTTGTGTAAGTTTTAACTGATCCGTATGTTACTTCCCGTTACACAGGAGTAGGGCTGGCTCTTAGGAAGATGGGTGCCATGGCCAAACCAGACTGTGTCATTTCGTGTGACGGCAACAATATCACCGTTAAAACGGAGAGCACTTTGAAGACGACACAGTTTTCTTGTACGCTGGGAGAGAAGTTTGATGAAACTACAGCCGATGGCAGAAAAACTCAGGTCAGCTATAACACTGCGAACTGAGAGAAGCTTCTAGAGTGACGGGTTAGCTCGCATTAGTGACATCTTTACTTATTGCCAAGAACTTGGTGTAAAAATATTTTATGAAGTTGAATTTTGATAAATCAGTAAAAGGCCCAGTACTGTGAGATGCAAACATCTTAAAGTTTATAGATTGTGGATAAAATCGGGATGGTGGATGAAGTAGACCCACCAAGGGAAAGATGAAGACGTGCTGGGGTGGGGGTGGGTCCTGGGAACTCGTGTACTTTGGAAGATGGAGGAGTAGAGCACCCTGTGTCTTTGCAGACCATCTGCACCTTCACCGACGGTGCCCTGGTCCAGCACCAGAACTGGGACGGGAAGGAAAGCACAATAACCAGAAGAGTGAAGGATGGAAAGCTGGTGGTGGTGAGTGCCGAACTGCTTGTGGCGCACTGGGATGGGGGCTCGCAGCCACGGTCACCGTAGCGTCTCTAACGAGAGAAGGAGATTTAGGAAGAAAATATTCAAAATAGCAATTCAAAACAGAGCACTCATTACTAAGGTAACCCTTGATGGGACAGAGAAGTGAAGGGATTCCCAGAGTGTAGCTGCAGCAGTTTCTTCCTGCTGCCAAACAGCCCCTTGTACCCGCGCCCATACGTGCGTGCATGCGCGCACCACACACACACTTCCATTTATTTAAAGTAAGAGATATTTGCTGAGACCAAATGAGTAATTTGGAGGTCCTAGTCCGTGCTTTAGTCTTCCGGATAGCAACTGTACCTATAGACAGAACAGCAGGTCCCAGCTCTCCTCAAGTCTGGAAATCCTAAGATGCTTCCTCTCCTTCAGCAAGGCCTGAGACAGGAGTTTACAGCATTCCGGCTGTGATGTGCCCTGCAGTGTACAGCCAGCCTGACTTGTATCTTGCTTCTCCTAGGACTGCGTGATGAACAATGTCACCTGCACTCGGGTCTATGAGAAGGTGGAGTGAGGATGCCGCTCCACCCCGGACAGGAGTGAATGAGCTCAGTTCAATGAGCAGGTCATAAATATCTGCACTGCTTTTTTTTTTTTCAGTTTTATTTTTCATGACTGTGTTCAACCATCTTTATCACCAGCACTTTACATGAAACCCATGTCAGAGTGTTGGTTTAACTGGGATCTTCCCTTTGGTTAGTAAATAAATGTGTTTGTGCTACTTCACGGTGCGTGTGTTCTTCCAGGTAGTGGAAATTGGTGCTCCAATTGGTGATTCAATCAGGAATTGAAAGGCTCTGAGCTATTCTTCTGGGTCCCTATGGCTAATATATCCCAGCAGTTTGTAGACTTGGCCAGCTATTTTGCAGCGAATACGTGCCCAGTCATTTAAGCTTGTTTTATACTGTTTTTGAGCTTGGCGTCAACTCAAGAATTTGAGACTATTCTTATTGAAAGATGGCTTCGTAGACCTTATACTATAAAGGAGTATAAGGTTTCAAATTCATAGTTTTCAGGTGGTGCAGGTACAACATTCATAAACTGCAGTGGAACATTCGTTTAGTATACTGAGGACCTTCAACTACTGAGAACTTTTCTGGGTTGAGAAAATCTGAAAACTGGACAAATGCGAAACACTCCCAGCGTTAGAATACGATGCGCTCCACAGTGCTCAGGACCTTCTGTGCACATCAGAAGCGCACGATAGATGTGAAGAATTGAGGTTTAGTGAAGCTCTCTTGCATTTCTCAGGCTCGAATGCAAATACCCACAACCCACATTTAGGAAATAGGTTATAGGTACAGATCTCTGTGTACACATTGCCTGCACAACATCAGAGGGGCTGACACTGTTACCTGTATTCTGCAAATAAGGGGCTGGGTGTTTGACTAGCTGACTTGTTCAAAGACATGGGAAGTAGAGCTGGGTTGCAAAGCTCACTTCACTTCACCATGTCCTCTTAGTGTGTTTGGTCATTTCTCAGCACAGCCTCTTCCTGGCATGTGCTGACAGAGTCTAAAGCTCCTAAGGGAACTCAGACTTTTTCTCTGACCACCTACCAAGGACAGGCATCTCAGAAGTCACCGAGTCATACTGTAAGACCAGTGCTTCAGAAGCTGGACCATGAGTGTCGTGATAGCCTCAGCTCCATACAGGGCCCTGTGTTAAGAAAGAGACATGCTGGCCAGTAGCCATGAGCCGCAAGTGCCTCCTGGGCAGTAGAAATGTGGCAAGTCTGAGTTGAACTGTACATAGTCTTATCTCAAAACCCTGGTATGAAAAGTGCACTATCTTAATGATAATGGGGGATGGGTGAGATAGGATCTCACTGGGGAGCCCGCAATCCAGCCTCATTCTGATCACTGGGATTATACCCAGCTCCTTATGTGATAAGAAAAAATAAGAAGAAAAGGGCGGCTCCGACCGGGCAGTGGTGGCGCACGCCTTTAATCCCAGCACTCAGGAGGCAGAGGCAGGCGGATCTCTGTAAGTTTGAGGCCAGCCTAGTCTACAAGAGCCAGTTCCAGGACAGGAACCAAAAGCTATGGAGAAACTGTCTGGGCGGCTCCGCCTGCTCAAGAAATCCAATTAGGTCAAATCAAACCGGATCAAAATGCCCATCGTTTTATTAAGAATGATGCTCTTGGGTGGCCAAGCGCATGGCGGGGAGACAGGACAGCAGGGAGCCCATGCAGACCTGAAAACCACGTGTCTCTCCTCTGGGAGCTCACTTAAATACCCTGTGGGTGTGGTCCTGACCGTCCCAGGGAGGAGTCAGGACCTGGCATGCTGGGATTTGGATTCCAGAGCAATGCAACTCCCAGGCCTTGGACAATGCTTTGTATGGTTTAGTCATCTCTTTTTCAGGGGGTCTCCATGCCTGTACCCCCTTTTCTGTTTTCTGATAACTGTAGACTTAGGCATTCTCTCTGACCCAAACTCTGGCCTAAGTACTTAAAGTATTAATTAGTGATCGTCAGAAGCAGTTTGGCAGGGGTGTGTGAATTGGTTTTCAGCGTTGCAGATGAACAAATGGAGGTGCAGAGCCCAGGATATGTTCCCTCGCCTTGCAAGCAAGTGCAGGTCAGGATGGTCAGGGGTGGCTTCATCTCCGCAGACTGCTACCAGCTGGCATGTGCTAGCACCTGAGCTGACTCACCACTGCTGTGTCACCCCAGACCCACATCTCTTAGATGGCAGAACAGCTGGCATTTAGGGTGAGGGGACTTTGTTTTAGATTGTGGCAAGAATTCCAGCACTCTTAGCAACTCAAGGCTACAGCTACAAAAGCCCAGGCACCTACCGGTGTAGCCTAAACTCTCCACATGTTTCTAGATGCCTGCTAAGGTTCCATATACCAAGCTGAAGATCACAGGGAGAACAAACGTCTCCTAACTCTGTGGCACCTCTGTTCTGCCTCACATCAGTCAGGAAACAAAACCAGGAGCCCCATCAACTGTTTTCTTCCTTTCAAATGATTGAACTTGCGTGGTACAAGATTTGGTACTGGAACACGTGGAATCTCTTGAAGGATGTGAGACCCTGGGTCCATCAGATCTGGTTTCTTGGCTACCTCCATGTCATTGACAGTAATGGTATAAACAATGCCTCATTCCACGCTGGCCTAGCATTTCTAAGTAGAGTTTGTTGATGTAAGTGCTTGGACTTTAAAGGACTATGCTGGAATCCAGGATGTTATCTTAATCCTGGAATCCTTTTCGCTACCCCTTCGCAATCTGTGACTTAAAGCAAATGACTTACCTTCTGTGAGTCTTTGTTACACTCTGCATCAAAGGAGCAAACACCGCCTGGCTCGTGGAGCATCCTTAAATATTAAGACGCACCATGTATAAAGCAGTTAGCACAAGGTCTGGCATAATGGTAAAGGTTCAAGACCCCACCTGTATTGCCCAATAGAATTTCTGGGATGGTGATGGCAAGAATGCTCTCTTAAGTCTTGTCTGTCCATGATGGCAGGCACTAGCTGTGTGCGGGTGGACACCACATATCTGAAATGTGAGCGCAGCTGACCCGAGTGACTTAATGCTTAGTCATTGAAGTGGGAATTCCAATACCTGCATGTGGCTGGTGATCTGATTTGGACAGCCCAGGGTGCTAGCCTATGTTTTTACAAAGTCAAATTTCTCATTTTTAATTGCAAGTCCATCCCCTTTCCCTTGTAGTGTTCTCCACCCCAATCTATAGGAATGCATGCTACTTCTACAGTTCCCAGGTAACACTTTCTCTCTCTCTCTCTCTCTCTCTCTCTCTCTCTCTCTCTCTCTCTCTCTCTCTCTCTCTCTGCCTACTGTTAGTTTCCCCTTCAGAACACACCTGACGTCAGCTACTCCTCAGTGGTTCCCTGTGTTCCACCCTGGGTGGCACCCTGCAGCCTCTCTCCACTTCTCTGCCTGCTTGTGTCTTTGTCCTGCCAGTTGTCATTTGAAAATCAGGTTACAACGCAGATGTTCACTGACTGGAAGTGGCCTGTATTGCCATAAGCCCAGCACAAGTCAGTAAAGAGTAAGGATAAACTTAGAGTGAAAACTGCTTTGATGACCCGGGGAGATGGCTCAGTGTAAGAGTTCACTCTGAAGGCATGAAGGCCTGAGTTTTAATCTCCACCACCATGCAAAGAGCCAGACATGGCTGAACATGCCTGTAATCCCAGCACCGGGAGCAGAGACAGGAGAGTGATTTTCTGATTGGTGATCTAGAGCGTGGTTCTCAACCTTCCTAATGCTGCGACCCTTTAATATACTTCCTCCATGTTGTGATAGCTCCCAGCCACAAAACCATTCTGTTACTACATCATAACTAATTTTGCTGCTGTTAGGAATCATAATGTAAATATCTGATATACAGGATATCTGATAGAGACCCCCAAATGTTGGGAACCAGTGAGCTAGAGACACCAAGGTGGAGAAGGGTAGAAGACACCTGATGTCCTGCTCTGGCCTTTACGTGGACATTCGTGGTCACACACCTATCATCATTCCTGTGTGTGAATCGTGTGTGCAGTGCGCGCACACACAGACACAGACAGTCAGACAGACGCCTGATGTCCTGCTCTGGCCTTTATGTGGACATTCACAGTCACACACCTATCATTCCTGTGTGTGAATCGTGTGTGCAGTGCGCGCACAGACATGCACACACAGACCAGGCAGTCAGACAGACACCTGATGTCCTGCTCTGGCCTTTACATGGACATTCATGGTCACACACCTATCATCATTCCTGTGTGTGAATCGTGTGTGCAGTGCGCGCACAGACAGACACAGACCAGGCAGTCAGACAGACACATGGACACTGCATGGAGGATTTGGGAGAGTGCTCACTGTGTAAATGTACTTGCAGTGCAAGCATGAGTGCCCCAGAACCATAGGAAATGTTGGACACATTCACACATGTGCTTGCCACACTCCTGCTGTGGGGGTGGAGGTGGCAGTAGACAGATACAGAGGAATTGCTGGTTTTGTTCTCATCATTAGACTTAGTGAGAGACCCTGCCTCAAAGGAATAAGTAAAGAATGATGAAGTGGGACATTCAATGCCTTTTTCTAGACTACGTGGGCACACGTGTGTATACCACATGCATACAGTACACTGCATGCACACATACACACACACAAATGAAAGTAAAGGAAAAATGCATGAATCCACCCGAGCTCCTGGCCCCACAAACAACAGCACAGCGTCCTGCTGTGTCCCTTGCTTCTCTCTGGATCACGTGGCTGGCCAGGAGACACTGCTTGCTGACCTGCCCTGTCCAGCAACACGAGAACAGGGAGAGAGTCAAAATTCTAAATGTGAATATGGTTTCTACTGAATATGTATGATGATAATACGATTTTTATGTCAAAAAGTCATAGGGTAAAGCATCTCAAGGGACCACCCACTGCCACTTCTCCACTGAAAAACACTCCAACCCTGCATTTCACATAGGCATCGGAGGTGACATCATCGTAGTGCTGTGTCTACCAACTTCCTAAAAGCCGCTCCTGTTCTCCCCGCCTGCCACTCACCTCCCAGCCCCGTGCTAGCCACTCTGGTCACTATGGATCCGACGAGGTCTCTGACTCGCCCCAGCTTCTCTGCTTCCTGTAGGTCTCTCAGTCTTTCCCTCGGAGACCACACTGGGCGTGACTGCTACCACGGTCACCTTGTTCTCAGTTACACCGACCGCTCCACTCATCTCCACAGCCTTTACTGCTCACTGGGCAGCGTTTACTGGCTCAGTGGTGAGGCTGCTTTTGGTCTTTAATTCCCCCATCCCACCCCCAACTGTGAGAACTAAGCGACACAGAGAAGGGGCTGATTTCACGGCACATCTTCCCCACACTAAATGAACAGAGAAGTCAGAGTAGAGACCTCAAATGGCAGTACTTCAGTCATTGCCAAATAAATCCATTAATAAGCAAAATGCTTCTTATCTATGAAATGCTTACTTAACTCATTTTAGCGTTACTTATGATCCTTTATGATGTTGCTTTAATTCATTTTTTAGAATAGTGTTTTGTACCTTTATGTAATTTTTATCAAGTCTCTTCCATACTCATAAGAGGTTTGTGCTTGGTGACCGGGATGCAGATGTGTGAACAGGAAGAGAGGGACATGGCCTGTTCTTCAGCTGGTAATGGTAGCCATCTGGCGCTGCTCTGCCTGGAAATGGGTTGTCCATCTGGGCCCATGTGGAGGAGGAGCACACAGCTGAAAAGCAACGCCTGTTCAAACGAATGGAACCCACGTTGCTATTCTTCTTTTTAGCTTTTACAGTTACTTATTTATTTGTATTGATTCTCTGTGGATCTCACATCATGCACCCTGATCCCCTACACCTCCCCATCTCTTCGTATCTGTCCTCTGCCCTTGCAACCTGACTCCAAAATAAAATTTAAAAGAAAACCAAAAACCAAAACCAACCAACAAACCAACCAATCAACTAACCAACCAACCAACCAAAAACAAAACATTGGCATGGAAGCTGTACTGTGGCACTCTTTAGTCCGTGTATCTGTACTTGTAAGTGTTCATTTCGGATAGTAATTGGTCTGGTTTGAGGCCTCTGGCTTGACTACACCCTCGATACTGGGGCCTTTCTGGCTGGAGAGATGGCTCAGCCATTAAAGGCTAGGCTCACAACCTAAAATATAAGAACCTAGGTTCTTTGTGGAGCACAGTGCAGCTTAGACATAATTGTCACCAGTAAGATGGCATGCCATGCTCAACCCTTCCCCTCTCCAAAGAGAAACGAGTAAGAACTGAGGTAACTGATGTCATGTTTGGATTACACACCCCTCTTTGAGCCTGGCTGTATGATAGCATGGTCTTGAACTCTCAGCCCTCCTGCTTCCGTCTCTGAAGTACTGAGATTAGGAGAGTACACAGCGCGGTCCGGGATGCAGGCCAGCTGAGCAAGCACTGCTCCAGCGGGGCCACACCCTTCGCCCCTTTCTCTTAGTAACAGTTTCAGTTAACAGAGTGCTCGCTGAAACCGTCTCATTATGACATTTTCACACGTACATCCATTGCACTTGGTTCACAGTTGCCTTTATTACCCTCTTTTACCTTTCCTCTTCTTGGTCTCCTTCATTCTCCCTCTTTTTGTTTTTATGTCTGTATTTAGATATAGATCCACACAGGAGAGAAAACACGTCTGTCTTCTCTTTAACCTCCATTACCCCGCCTTGTTCCCTCCTCTCCCTTACCTTTGGACCCCCTTTTCCCCTAATGGTCTCCCATTTGCTTTTGTGTCATATACACCCTGGCACATCACACACACCACACACACACATACCACACACACCACACACATACACACCACACACCACACATCACACACACATACCACACACACACACATCACACATACACACACCACACATTACACACACATACCACACACACACATCACACATACACACACCACACATCACACACACATCACACACACCACACAATACACACTACACACACACACCATACATCTCTCACACACACACATACACAGCACACATCACACACACCATACACCCACATACATACACCACACATACCACACACACACACACACACACACACACACACTTTTCAGTGATAGCTTTCTTCCTCTCACAGGCTGCCCTCCAGCACCACCCTTTGCCCCGCAGACTGGATTATGTCCTTGAGCATTACTGGCATCTGAAGGTGACAATTAGTGTCCAAGTAGGAGTAGACATGGTGGATCATGTCTGAGAGGCCTGGGCTATTCTGTTACCTCCACAATGGTTGTATTTCCTATACTGCTGACCTGCTTCCATCAGTCTTAATGTCATTAGCTGTTTCCTCAAAACGCTGGTATTGGCGTTTGCAAAAAGGTTAAAAATCATGTATTTTTATTAACACTGAAATTTTTAAGTCTGTCAAGCCAGCAGTCCCTGCTGTTTTAAAATCAGTGAACGTCGCTGTGTTGTCTGTTGATTCAGGAGAGTAACTGCAGCCTGCTCCTGTGTTTCCTTCCTTTGGTTTCCCCCCAGTTTTCTCCCCACAGAGCTGACTTTTCTGGGCTGTGGGTGAGAAGACCCGCTGAAGCTGACAGACTGGTTTGGAGAGCTGAGCCATGTGTATTTTGCAAGGTTGTGAAATGCAGAGCGCTATGACTCCAGCTGGTCACACCACTGCCACACCAGGGCAGACAAATGACTGGAGTCTTGTGACATCTGGTCTGTCAGGCTCTGTCAACACACCGCAGGGAGCATTTCCTTACAATCCAGCCCTCTTCTTCCTCACAGCCTCTTCCCACACTGCACACTTGGAAAATTTCTGGCAAGAACATAGTGTCTTTGGAAAAGCTAATGTATTTTTTATGATTTTATTATTATGTTTTAAGGTGCACAGTGATAACACAGAGAGCAAGTTCACAGGATGGGCAGGTTCTTTCTCCCGAGCTGACTCCAGAGTGAGGAGATGGAACAGGCACAGGCCAAAGAGCGGGCCTAGGATACAGACAGCTGGGAACAGCACGCTCACATCACGTGATACAGAGGGAGTGGAGGAGAAGCCACATGATGGGGTGGTTAGGGAAGGCTTTCAAAGGTCATGTTTGAACCAGTCCTGAGTGGTGGACAGGGGTAGTCAGGCAAATATCTGGGCCCAGAGTATTCCAGGTGAAGAGATAAGCGGTTACGGGAACCACAGATGGGGACCGAGGGCCACGGGTGACGAGCCGCTCGGAAGAAAGCAACGTAGGGCAGACTATAAGCTGCCTACGACTTGAGCGGGGAGCCGAGCACGTGGAGCTCTGTAGTTGCTCAGGAGAGGTCCGGGTAAGTCTGAAGGTCAGGAAAGCCACCAAGGGTCTTAAGTAGGAAGCACTAGATGCCTCTTCAAAATTCGAGAAAAGAGAGAGAGAGAGAGAGAGAGAGAGAGAGAGAGAGAGAGAGAGAGAGAGAGAGAGAGAGAGAGAAAACAACCCTGCTTTCACTTTCAGTGATGCGAATGAGAAGCTGCCCTTTTGGAATCCTCATCCCAGAACCCTGGACAGTACCTGGACACAGTGTCTTTTAAAAATCTCCTCAAAGTACCAATGGTTTAATAAAATCTGGAATGCTTACGTGGCTCAGATCTGGGAACTGAAGCAACAAACCCAACTGCCCAAGCTGGTTTTCCATGAGCATGTGGAGGTGGCCGTGGCTGGGAGACTGCACTGTATTTCCTGCAACCCAGGAAGCAATTGGGTGGACAGGCAGGTTCAGCCTCTGCACGTGCCTCAGAGACAGCTCTCCTGGCAGGTGGACGTTGGCTGGTGAGTGCTGTTTGCACTAGCCGAGAGCTGGAAACGACAACCTTCTAGAAAGAGGGGTTGGTTACATAAGCATTCCGCATCTATACAGAAAAATTCTAGCAGGAATTACAAAGATAAAAATACTAATATCAACAGAAAAAAATCACTCTAAAAGGAATACATTGTAAAGTGAAAAATAAAAAATGGCTTGGCTATCAAATGTCATATACACTCTTGACCCATTTTGTATGTTAATCTATGTATATACATATGTAGAAGACTATAGAACAATGCCGATATTATTTATCTTTTGGGAATGGAGTCATATTGAATTGCTTGAGTTTTGTGTATACTTATAATAAGAAAAATTCAAATAGTATAATACAAGTAGCTTGATTAATATTTTAATAATATATTTATACTAGGAAATACTGCAGAAGAGTGCAAGGACTGAAATAAACACCCATGGAAGTCTCACGCCAATGGAATATTTATGTTAATATTTTACTCTGGTGTTCTAAAAGAATTCTTTACACATTAATATGAAATGCAGCCAAATATGTTATATCCAGGATTACCATGCCATGCTCTTGACATTGCTCGTTTTCTTTTAAACCCAAGTAAATACGAGGAGATTCAAGTTGTATTCTTCTCCCTGAACGCTATTTAGTTTAGGTAATCTTGTGCTTCCTCAGTTTCCTACTTACAGATGTTTAAGATTCTGAATTTAATTCAGATTATTTTCTAGTTTGAAGAACATCCTCATACATTGTTGCAATGAAATCATTCTAAGACATTTAAAAGTTCTCACTTTTCAGTTAGAGCCCCTAAAACACTTGCTGAGCTCAGCTTGCAACGTCTACCCCGGGCAGCAGACAAAGACGGCCTCATGACAGTGAACATGTTGGTCATCTGGTTCGGGAAGCTTCTATGCCACACAATATTTCCCCCCAGTAGGCAGTTTCATTACCTAACAGGGATCACATCTTTGCCCTTTGTATCCAGTATCTGAGGCAGGGAAGCATTTGTTCTAGTCAATCCTCGTGAATAAATTAAAGAACTGATTCTGATTTATAGTAGACTACTGCTTTCATTGTCATTTATTGGCCTTTATGTAAAGCCTTGAATTTGCTTAGGCTCAAAGCCAGTGCCTTCTTCACTGTCTTCCGCACACATGGCCCTGCCAGCTTGTGGGTACCCACGTGTGTAGGTCTCCAAAGCCTTGGCACTTGCTTTTTTCTCCCTTATTTTTCTGTTTCTTATTTTGATGATTTATTAAAAACTAGACTATTACTGAGAAAAAAATATATAAGGAAGAAAATTCCAGAGACGGGTTTCAGAACTTCAAACCAGTAGCAATGAAAATGGCATTCACATAGAAGTTCGGGAAAGTTGCATAGCAGAACAAAGACTTCTTTTATGACACACAGCTGGTTTGACCACAGTTTCAGTAAGTGACAGCCAAATACAGAAACGAAGCTTGCTGACTCAGTCTGCTGCACTAACCACCAAACTCAGGCAGCTCCTCCCTTCGCTCTGCAGGGCAGAAACACAGGGCCTGCAGATGCTGCCCTTTCTGAAGCAGGCAGGCTGCTGGAAAATGGCCAGTTCTGGAGGCTGCCCGGTGTAGTGTGTCATTTTACCAGATGGGTGCCACACCCAGACACCTTGGAAAGGTTCTCATGGTGGAAATGAGGTCATCTCAAAGCTTAGTATTATGTGGAAATAATCCTGAGTGCCAACAAATATTCCTGTGGAAAATGGAATGCTTTATTCTTGGTTTCAAAATTCCCTTACTTATTTTCTTCCAGTCCTCGTGTCTACGAATGACCCTGAAGAGACTGAGAGACTTTTTATTAACCCACGAAATTAGCATCACTGTGCAACTTAAATCACTCGTCTGTTTGCTAAGAGCCACATGCATTGTTTCATGCAGGCCCAATGTTGTTCAACCTCAAGTGCTTCTCCATTTTTCTCTCTGTAATTAATTGTACAAAACAAAGAATTTCATTTTGGTATTTTCATACGTGTTTTTATCATATTGGGATTATATCCACCTCCCGTTGTCTTTTCTTACCCTGCCCCTTCTCATCCTAGTCTCCTTACTCCCCCTTTTACTTTTATGCCCTCCTCTTCCTATCCCTTTGCAAAAACAGATGCCAAAGAAGACACACAGTACTCTCTTTCTGAATTTATCGTATTTCACTCAACACGATGATCCTCAGTTTCATCCTTCTGTGTGTGGACAACACGACTTTCTTCTTCTTTATGGGTAACTAATATTCCACTGCGTATGTACATTTCTATTCATTCATCTCAGCGAACAGCAGACTGGTTCCACAGCTGAGCTCTGGTGAGTACCGTTGGTGAACACAGCCATACAAAAGTTTCTGCAGTTTACTGACTTGGATTCTGTCACAGATATCCAGAAATGCTACAGCTGCACCATATGACAGTTCTATTTTCTGAAGAACTTCCATACTGATTTCCATATTGTCTAGTTTAATTTACATCCCTGCAAAGGGAATAAAGGCTCCCCCTCATGTCCTCACCAGTATTTGTGGTGGTTTTTGTGGTGGTCACTGTTCTGGTGGGGATGAGATGGAATCTCACTGTACCTTTGATTTGTATCTCCCTGGTAGCCAAAGCTCTTGTCTCTTCTCTCTGTTAATTGTCCTTCGCTATGCAGAATTATTTAATTTTATTGGTAAATAAAGCATTTCCTTCTCAGGTCATTGCCAGCTGTGTCGGTGATACACGCCAGTGATCACAGACCTCAGGAGGCTGATGCAGGAAGTTTACAAGTTCAAGGCCTAGGTGGGTTACATAGTGAGACTGTCTCAAAAACCAAAAGCAAGAGGGTTGGAGAGATAGCTCAGAGGTTAAACACATGTACTGCTCTTGCAGAGAATCCAAGTTCAATTCCCACCTCCTTCATTAGGCAACTCACAACTGCCTGTAACTCTAGCTCCAAGGGGATCCAATGCTTCTGGAGAAGATTAGCCATCTGATTTGTTATACGATAAAAAGTGGTCAGCCCGAAACATATACGTACAAGCAACACTAAACAGATTCAGCAGGTTGTATTTGTATGTGTGTATATAAAATAACTACAATTAAAGAAAAAAAAGTCATGAATTTGAAAGAGGGAGTAGATGGGAAGAGAAGGAGGAGAAAGATCCAATTATATCTTTATTAAATTTAATACAAAATAAAATAAATCTTAGGAAAAGATACAAAACCTTAAAGGAAAGGCACTGTCTGTCTTTACGCCACAGGTTTCCTCTAGCAATTGCAGTGTTTCGGCACTTACATTAAGTTTGTTGATCCATTTGAACTGACTTAAGTGGAAGAGGAGAAGGAACCGATTTCACTTTTCATATGTGGATAGCCTGTTTGCTAGCACTGTTTGTAGAAAAGACTGTCTTTTCTCCTTGTTTTTGGCTCCTTTGTTGAGACTCAGGTTGCCATGCCAGTGAGGGCTTATTTCTGGGTCTTCTATTCTCCTGCACTAATCTACATATTTGTGTTTGTGCAGTACAGTGCTCTTGCTGTTGCCACGGCCGTGCAATGTGAATTGAGATTAGGTATTTTGATGTTGCCAGCCTTATTCATCCTGTTTAAAATTTTTGTATTTCCATATGGATTTTAGGGTTGTTGTTTCTGTCTTTATGGAGAATGTCATTGGGATTTTGGTGAGAATTGCACGGAACTTGTAGATGGCCTTGGGAATATGGCCACTTTCACAGCATCGATCTTGCTAATCTACGGTCAGAAGCTCAGCTTTTCACCTTCTGGTGTCTGCTTCCGGGTCTTTCTTTGCTGCTTTTGCATGCATAGATTTTTCACTTTTTATTTAGATTTCTGCCCATGCATCTTTTGAGAAGACTAAGTTAGCTGCTTCTGTGTTGCTGTAACAAAAACACTTGACAGATGGAGCAGGACTGACTTCGCTCACGGTTTCAGAGAAGTCAGTTCACTTTGCCTGGGCCAGTGCACTGGGACAGAGCATCATGGTGCCAGAGCCTGTAGCCGAATAGGATTGTTTATTTATCTTTTGTTGTTGCAAATATAAAGAAAAGGGGGATGAGGGGAGGAGGAGAGAAAGAGAGAACATCAAAACATAACCAAAGATCTATCCCTGTGGCCTACTTCCTCTAGCTAATTCCCCGCATCCTAATTTTTTTTTTTTTTTTTTTTTTGGTTTTTCGAGACAAGGTTTCTCTGTAGCTTTGGAGCCTGTCCTGGAACTAGCTCTGTAGACCAGGGTGGTCTCGAACTTACAGAGATCCACCTGCCTCTGCCTCCCGAGTGCTGGGATGAAAGGCGTGCGCCACCATCACCACATCCTAAATTTTTCAGGACTTCCCAAGGTATTTCCAGCAGCTGGGGCAAAACCTTTTGGAGGTCACACTTTAAGTTCAAACATAACTTTCTGCTTCCCACCCTTCTGCCAAGCTTTTAAAAAATTTTTTGTTTGACAATTTCAGACATCCATGTAATGTGTTTTGATAAAGTCCATACTCCACCCCTCCCCTCCAGTGGTCCCCACCCCTACCACTTTTTCCTTCCAGTTTCATGTGCTCTCTCTCCCACCGAGTCTGTTTAGTGCTGGGTGTGGGGCTGAAATAGCATCTACTAGAGCACACATAGCCTTTTAGGGGCCACATCTGTGAAGAACTTTCTCCCACACCCCGACAGCCATCTTGCCAATAGTCTCTCAGCCACTGGTGGGACTTTATATGTCCTTCCTCTGTCCGTAGCTGACTTGATCTTGTGTAGGACTGTGCACACGGTCACAGTTGCTGCGAGTTCACACGTGCAGTGGCTCCGTCCTTCTCAGATAATAGTGTTTCAGTGGAAATGTTCACGACTGCTGCCCCTTACAGTCTTTCCATTCCTCTCTTGTGCACTGATCCCTGAGCCTTGCCCTGAGGGGTTGTGTGATACAGATGTTCCATTTAGCCTCCCACAGTCTCTCATCCTCTACGTGTTGACTAACTATGGTCTTTGTATTAATAGCCAGGTACTGCAAAAAGAGACTTCTCTCTGATAAGGGTTCAGAAATGCGCTAATATACGAATACAAAGATTAGAATTCAGGAAGCAGTATGATACTTTGCTCATTTGGCACAATAAGAGTGTTAGGCTCTCCACAGGACCTATGACCTAACATGTCAGGTTTCTGACTCAGTCACTAGTGGCAGGATGAGCTTCATCTCGTGGAGCAGGCTTTCAATGCAAGCGAACAGAGTTTGTTTGCTGTCATAGCACTCGTGACGTTACTGCACAGCGTATGCACATCTGGTCATGTCCATCATCATTGCAGCTCGCAGAGGTCACAGCTGGTGAGACTGTTGATTAAATTCTCCTCTAGCAGAGTGCATAGCATGCATAGATTACTGGAAGGCATTTGTCCCTCCAATTTATAGTAATTCCATTACTCTCTCTCTCTCTCTCTCTCTCTCTCTCTCTCTCTCTCTCTCTCTCACACACACACACACACACACACATGTCTTTAGTTATCCTTCCCCAGACTCTCTCTTCTACCCTGGACTCCCATCTCCCACCCCGGCTAACCGCTTTGCTCCGTTACTCCTCTTCCCACTTTGTATTGTAATCTGTGCTCTGTCTGCCTTCCCTGCATGGCTTCTTACCAGTTTTCTAGCCTCTATGTGTACTCCAATTTAAGCACACACATATCTGAAGGTTCAAATATATTGCCCACATAATAGAGGGTACATGTGTTTATCTCTCTGGGTCTTGGTTACTCCAATCAAAATTATTTTTCTATCTTCGTTAATTTGTAATTTCATTCTTTATACTGAATAATGCTCCATTGTGTAATTATACTACACTTTCATTATCTGTTCATAGTTAATGAACATCTAGACCAACAGTTCTCAACCTTCCTAATGCTGCATCCCTTTAAGGCAGTTTCTCATGTTGTGATGACCGCCAACCATAAAGTTATTTCCATTGCTACGTCTTAAATGTAATTTTGCTATTGCTATGAATCTTAATGCAAACATCTGTGTTGTCCAGTGCTTCCATGTGGAAGGTTGTGCCGCCCAGGTTGCAAACCCCTGTCTAGTCTGTTTCCACTTCCTGGCTCCTGTGACTAGAACAGCGATAAGATGGATGAGCAACTGTTCCTACAGATATGGAGTCCTGGGGTGTGCTGAGAAGTGGCAGCTGGACCACATGGTAGATCTAGTCTTACTTCTGTGATTTCCACAGTGGCTGCACCAGCTTGTACTTCCATCAACAGTGCATACATATTCCCCTTGCTCCATGTTGCATTTTCCTGATTACTAAGGATGCTGACCATCTTCAAGGTTATTAATCAGCCATTCGTGTTTGGTCTTTTGAGAACTACTCTATTATTTGCATGCCCCATGTTTATAATTGGGTTGTTTGCTTTCTTAGTGTTTCTCTTTTTCTTTGAGTTCTTTTTGTGTTCTAGAAACCAGCACTTTGTCAGATGCACAGCTGTAAGGATTTTTTTTTATCATTCTGTAGGCTACCTCCTCACTGGAATGTGCTGTCTGTTGCTGTGCTGGGACCTTTTAGTCGTATGAGGGCCTGTTTTTCAATTGCTGCTGTTAATGCCAGGCCTACAGGTGTCCTGCTCAGAAGTTTTCTTCCTGTGTCAGTAAGTTCAAATTTAGTTTCCCTTTCTCTTCTGATCTTCCCCTGAGGTCCCTGTCCATCCGGAGTTGGGTTTTGTGCAGAGTGAGAACACACTTCATTCAAATACATGTGGCCATACTGTTGATCAATACTCAAAAAATCAAACCTTCCAACCAATTAAACAAACAAACAAAACAGAAGAAAATCTTGGACTATTTGTTTTCTTTATATCCATTGGGGTTTGAGTTCTTTATTTTGGATATTATTCCTCTATTGGATATGTAGTTGGTTAAAAAAAAATAATATATTTCACTGCTTTGTCCAAATGATGGTGTCCTTTGCTGTTTGGACGCTTTTCAGTTTTATGAGGTAACATTTATTCATTGCTGATCTTAGTGCTTATGCCATTAGTTTTTTTTTTTTTTTCAGAAAGTCTTTTGCTGTTCCAATGAGTTGAAAATGATTCCCCTCTTTCTTTTCTGTCAGGTTTAGAGTATCTGGTTTTATGTTGAGGTTTTTCATTCATCTGGGAGTTGAGTTTTGTGCAAAGTGCTAAGTGTGGTTCTATTACGATTCTTCTACATACAGTCATCCAGTTTGAGCAGCACCATTTGTTGAAGAAGCTTTCATTTCCCATCATATATTTCTGCCTTCCTTATCACATTCAGGTGTCCATAGGTGTGGACTAGATCTGGGTTTTCAGTTCTACTCCATTAGCCCATGTATCTGTCTTTGTGCCGTCACCAAGCAGTTTTTGTTCCTATAGCTCTGAAGTACAACTTGAATCCAGAGAGGGAGAGACCTCCAGCAGTTCTTTTATTATTCAGGATTGTTTTAGCTATCTGTTTTTGTTTTGTTTTACATTTTTTGTACTTCGTGTGTGTGTGTGTGTGTGTGTGTGCATGGGAGATTTCTCTGTCTTTTGATAACTTTTTCAGTTTCCTTCTTCAGTGTTCTCTTTCTTGTTTTAATTGTAATCACTCATAGCTATAAACATCCATCTTAGAACTGTTTTTCTGTATTATAAAGGTTCTGCTAATTTGTATTTTAATTTTTATTTGATTCTAAGAGTTGTTAAATTTCCTGATTTCTTCATGGCTCTCCTGACCACTCAAGAGTTTACTGTGTAATCTTTGTGTAGTTTCTCTTACTACTGATTTCAATTCTCATTCTATTGTTGTTTGATATTTTTTAATACTTGGTTAATGACCAAAAACATTACTTCATTTTGGAGAAAGGTGCATGGACTGATGATAAAAATGCATATATTTCTCAGTCATTGGGTGGAATATTTTGTAGAAGTCCATTAAGTCACTTGATGCATTGTCCCAATCATGTCTTCTAATTGAGATGAACTCTACCTTTTATTAATATGTAGTGACCCCTTTTGCTCTTCTGACTAATTTTGATTTAAATTCTGCTTTGTAAAGTATGAATAAGCGCCCTTTGCTTGCTGGGTATATTGTTTTCCTTCATTTCTTCTCAGTCTCTGTATGTCTTTGCCAGTGGAGTGAGATTCTTACACAGAACATGCTGTTGGATCTTGTTTTTTTTTTTTTTTTTAACTCTTTTTTTTATTTTTTATTTATTTATTGTGTATACAATATTCTGTCTGTGTGTCTACCTGCAGGCCAGAAGAGGGCATCAGATCGCATTTCAGATGGTTGTGAGCCACCATGTGGTTGCTGGGAATTGAACTCAGGACCTTTGGAAGAGCAGGCAATGCTCTTAACCACTGAGCCATCTCTCCAGCCCCTGGATCTTGTTTTTTAATCCACATAATTAGTCTGCATCTTTTTATTGTTGAGTTAGGCCATTTACATTTAGGATTATGATGGAGAGGTGCTTGTTTTATTGTTGAGTTAGGCCGTTTACATTTAGGACTAGGATGGAGAGGTACTTGTTGATTTCTGTGGTTGTAGTCTTTGTTTTCCTCTAGTACCTGCCGTCTTAGGGGTCTGCTGGATTTGCTGGGCTGTGCTTGCTGGTCCTCTCCTGTTCTCATCTGTTCATCTGCTCCTTCATGAGCATCCTGTCCTGAGTGTACTTATGCAGCCTTTCTTCTTTCTCCGTGTATGGGCTTCTTTTTTATATTTTTAGAAAACATTATTCTCTCGCTCCCCCCCTCCACTTCCCTCAGTCTCTCATGTAGTGTGTGTGTGTGTGTGTGTATGGACCATCCAGGTGTAGGTCCTCATGGGAGCTGTTGGAGCTGGATTTATAGGTGGTTGTCAGCCATCTGACTGGGTGCTGGGAACCAAACTTGGGCCTTCTGCAAGAGTAGCATGCTCCTTTACTGAGCCATCTTTCCAGCCCCACGTGTGTGGGATTTTTAAAAGTGTTTTCTGCAACCCTGGCTTACTAGTAGTGAGTAGCTTTAGTTTATGTTTACCTTAGGATATCTTTATGTCTCCATCAGGTGTTTTTTTTTGTTTTTGTTTTTGTTTGTTTGTTTTTGTTTGTTTTTTCGAGTCAAGATTTTTCTGTGTAATAGTCCTGGCTGTCCTGGAACTAGCTCTTGTAAACCAGGCTGGCCTTGAACTCACAGAGATCTGCCTGCCTCTGCCCCCCAGTACTGGAATTAAAGGCGTGTGCCACCTGCCCGGCTCTCTCCATCAGTTTTAAGAGACAGTTTTGCTGAATACAGTTCTCTTGGCTGCAGTAATTTTTTTCCAGGGCTTTCGTTGTTTCTGCTAGGAAACTGGCGACTTTCTAATAAGCTTGACTTTCTGGCTGACATTTTTCTCTTACAGCTTTAGTATTTACCATTGTTCCTTAGTACTGACATTTTAATGATGCCGAGTTACGGAGACTGCTCTTTCTGGCCGCATTTGCTTAAGTTTTAAATTCCCCCATCCTTGGATATCCATCTCTTCCCTAGATTTCAAATTCATTTATTAGATACTCGATTTTTTTTTTTTTAATCTTAGCTCCATCTAAATTCTTAGGTGTGGACTTTCGAAGGTGGAATTCTACTTGCTTGATCTTTTTCTTCATTGTTAACTGAATGTAATATTCTCTCTTCTGCTTGACCTAGTCTGTTGGTAATGCTTCCCACTCTTCTTTCCATCTAATTCACTGGATTATTTACAATATTTCTATTTAAAAAAAAAATCTCAAATTCCTTGCTGAATTTCTTGCTTATGCTGTTGCTTTTTTCGTCCAGGTCCTGAAATCACACAGTAGGTAGGGAGTGCAGTCTCTGGCCACAAGCTTGGGTCTTTCCCAATAGTTTCTGCTATTATCCGTATATTTGTTTCTTTCAACAAAGGCCATGGCCTAAGACCATTGGGCTCTCAGTGCCTGAGCCCCCCCCCCACCTAAACTCGGGGTGTCTGTGCCTAGCCTTCCCCCTCTCCAGGACTACCTCTCATGGTTGTCTTTACCTAGCTGGAATGATGCCAGCACGTTTCCACTAATCCAATAATCTTAGGATTGTTCCTTATCTTCTCTTCTGCAGAGTAGTTCAGTCTTAAACAAGCAGCCTGTCTCAACACTCTGCCCAGCTATCTCACTTGGAGATATGAGGAGTTACAAAATGGATCTCTTCTCTGATGCTGGCCTGGGACACAGAAAGATTCATTGTTACATCAAATCGCCTTGCTGATTTGAAGGTGTACCAGAACTGTGGGTTTGACTGGGACTGTCAGTTCCTTTCATGAGATCTCATGGCTTTATCCTCCTCTCCCCCTTGAGGAGTGGGAAATGGAGCTGCAGGCTTTTCCCTATGTGTCTCTGAATAGCGTTTCTGTTTCTCCATACCCTTAAGTTGTGATATCATCTCTCTTTGGAATAAAGTCATTATTACCTTGATTCTTCTCACTCAGGAAGAAAAGAGTAAACAACAGGGGATAAAGAATATTCCAGCAGGCATTTACACTACAATTTTTGGAGATCATCCCTCTGTCCGAGGTGGGGTTGGTGAAGAACTTTTCCCATTCTGTAGACTGTCGTTTTGTCTTGCTGAGCATGTCCTTTGCTTTACAGAAGCTTTTCAGTTTCAGGAGGTCCCATTTATTAATAGTTTCTCTCAGTGTCGGTGCTACTGGGGTTCTATTTAGGAAGTGGTTCCCTGTGCCAATGCGTTCAAGTGTACTTCCCACTTTCTCTTCTATGAGGTTCAGTGTGACTGGCTTTATATTGAGATCCTTTATCCATTTGGACTTGAGTTTTGTGCATGGCGATAGATATGGATCTATTTTCATTCTTCTACATGTTGAATCCAGTTATGCCAGCACCATTTGTTGACTATGCTTTCTTTTTTCCATTTGATATTTTTTGCTTCTTGTCAAAAATCAGGTGTTCGTAGGTGTGATCTCCAAAATATGCAAAGAACTCAAGAAATTGATTAGCAAAAGAACAAATTATCCAATAAAAAAAAATGGGGAACAGACCTAAACAGAGAATTCTCAACAGAGGAATCTAAAATGGCTGAAAGATACTTAAGGAAATGCTCAATGTCCTTAGACATCAGAGAAATGCAAATCAAAACAACTCTGGGATTTCATCTTATACTTGTATGAATGACCGAGATCAAAAACACTGATGACAACTTATGCTGGAGAGGATGTGGGGGAAAGGGAACGGTCCTCCATTGCTGCTGGAAGTGCAAGCTGGTACAGCCCCTTTGGATGTCAGTGTGATGATTTCTCAGAAAACCAGGAAACAACCTTCCTCAAGACCCAGCAATACCACTTTTGGGTGTATACCCAAAGGATGCTAACTCGTACCATAAGGACATGTGCTCAGCTATGTTCATAGCAGCATTGTTTGTCATAGTCAGAACCTGGAATGCCCCTCGAACAAAGAATGGGCAAGAAAAATGTGGTACATCTACGCAATGGAGTACTACCTAGCAGAAAAAAATAACAATATCTCGAAATTTGTGGGCAAATGGATGGATCTAGAAAACATCATATTGAGTAAGGTAATCCATACCCAGAAAGACAAATATCATGTGTACTCACTCATAAGTGGCTTTCAGACACAAAGCAAAGAAAACCATCCTGTCATTCACAATTCCAGAGAACTTAGACAACAATGAGAACCCTAAGAGAGGCATACATGGATCTAAACTACATGGGAAGTAGAAAAAGACAAGATATTCTGAGTAAATTGGGAGGATGGGGACCATGGGAAAGGGTAGAAGGGGAGGGGAGGGGAAGGGAAGGGAGCAGATAAAAAATATATAGCTCAATAAAAGCAATAAAAAAAAACAAGTACAATTTTTCCCCAGAGGAAGAGAGGACTGGGTGGGGGTCTCAGCAGAACACTGGAGAGTGGGAAGGAAGAATGAAGGTGCAGGAGAGAGAAAACAGCAGCTGGGGTCCCGAGAAAGAGTGGGGATCCCATCCACATCCACTGAGAAGCCAATGGAGGGCTCGACGCAATGTTGGATTAAGTAACTGACAGGTACACACATGGGTTTTGTTCTCTTACACCACATATATTTTAGAATTCATTTTGCATTTTGCAAAGTTAATGCAGGCTAACTACCATTCAAAACTCTGCGGATGTCACAAGTAGAAAATCCAGTACCTGACCTGCAATGGAAGCATAGGCATACTAAAAGTACTGCAGATAATCATCTTCAGGTCTCTAGAAGGGGAATGAGAAACATACGGAAAATTTTATGTTTAGATTATCTCATTATGTTTATTAAAAATTTCTAAAATGCTCATTCCTTCAAGTTCTGAGTTCTAGAACATTCCATTCCAAACATTTCAGATTGGCAATAGCCAGCCTGCTGTTCCTCCCCACATTCCTTACTCCTTTTATTTTTGTTGTTGTTGTTTGTGCTGCTTTGTACAGAATCCAAGCCTTACCCAAAGCCAGCAAGTGCTGTGTCACTGAACTACGCTCCAAACACCTTCCTTATTTTATTACGTTATTAACAAAAGTTGTACATATTTATGATGTTCACCATGAGGTTTTGATATATTGAACCATGATGAAATGACTAAATCAAGCATATCAACTTTTGTATTACAGCAGGTATGTGTTTAAGGAGAGGGGGTGAGAATATATATTCCTGTAAGCTGTTCTCGTGTTCTTACATAGCTGAATCACTTTTAAGGCCATAGTTATGCAAGTTTGAGATGTGATTATTGCCACCAAGACAATAAAATAACAAATGAAAACATAACATTGGAGAGAACAAACAAGAAAGAAGGGTCAACCCTAAGAGGCTAGCACAAAGTATCCTGACGAGTGGGCTTGGTGTGGGAGGTCCTTCTACATATGTTTTGCTTTTATTGGTTAATGAATAAAGAAACTACTCTGGCCTGTAATAAGGCAGAATAGAGCTGGCAGAAAAACTAAACTGAATTTTGGAAGAAAGAAAGCAGAGTTGGTGAGACACCATGTAGCCACCACAGGAGACAGACGCTGGAACTTTGCCTGATAAGTCACAGTCACGTGACAATACACATTTTAATAGACATAGGTTAATTTAAGATATAGTAGCTAGCTAGCAATATGCTTAAGTGATTGGTCAAGCAATGACTATTAATACAGTTTCTGAGTGATTATTTCAGATTTGGGTGGCTGGGAAATAAATGAGTGGCCTTTATCTATATGGGCTGATTTAGAAGTTTCTAGTACCCGGGTTTTAGTAAGATTTCTAGTAAGGAGTTAGGGAGGTACGGCTGCTACCACTGGCTCTCCCAACATCGTTTAAGTGTGATGATATGGACCCAGCCCTCTCGTTTGCTTTGAGTAGTAAAGGGATTTCCTCTGCTCATTTTAAGAATTTGCTGGGTAGGATTTAGAAGACACAAAAGTAGCCGCATATTTTGGACACTTTCTGTTCCAAAGAATGATTACAGTCCTGTTCACACAGTGGTACCAGGTACTGAGGTAAAAACTTTATCTGCATAATTTTACTAAGTCCTCAAAAAACGATATGTATACAGATTGGTTTCCCTTTGCAAACCAAGTGGCTCGCCTGAGAAACACTGTGAAGTGCGGAGCTGTGCACTGAGTTAGGTCTCTGTGATTCCCGGCACGGCAGCCCTCCCATGCCCAGGCTGGCCAAGAACCAGACAAACCCCACTAGGATAACTGAGACAAATAAGGCTCCCTGAGCTGCCTACAGAACCAGCAAAATTCGGTCTGGGCAGAACTCTCCTGTTCCTTCTGTTGCCTTCACCTGCTAGCCCGCATCCTGTCCCTGTCTCTCCTGAGCACACTGTACAGTAAATTGTTGCATCAGAGTTTGTTCCTGAACTCTTGGAAACTCCTGACCCACAGAAACCTTTAGAGAGAGAAAGAGGTGATTGCTGTTTAACCACAGAGTGGGGTGAGAGTCACGCAGCGGCAGGCAGGCAAAAGTTCCAGGAAGACACAGTAGGAGGGTTCAGCAGGGTTCTCTCCAAACCAAAAGGGATCCGCGCCTCAGGCTGCCCTGATCTTGTTGCTGCTTCCACAAAGGGACTGTTCTTTTCTTGCTGCATGACCACAGCCTACAGAATGATCAGACACCCCACCCACCCCCGCCAACCTCCAGAGTGTCTATGGATGTGGCAGGGTGCAGGGCCAGAGCCTACTTTATGAGGAATGACTAACAGTACCCGACAAGGAAGTGTCTGTTCCTACTGCAAACTATCAGACTCAACTGTCTGGCTGGTAGACTATAGAACGAGTCTCAGCTTGTAGGTAAAGCTGGGCCGGGGGTGCCGTCTTTTGGGAGAGGGCAAGTGGCACAAAGTAGAGGGTATTTAAAGGGGAATGCCAGACAAGCTCAAGAAGCAAAAGGAGAATTCAAAATGTCGGCGTTTCTCCAGTTCCTCAGGGTTCTCGGCCCCCTGCTCTGGCGTACTTTCGGCTGCTGCAGCTGCTGACCATCTTAGGAAGGACCCGCACAAAAGGACTGGCACTTCTGAGATGCCATGGTCTGCTTTTCATTTCACCGGGCTGCGTGGCTCCACCGGCCAGCATGAAACCGAGCCCTGCCCACACACAGGATCGCCTATGGAGTGACTTCATACTTCCGGGTGTTCCCAGGGATCTGCGGGCCCATCTTTCCCTGGCTTTCTCTCGTTTCTACTTCAAAATCTGACTTTTCTCATCCTCCCAGGGCCACAAACAGAAGAAACAGAAAACGGTACAGAGGTTTGTTATTTGGACCAAATGAAAAATACATCTCCCAGTTAAACATAAATTTTAGAAAAACAAAATTGGAGTTGGCCAAAGCCAATATTTGAGACATATTTACGCTTACAGCAAGAGCCCTGCACTGGATTTCCCTTTGACTCCACGCCCTGCCTTGTTCCTCCTGATAGTCACACTCGGTACACTGATCTAAATGTGTCTAATCCCGCTGTCAACGCTAAAGCTAACAAAGCAGCTTGCACCTGGGAGTGCCTTCAGCGTGCTCCACTCTGCTCCTTCCTGCTCCCAGCAGCCTTTCCCCTTTGTTCTCTAGCCTAAGTTCTACACATACAGGTGCCAGCATGCTGTCCCTTTAATGCCACTCTGGGACGGACACGTGGCGCTGCTTTGTTCTTTTAAATGACTGCACTTTTCCTGACTGCTCAGTCGGCAGCCAATCATTTGTCCTTTTCCATAACCAAAATCCGGGCCACACCCCTTGGGTTTACAAAGAGATCTGGAGTCTAGGTATGATTCCCGACTTTCCAAGAGATTGAACTCTTGGATGCTCTGCTCTGAAGCCATCAAGGAGAGATGCAGGTTGCTGGATAGAAGGCAGTGTGGAGCTCAGTGGTTGCTATCTGCTGTGTGCAATTTCCTACAGGTCTGATGTGACCATCGTGAATCAGAGACCACTGAGGTGACTGTAGGACACCTGGGCCTCACACTCAGGCAGTGAGATAAGCAGAGACTCTACGGTGATTGCAAGCGGATGTCAATGCTCTGTAACAGAAGGAGTTAGGGAGGTTACAGGAATTACCTGGAATTCTTTTTTTTCTTTTTTTTTTTATTGAGCTGTATTTTTTCTCCTCTCCCCGCTTCCTGTCCCTTCCCCTCCTACCCTCTCCCATGGTCCCTACACTCCCAATTTACTCAGAAGATCTTGTCTTTTTCTATTCCCATGTAGATTAGATCTATGTATATCTCTCTTAGGGCCCTCTTTGTTGTCTAGGTTCTCCTGGATTGTGATTTGTAGGCTGGTTTCCTTTGTTTTATGTTTAAAAACCACTTATGAGTGAGTACATGTGATAATTCTCTTTCTGGGTCTGTATTACCTCACTCAAAATAATGTTTTCTAGATCATTCATTGCCTGCAAATTTCAAAATGTCATTTTTTCTGCTGTGTAATACTCCATTGTGTAAATGTACCACATTTTCCTTATCCAGTCTTCAGTAGAGGGGCATTTAGGTTGTTTCCAGGTTCTGGCTATGACAAGCAATGCTGCTGTGAACATAGTTGAGCACATGTCCTTGTGGTATGCTTGAGCATCCTTTGGGTATGTACCCAAAAGTTTTACCTGGAATTCTAGCCATCTACTCCCTCCTGTCCCCAGCTGCATAGTGGTCTTAGGAGGAATTAGTATAAACAGGACAAGGAAGGTTAATGAGGGAGGGACTTTACAACTGTGGCTTTGTGAGTCCCTGGGTTTGGGGCTTTTCTTTGACACATTTGCCTTTGAGTCATCTGTGCTCCTGTAAGGAACCACTCACCCACGTGCTGTTAAGTAAGCCCCAAACTCATTGGCTCACCAAGCTGGACTGGGATGGAATCGGTTTTTATGTTTGTTTTTCTGTCATTGGATCCCCATCTTGGGTGAATAGGTGTTTGTCCCCATCGCCCCAGGAAAAGCTTACAATACTAGCTGGATTCTCATAGGTTTCTGCCCCCTCTACAAGTATACCGGAGTTCCTTGAGTGGGTACGAACAGTTTGAACCTAATCCTTTCCAAGAAGATGCCTCTCCTTCCAGGAAACTAGTAACACTCTACCATGAACAACACAGGCGTGGGAACTGAGGACATACTATCTACTATCACCCAGGATTGGTATGCTTTCTATAAGCAAGCTTGCTGCTAAAATTAATTCACAGAGACAAGAGTGTGTTCGGAAAGAACTGGTACTCAGAGAGGTCAGCAATGAACACCACTTTCTGGGGCAGTCGGCCTCAGGGGAAGTAGAAAGGGCGGGCGAGTTCCTGGAAGTTTGTTTGGACAAACGCCAGCTAAAAGGAAGATCCACAAAATTCTAACAGCAACTCCGCTCAGGGTGGTGATCTGTGATGGCTTAGATGACAGGACTTTTGTGAGATGGGGTGGGGAAGATCGGTGACGTGGGAGATAAGAAGAACTAATCAAAGGTGGAAACTGAAAAGAGAGAGTCTCCTAAAATACATTGCCAAAGAGAAAACAGTGGGAAGATTCTCAGAGAGAGAACTGTGCTATGGAGAAGAGTGGAAATATCATTTTATAGCAGTTGAGGGAGAAGTTGCTTGTCTTACCACCGTAGACCTCCTAGGTGTGGTCTATACCTCTGTGGACAGGCAGACAGTTTCGATTTGGCAGAGTGTAAATTCTACAGGGTAGTTGCTTTTGTGAAAGTTGGCTGTTTGTTGAAAGCATAATGGTGGGCTAAGGTACAGACGGCCATGTGAGATATTCTGGGCTAGGCTGCAAATTGTTGGGGCCTGACAATAAAGTGTAGAAGCTTTTGGAGATTTTTTTTTGGAGGGGTCGCTTTTGTTGTTAAATTTCCCCATGACAGAACTGCTTGGTAAATTATTGACAAGGATGAGAACTTTTTCTTCTGGATCTGCTTCAGAGCAGGGTAGGGAGCTGGGGAGGGTAGTTGGCATTGTTGATCTGCCAAGAGCTATGGGACCATAAGGCGTAGAAAGCTTGAGGGACATTTTGGAGAAAGGAGTAGTGGCTGTTTCAAGAGGTTGAAGCTCAGAATGTGACATCATTTGAAAGGTCTTTAGTGGCGGGAGAAAGGGGTTGATTTCGATGATAAGGGCCTCTACCCTTTCAGGCAACATCATCTTGGTTTCATAGGTCTGTTGTGGGAGCAAATTCTACCAGAAGGTTAAGAAAATTAGGGTTGAAAGCACAAAGCAGAATGAAACCAAGACAAGAAACGGTCTATGGAAACCAAGCTATAATTTATCCAGAGGAGTTACTTAGGAGTCAGCCCAGCCAGAAAGTCTATTTAATTCCAAAAAAAGCAAACTTGATTAGCCAATGAAGAGAGATTGGAAGACAGAGAAGAATAAGAAATTCTGCTAGAGAGATAGGAGGGGGCAACCCTTCTAGACTGTTCAAACAATGATTAGAAACACTGGCAAAGTGGAGAAAGAACAGAGCAGCAGGCTTGGCGTGAAGGCAAGTTCTGCCCATCAAGGAGGACAGCAGAAGGAAAGAGTCTGCTGCATCATGTGACTTTCCTTGGACACACGAGAGCAGCAGCAGGATTTCCCACATCACAGCTTGCCCCTGTGCAGGAGGGGCACTGTTAGGAACCCAGCCTCCAAGGTACACAGGGTAAGTGACCTACTGCTGGAGTTACAAGGCTCTTTCATGGGGGTCTTGTCATCCTCAGAGTCCTGGCCAACCTTACAGAGCAATGAAGAAAATAATGGCTGTTCTTTTGCCCTTCTGTTCTTTAAGTCCCCACATTTTGATTGATGAATAGCAGAAAGAGCAGTGTCATCAGCTTTGATGAGGAAGTGATGAGCTTTTGTTCTAACTTTCATGTAACCTGGGGACAGAGCTTAGAAAAAGAACACTTTCTTTTTTTTTCTTTTTATGTTATATATAATATATATATATATTAAAAATCAAAACAGTCTTTTTTCATTTTACATACCAATCCCAGTTCACATTTCCTCCCCTCCTCCTGTTCCTTCCACCTTCCTCTCCATCCACTCCTCAGAGAGGGTAAGGCACATTGTTTTGAGGAAGGACCAAGGCACATTCTTCTATATCTAGGCTGAGTAAGGTATCCCTCCAAGAAGAATGGATTCCAAAAGGTCAGTACAAGCAGTAAGGATAAATCCGGTGGCCCCACATTCTGCCCCAGCCCATACAAATGTCACCCACATTCAGAGGGCCTAGTTTGGTCCTATGCTTATCCCTCTCCTGTTGGGTTGGAGTTGGTGAGTTCCCACTAGCTCAGGTAAACTGTTTCAGTGGGTTTCTGCATCATGGTCTTGTCCTCTTTGATCATATTCTCACTCCTTCCACTCTTAAACTGGACTTTGGAAACTCAGCCCAGTGCTCTGCTGTGGATCTCTGCCTCTGATTCCATAAATTGCTGGATGAAGGGTCTATGATGACTACAAGGACATTTGTTCCTTGTAGTATGATTGAGCATGCTTTGGGTATATGCCCAACAGTGGTATTGCTGGGTCCTGAGGAAGGTTGATTCCCAGTTTTCTGAGAAACCACCATTAAGATATTCATCAGTCTGATTACAGGGCAAGGCCAATTCAGGCACCCTCACCACTATTGTTTAGGGTCTTAGCTGGGGTCATCCTTGTGGATTCTTGGGAATTGCTCTAGTGCCAGGTTTCTTGCTAACCCTATAATGGCTCCCTCAATCAAGATATCTCTTTCCTTCCTCTCATCTCTGTCCGTCCTCCATCTCTATTATCCCATTCCCTCAAGTTCTCCTCCCCACCCATTCTCCCCTCCTCCTCCCCTTCAACCCTCATTTATCCCCCCGCCCCATGCTCCCAATCTTCTCATGAGATCTTGTCTTTTCCCCTTTCCAGAGGGAATCTATATATGTTTCTCTTAGGGTTCTTCTTGTTACTTAGCTTCTCTGGGGTGGTGGACTATAGGCTCATTATTCTTTGCTTTACAACTAGTATCCACTTATGAAGGAGTCCATACTGTGGTCATCTGTCTGGGTCTGGGTTGCCTCACTCTGGATATTTTCTTCTATTTCCATCCATTTACATGAAAATTTCAAGTTGTCATTTTTATTCCCACGGAGTAGTACTCCATTCTGCAAATGTACCACATTTTCTTTATCTATTCTTCAGTTGAGGGGCATCTAGGCTGTTTCCAGGTTCTGGCTATTACAAATAATGCTCTGTGAACATAGTTGAACAAATGTCCTTGTAGTATGATTGAGCATGCTTTGGGTATATGCCCAAGAGTGGTATTGCTGGGTCCTGAGGAAGGTTGATTCCCAGTTTTCTGAGAAACCACCATATTGATTTCCAGAGTGCTTGTACAAGTTTGCATTCCCACCAGCAATGGAGGAATGTTCCTCTTACTCCACATCCTCTCCAGCATAAGCTATCATTGATGTGTTTTATCTTGGCCATTCTGACAGGTGTAGGATGGTATTTCAGAGTCATTTTGATTTGCATTTCCCTGATGGCTAAGGATGTTGAATGTTTTCTTAAGTGTCTTTTGGCCATTTGAGATTCTTCTGTTGAGAATTCTCTGTTAGATCTGTACTCCATTTTAAATTAGATTATTTGATATTTTGATGTCTAATTTCTTGAGTTCTTTATATATTTTTGAGACCAGTCCATTGTCTGATGTGGGGTTGGCGAAGATCTTTTCCCATGCAGTAGGTTACCTTTTGTTTTATTGACTGTATCCTTTGCTTTACAGAAGTTTCTCAGTTTCAGGAGGTCACATTTATTTATTGTTGCTCTCAGCATCTGTGCTACTGATGTTATATTGAGAAAGTGGTCTCCTGAGCCTATATACTGAATGTTATTCCCCACTTTCTTTTCTGTCAGGTTCGGTGTGGTCAGATTTATATTGAGGTTTTGTGCATGGGATAGATATGGATCTATTTTCATAATTCTACATGTTGTTATCTTGTTATACAAGCACTATTTGTTGGATATGCTTTCTACTTTCCATTGTCTAATTTTAGCTTCTTTGTCAAAAATCAGATGTTCATAGGTGTGTGGATTAATATCTGAGTTTTCAGTTTGATTCCATTGGTCAATCTCTCTGTTTTTCTGCCAATACCAAGTTGTTTTCATCACTGTACTCTATAGTAGAGCATGATGTCAGGGATGGTGATGCCCCTGGAAGTTCCTTTATTGTACAGGATTATTTTGGCTATCCTAGGTTTTTTATTTTTCCATATGAAGTTGATTATTGTTCTTTCGAGGTCTGTGAAGAATTGTGCTGGGATCTTGATAGGGACTGCATTGAATCTGTAGATTGCTTTTGGTAGGATTACCGTTTTTATTATGTTGATCCTACCTATCTAAGAGCATGGGAGATCTTTCTATTTTGTTATCTTTTTCAATTTCTTTTTTCAAAGACTTAAAGTTCTTGTTGAACAGGTCTTTCACTTCTTTGGTTAGTGTTATCCCAAGATTTTTATGTTATTTGTGACTATTGTAAAGGGTGATGTTTCTCTGATTTTCCTCTCAGCTTCTTTATCATTTGTATATAGGAGGGCTACTGATTTTTTTGAGTTGATATTGTATCCTGACACATTACTGAAGGTTTTTACCAGTTGCAGGAGTTCTCTGGTAGAGTTTTTGGGGTCCCTTATGTATACTATCATATCATCTGCAAATAGTGAAAGTTTGAATTCTTCCTTTCCAATTTGTATCCTCTTGATCTCCTTTTGTTGTTTTATTGCTCTAGCTAGAACTTAAAGAACTATGTTGAATAGATATGAAGAGAGTGGACAGCCTTGTCTTGTTCCTGATTTTAGTGGAACCACTTTGATGTTAGCTTGCTGTATATTTCTTTTACCATGTTTATATACATTTTTTCAGTTTTTCTTATTTATTTATTTATTTTTAAAGATTTCTGTCTCTTCCCCGCCACCGCCTCCCATTTCCCTCCCCCTCCTCCAATCAAGTCCCCCTCCCTCGTCAGAAAGAGCAATCAGGGTTCCCTGCCCTGTGAGAAGTCCAAGGACCACCCACCTCCATCCAGGTCTAGTAAGGTGAGCATCCAAACTGCCTAGGCTCCCACAAAGCCAGTACGTGCAGTAGGATCAAAAACCCATTGCCATTGTTCTTGAGGTCTCAGTAGTCCTCATTGTCCACTATGTTCAGCGAGACCGGTTTTAACCCAGGCTTTTTCAGACCCAGGCCAGCTGGCCTTGGTGAGTTCCCGATAGAACATCCCCATTGTCTCAGTGTGTGGGTGCACCCCTCGCGGTCCTGAGTTCCTTGCTTGTGCTCTCTCTCCTTCTGTTCCTCATTTGGACCTTGAGATTTCAGTCCGGTGCTCCAATGTGGGTCTCTGTCTCTGTCTCCTTTCATCGCCTGATGAAGGTTAATATTCAGGAGGATGCCTATATGTTTTTCTTTGGGTTCTCTTTCTTATTTAGCTTCTCTAGGATCACGAATTATAGGCTCAATGTCCTTTATTTATGGCTAAAAACCAATTATGAGTGAGTACATCCCATGTTCCTCTTTTTGGGTCTGGCTTACCTCACTTAGGATAGTGTTTTCTATTTCCATCCATTTGTATGCAAAATTCAAGAAGTCATTGTTTTTTTACTGCCGAGTAGTACTCTAATATGTATATATTCCATACTTTCTTCATCCATTCTTCCATTGAAGGGCATCTAGGTTGTTTCCAGGTTCTGGCTATTACAAACAATGCTGCTATGAACATAGTTGAACAAATGCTTTTGTAATATGATAGGGCATCTCTTGGGTATATTCCCAAGAGTGGTATTGCTGGGTCCAGGGGTAGGTTGATCCCGAATTTCCTGAGAAACCACCACACTGCTTTCCAGAGTGGTTGCACAAGTTTGCATTCCCACCAGCAATGGATGAGTGTACCCCTTCCTCCACAACCTCTCCAGCAAAGGCTATCATTGGTGTTTTTTATTTTAGCCATTCTGACAGGTGTAAGATGGTATCTTAAAGTTGTCTTGATTTGCATTTCTCTGATCGCTAAGGAAGTTGAGCATGACCTTAAGTGTCTTTTGGCCATTTGAACTTCTTCTGTTGAGAAGTATCTGTTCAGCTCAGTGCCCTATTTTATAATTGGGTTGATTAGCCTTTTATGGTCTAGTTTCTTGAGTTCTTTATATATTTTGGAGATCAGACCTTTGTCAGTTGCGGGATATATACATTTTTTTTTTGTATCCATGATCTCTCCAAGACCTTTATCATGAAGGGGTGTTGGATTTTGTCAAATGTTTTTTCAGTATCTATTAAGATGACCATATGTTTTTTCTTTTAGTTTATTTATATGATGGATTACATTGATAGATTTTTTTTTGTATGTTGAACCATCCCTGCATCTCTGGAATGAAGACAACTTGATCATGGTGAATGATTTTTTTTTGACGTGTTCTTAGATTCAGT
This sequence comes from Alexandromys fortis, assembly GCF_014885135.2. Lineage (NCBI taxonomy): Eukaryota > Metazoa > Chordata > Mammalia > Rodentia > Cricetidae > Alexandromys > Alexandromys fortis. The sequence continues at coordinate 4,357,980 of NW_026068008.1, forward strand.
TTGCCAGCATTTTATTGAATATTTTTGCATCAGTGTTCATTAGGAAGATTTGTCTGTCATTGTCTTTCTTGGTTCAGTCTTTGTGTGGTTTTGGTATCAGGGTAACTGTAGCCTCATAAAAAGAGTTTGACAATGTTTGTTCTGTTTCTATTTTGTGGAACACTTTAAGGAGTATAGGTATTAGTTTTTTTTTTTTTTTTTTTTGAGATTCTGGTATAATTCTGCACTGAAAATATCCTGCCCCGGGTTTTGTTTGTTTGTTTGTTTGGAGGGCTTTTGATGACTGCTTCTATTTTCTTACAGATTATAGTTCTTTTTAAATTGTTCACCTGGTCTTGTTTTAATTTTTCTATGTGGTATCTATTCAGAAAATTGTCCATTTGTTTTATATTTTCCAATTTTGTGAAGTAGAGGTTTTTGTAATATGACCTAATAATTCTCTGGTTTTCCTCCTCAGTGTCTGTTGTTATGTCCCCCTTTTCATTTCTGATTTTGTTAATTCACATATTCTCTCTCTTCTTTTTGATTAGTTTGGATAAGAATTTGTTTATCTTGTTGATTTTCTCAAAGAACCAGCTCTTTGTTTCATTGATTCTCTTTATTGTTTTCTTTTTTTCTATTTAATTGATTAAAGAAGACTCAGTTATTCAAGTAAATAAAAGCCTGGAAAATAAAGCAGAAATATAAATTCTTTTACTAAACAGAAAACCGTGTGTGTTGTATGTATACATGTGCATGTATGCATGTGTGTTTATGTGTATGTGTGCATGTGTACACCTGTGTGTCATATGTATATGTGTGTGTGAATGTGTAAATGTGTGTGAATGCGCGAGTGTGTGTGTGTGTCTCTGTGTGTGTGTATGTGTGTGTGTGGGAGTGTGTGCGTATGTGTTCAAGTGCATACGCAGAGGCCAGAGGATGGTAAATGATCTTCATTGTTAGTCACTGCCTCATTTTCCTCGGACAGGATTTTGCACCAAACCTGGAGTTCAGTGTTTTGGCTAGACCACATGAGCAGTGGGCTCTGAGGACTCTGTGTCTCCACCCTGCAGTAGTGACATTATGGGCACGCAAGGCCATGCCCAGCCTTTAAATTGGTGCTGAGAATTCACACTCAGGTCGTTGTCCTTGCACAGCAGGTAATCCCAGCTTTGCACACCCACATGTCTTATTTCAAAAGACAGGTTTTTTAAAATAAATGTTACCAAGAATAAATTAACAACTCAAGAGAATTTATTGTGTTAAACAGAGGACTATGTTTTGATTTCATTTCGGTGTTTTGAACTTTTCCCTTAAAAATTTCAATACCGTTTAATACCACAAATGCTGTGTTTAAGTTTCCTCTTTTCTAAATATCCTTGCCTTATTTGGATCTTTTGTAATGTGCTTAAGATTTCTGGTCTGCTTTCATTCCGTTTTTAATTTATTTTAATTTATTTCCCTCTATGTAGCCTTGACTGGCCTAATCTTGCTATGTAGACCACACTGGTTTTGAGCTCACGGAGCTCCACTTGCTTCTGTCTCCTGTGAACTGGGATCAGAGGCATGCATCGTCTTGCCTGCCCTTAATATTTTTTCTTTTTCATTTTGGAAAAATGTAGTCATTTTACCTTAGGATGAAATCTCCTTATCATATAAAGTCCTTTGTTATCTAAAAAATGATGACTTCATTGTTTTTCATTTTCCTTTCATTTTCATGTGCCATCTTACTAAAAAGTGACTCTGAATTCTGCAGTGTAGGAACTAATGCAACAGCGTGAGGTCACCTGGATACAGCTTGTTCAACTTTGAAGAGTTTTGTCTGATGCAGGTATTAGGTAGACCTCACTGCCAATGAATTTTAAAAAAATCTCTATTTTCTCCCTTGGTTGCATATGAGTGTGAGAGTTAAAGAACATGACATTTAACCAAGAACAGACCAAGTGAACAAAAATTCTAAACTAAACATTGAACTTGTGAAATTATCTTTCCAAGAAAAGATAGGCCAGAAGGATAACACACACGGAGGCAAACATCTTTAGGTTAATCTTGTAATTATAGTTTTGGATACAAAAGACATCTATTTTCCTGAGCAACTGTCAAGATAGCAAATGATTTTTCCTGGAGGAGGCTGGGCTGTTGAATGCGGTGGTGCAGGCCAGATCCAGAGAATTCTCTCTTTGTAATAGTATTTATTGTTATCAGATGTTCTAGATGGGAGTGACTGGCCTAGGAACCTGTGGATCGCAACACTTCAGGACTCTTTCCTTGCCCCCATTGTCCCTGGTCCTGGGAACCAGGCCTGTTACAGGGTTTGAGGGTCCTCTGATGTTGCCCTCTCAACTTTTAGCATCTGTCTAATTGTTTGCTCTTTTTTTTTTCAAGGAGGAAGGAACAGCTGGCAGGGGAAGGCTAGTTTCGAAGATTGTTCTTCACAATTCCCACGGGGGGAAGAGAGAGTGAGATCTTAGCTTTCCTAGGATCTGGGAAGCTGCCCTTAAAAAAAGAATATTTATTTATCTATCATATGCCTTGCTCTCTGTCTGTCTGTCTCTCTCTTTGTCTCTCACTCTTTGTCACTCTGTCTCTGTCTCTCTGTGCGTGCACACATGTTGTTGCATGCATGCCGCAGTGCCCATGCAGAGATCAGAGAATGGATTAGGTTACAGGAGTTGGTTTTTGCCTTCTGACATATGGGTTCTGGGGAACAAACTCAAAATATAATGCCTGAGCATCAAGCTCCTTTACTGCTGAACCATTTGCCTCCTAAAAAGTTGCTTTTGGACAAGAATCTATATGGCTTAGTCCTGCGGGGCATCTGGGTGGAAAGCAGAAACCTCATAAGGAAGTTGGCAGAAAGAAGTTTGTTTCTCTAGGACAACAAGACTCCCTCCCCTCCTGACCAACCCATAAACAAGCTGTGGATTATGTATCTTGACAGAGGTTGGTCCAACTTGGCCTACTGGATACTCTTGGCTTCAGCATCATAGCTGATGCTTGACTGAGTCCCAGTGCTATCCTCTGAGATTCAGAAAGAAGTACTAGAGAGGGTGAGAGTTAACAGACCATAATATTTGGTATTTAGTTAAGTCTGAGAGTTTGGGGTTCCCAGTTTGGCCCCAAAACAGCTTCTGCTTTACCTACACATGCTTTCAACACACACAAAACTCAAACATTTTAAGAAGTTTTTCCAAAATGACTAATGTTGGGAAGTTCTTGAATCCCACTACCAACCAAGTAAGGAAGTAAAATAGAGAGGTTCTGTGAGATCAGAAAGTAGAGAAGGGGCAATAGGCAGTGGCAGAGAACGGGTAGTAAGAAGACAGCGCACCCATACCAGGACAGACAGACAGAAAGGGTGGATAAAGACAGAGCACCCACACCAGGACAGATGAAAATAGGGGTCCCGTGGCAGATGGAGCAGCAGAATATATATCTAAGAGGTGGGTCTGAGGGAAAGGAAGGCTGAACACCCATAGAATGTTCTACTGAGGTACAAGATCCACCCAGCAGGTATTGCAGCGGGCAACAGACCTCCCCTTTGCCCACGAGGTGTTGACAGAAGTTTCTGTCCCACCTGCTCCGGCAGCTGTTACGTCCCAAAGAAACACACAGAGGCTTATATTAATTATAAACTGGTTGGCCCATTAGCTCAGGCTTCTTATTAACTCTTATAGCTTATATTAACCCATAATTCTTGTCTGTGTTAGCCACATGGCTTGCTACCTTTTATTTAGTGAGGCATTCTCATCTTGCTTCCTCTGTGTCTGGGTGACTACTGCAGACTGAGCCTTTCTTTCCTCTTCCCAGAATTCTCCTAGTCTTGTCACCTGGCCTATACTTCCTGCCTGGCTACTGGCCAATCAGCATTTTATTAAACTAATACAAGTGACAAATCCTTACAGTGTACAAGACCTTTGCTCCACAGCAATGAGGGACTTGAGGTAGGACTGTAACCCACTGTTATTAGAGGACCCTTCGCTCCTGAAAGTGAGATGTGATTTCTCTTTGGAACTATTTATGGCACTGAGTTCAGAGTGACCAACTAGTGAGGCTGGACCAAACTCTCAAGGAGATTCACAATCCAAAGCTTGGCTGTGGCCTGGTCTTGAGGGTATGGGGACTCACTGACCTGAAAGTGTAGCCTCCAATAAGTCTCTCAGATTGGAGACTCTGGCCAGGAGGGATGAGGTAGTCATACATTTAAGTGCCTGCCCTGGGAGCTCTGCTCCCTCTGGCTCCAAAGAAATGTGTGAGTAAATTCTGGAGAGACAAAAGAGTGAGGAGAAAGAAACTAGGAAGTTCTCCTACACAAATAGATTTAGCATAGACAAGGTGCTGCAGTCGTGAGGGAATTTCCACAGGGAAGAAAGTCCCCTTTATTCGCAATGAGCATAAGATTCCCTTCTCTTTCCATTCCCTTTGGGTACCTTGGGCCTTGGGCAGGGACTTTCAGATGCAAACTGCAAACTTTCCCCAAGGGCCAAAAGGACTTGGCATTTGTGCTGGAGTCAGTCTAGTGGCCTTCATGCTGAGGTACGGTATTGCTTAAGCATGAGGCTCTCCGCTGAGTGAGTGCTCGAGGGAGGTGAGGTGGGGTCCAGCCACTCCTCCTCAATAGGCTAATAATAAGAAATTATTACAAAAGCAGAAAAAGGAGATTTGTTAAATGTGGCCACATTGGAGGAGGGACAAAGGAGATCCAACAAACCCTTCAAGTCTGGTCTTCAGGGTCCTGAGGTGAGGTCCGAGTTTAAATAGAGGGCCAGGGTTGTTCACATCTTAGCAGTCCTGGCCACGGAGAGGTCTTGTCCCCACTGACCCATTACTATCTGGGTTTCAGTCTCATCCTGTAAAACTCTGTGAAATCGCTTTCCTGGGGACAACCTCCCTTCTTGTTGGCACCCGTTTCTTCTCTCCACATGAGATGCCCTGGGAAATTTCTATTCTTTGGAGTCCATTGTTTGAATAGTTTGGCAGATTCAGAGACTCAAGTGTCACGCTAGAATATCTGCATTTCTGCCAGAGCTCTTACAACAAATACTCTAGGAAGCCTTTACTGAAAGGTCATGTGGACCAGGAGAGAGCCAGAGGAATTCGCTGCGGGAGAATGGGAGTGCGGTCCTGGAGAGCACATTTCCAGGTCAGGGAGGGGGAGGCCTTTGGAGCAGTTGTTGGGGAAATTACACTGTCCGTGTCATCATCGTGACATCGCGGAACTTCTGGAGGGACCTATATCTGGTTAGACAGACAGACAGACATCTGGTTATCTTGTTGATAATAAGTTTTACAGTGTAATATACTATGTCATATATTCTCTTATAGTCTATGTTAGAGAGCCTTGTCCCACTGAACCGTCTCCATTACCCTGTTTTAGCCTTTGGAGCTTATGGAAGGTTAACGAAAATACAGTCTATTGCGGAGTGAGGCAGAAGGAGGTTCTTGCTGGCTGAGAAGGTGGGAAGAACCATGGGTGTGGTCTCCATGAAAGTATTGTTGTAGATGCTTATTTTAGGTAACGTTTACTAGGTTAGACGTGTTTCCTGCCCAGAGTTTACAGTGCGCTAGACTGGCATGGGAACATCTTAACAAGCAGGAGAAACATCGTGACTATAGTTTATGTTGACATCTATTTCACGTCTGTTACATGTGACTTTTAAAATGTTCGCAGTTCTCTACCAGTGGCCCGTCTGAACTAGTCTCCCAAACAATCCTCAGCAAAGGCAGACTAAGGCTAAGGAAAAAGGGAAGAACTTCACCTGGTATTGCTGTGCATCCTGTGTTCCCCATTTCTCGTCATCTTTTCATCGCCTTTTAAAACATCTTTAACATTTAAGGGAGAAATAGCTTTGAAGCATTAGATAAGCATGCAGCATTTTAAAATGAGTTTCTTGGTACAGCCTGGGCAGCCGAGGCTCCTGAGTTTTGTCCTTGCCTTTTCAATCCTTGGGCTGAAATGCCCACTGGTGTGGAGCAGGGTTCCCGCGGAATTGCGTGCCGGCCATGCGTGCTCTCGCATTCAGGATCTAAGCTAAATAAACAGTGGAGCCCAAACACTCTGTCCCTCAAGTGCGAGAAGTGTCTTTGAGCAGAGTTTACTTTCGCACTTCCGAGAGAAGTGCATTGTAAACACACACAGGCTCCGCCGCGCACTCACAGTGCCTGCAGCAGAGTGCTGGAGTCTCCTGAGCTGGAGTGAAGGCCAGAATGCCGAAAGGGGGTTTCTTCTAAAAGCAATGGCAGAGAAGTTCGCTTTCCCTTCCAGGCAGACCACTTACAGCTTGCCTAGAGATCCTGTTTCTTGGTGTTTCTCGGCTACTGCTCTGTAATAGCGCCTCATCAAGTAGATTAAAAATGAAATTTAAAGGGTAAAAATAGTGAAGCTTTTCTTTATTCTTAAATTTCTTTACTTCCACGTCTCCATGACTCCAGCACCATCATTTCCTATTTCATTGGTCATGGAGTCAAATAAACTTCAGGCCGAGTGGAGGAACTCAGAGAGATCATTTAGTACAGAAGATATCTGCTAAGTCTCAAACTCAGTACAAATGGCTAACCGAGGTGCCTATTTAATATTTGAAAACAGACTTTGGCTGCCAGTCTCCCTCGGTTTGTGCTCACTGATACCTGCTCCAGAGTCATCCTGATGGCATACCCCACTCCTAATGCTGAGCGGGACTGGACTGGCCTTCCTTCCCCAGTCCCTGGTCCCTATATAATAATCTCGCCAGTACTTCTCAACCTTCCTAGCATTGTGACCCCAGACTACAGTTCCTCACATTGTGGTAACCACCAACGATAAAATTATTTCCATTGCTACTTCATAACTGTAATTTCGCTGCTGTTATGAACTGTAGTGTAAATATTTGATATACAGGATCAACCTTGTAAAAATGACATTTAACCCCAATGGGGTCACGACCACTAAGTCATTTTTTGGCTACCAGTCTCTTGGCGCTTTTTGACCTCTAGGTCTTTGGGCTCCCAGGTACTCTTTGCTACCTGTCTCTTCTCTTCCTCTCTTGCTCCACACCTCACCCCCCACACCCCTCATGGCCTGGTTCAGTCTGGACCCTTTCATATGCCTCTGGCTGAATTCTACCTTTTATCTACAATAGCCCTCCGCCATACCCAGTTCTCCCTTTTATCTACAATAGCCCTCCGCCATACCTAGGAACAGTTACGTTCTCATATTTGCATTCACCTTGTGCCTCACATGGTGAAATGAGAGACTCAGTCCTGCACGTTGCCCTCTGACCTCACACGTGTGATGGTAGTGCTCCAATGCACCCACATATAACGTATATAAATCAAAAATAAAACTTCCAAGTCTTGAGAGTAGACTACCTTCACTTTATTAGAGGAGGATGGGACGACACAACAACCCATGTGACTTGTCCAGTGGGGAGAGCCAGCAGCAGTGTGCGCTGTATCTCATTCTCTTCCAAAACACAGTTGGCTTAAGAAAGATTTCAAGAAAACATCGATGCAAATACAAGTGTTTTCCTCCTGGTTTGTGGAGACTTGTTTATTGGGTGTTTGGGTAGTGAGAACTTGACTTTTATTTGCTTGTTTATTGATAGAGTAGCTGCAAAGTCACGAGACGTTCTGTGCATCCACCGAGCCCCCCAATTCTGGCTCTTCTCAGTGTCTAGGATGGATTCCCAAGTCCCCCGGGTCCACATCATGAAAAAGAACAACAGCACTAATAATCTGAAACAGCAAACAGTTATGGAGTTGTTTTAAACTGGATTAACTATGGAGATTAATAATAACTTCTTATGTCGACAGGACCATTTTTTGTACACAAGACACACATGCCAGAATGTATAAGAATGTTTTTCCAAAGGGCGACTTGCTAGATTCCTCCTCATACTCTTCCCATGGACAGTAAGAAAATGTTGCTAAGAGCAGCATGTGCCCTGCAATACTAACATTGTAGGAAACTCTTGTCAGTAGATTGTGGTTGATTTTAAAGGCTGGAACACTCAGCACATGCAGGCAAGAAATGACAGAGTTGGTGGGTCTGTTCTTTTGTTTCTAGAATGCTCCTCAAAATGCTGAGATTTTCGCCAGTTGTGTCTTGCCCTGAGAGAAGCACGTTACAAACAGCGTTTGACTTGGTTTTGTCTCCAGAGTCAGAGGCAGCCTGTCTCTGTATCTTGTGTATGGAAGTAGCACTGTTTGTCCAGCACCGCCCCCACGGTGCAGACAGACACTTAACTTAAAAGCAAAAGGGGTATTTATGGATTCATAAAAGTAATTTGGGGCCACACGGGTGTATTAAGAAAAAACAGGCTTGAGAACTTACTGGAAACAGCAGACCAAGAGAAGGGAATGGCACTTTCACCTAGACTCCATAAACAGGGATGGTGACAGTTCCTACCAAGCTGTCACCTGACCATCACAGGCAGGCCCTTGTGACTCAAGGTGGTTTAGCTGGCTCCCTTCTCACTGCCCCGTCAGTCTACATGAACTGCGGTCAGTCATCCTCTAGTCCAGGTTCTGCACTATGCGGCGCCATCGTACCTGCTCTGGACCTCACTTGGGTGGTTGCACTTAACCTCGAGGCTCACTCAGCTCTCCCCTAACCCCGGACCCCTCCCAAGAACAGCCTAACATTCACGATCTTTGCTTCTGTATCAGCGTCCTCTTCCTCCCCCTCAGTGGGACCTCATTGAGCTTCGCTGTAATCTCCCGGGAGCCATTTTCTGAGCTACACAGAGGAACACACCTACATATGTACATGGATATAGAGAGACACAATTACTGAGTGGTGTGGAATGTGGGTCAGTGTGGTGGTTTGAAAGAAAATGCCCCCCCCCGCCCCAAGGGAGGTGTAGCCTTGTTGGAGGAAGGGTGTCACTGTAGGGACAGGCTTTGAGAGCTCTTTTTCTTACGCTGCCCTCAGTGTGACAGTCAGTGAACTTCCTGTTGTCTGCAAGATGCAGCGCTCTCAGCCCCAGCACCATGTCTGCCTGCACGCACCATGCTCTCCGTCATGATCATAATGAACTCAACCTCTGAAAGCCAGTCACCCTCAATTAATTTTTTTCTTTATAGGAGTTGCCATGGCCATGGGATCTCTTCACAGCAATAGAAACCCTAACCAAGACAGATAGTACTGAAATGTAGAATAAAAGGTTATGTTTGCCAGTGTCCAGCTATCAAGAAAATTGGGACGACTAGGAAAATGCAGCCATGAAATTGTTAATTTATTTTATTCAATAAATTCGGACATTGTTGAAACACACAAACATGTCCACCTGTTTCTGCAAGGAATCCTTATGACACTGTCACTTCCTAAGACTGTGTTTGCAAGGGGAATAGAAAGATGCCGAAGGCCTTCGTCATGATGGCCTTGGTTCTGCGTATCTGTGCTGGGCTGGACTGGTTGGGGTGGGAAAATATGTGTGGATGAAGTTCTTCTTTTTCTGGAGGTGTCAAGCTTCTAGATTCATTAGAAACTTTTTTTAAAAAATCATTTAATTTCTTATATATTTTTAATCTGCTTCTAATTGCTCCCTTTTACATGAAGGCTCTGAGAATGATATTCCTGTATGATTAAGTCTTTTTAAAAATGTAGTTTCTTCTCTAGTTTTTTTCTCCATTAGACCACTCCTATTTCCTCTTCATTGACTGCCCCGTTTCCCAGCCCCATTTCACCACTAGGTGTCATATGTATTCACACAAATGCCACAGGGGTGTAAAAACAAGCATTCTTTAATAATATGCTCTAGTTCCCTGAGCTCTGAGGGCAGGGACTTGATGGAGACTTCCCATTTAGGGCTGAGTGTTCCAAGGTCTCATACTCTCTGCACGCTGTCTGGCTGTGTCTCTGCATTTGTTCCCATCTGCTGCAGGAGGACGCTTCTATGAAGACGGCTCAACAAGACTCGCATCTATGAGTATCGCAGAATGTCATTAGAAGTCATTTTGTCACTACATTTTAAAATGATTATTTCCGAGCAGTAGTATTTGGTTTCACATTAGGTGACTGGATTATCTAATCTCTGGCTCAGACTGTGTAAGATCAAAGGGGATGGAGGTCACCCGGGAAAGAAGGCCCCTACAACAGCATGAGAAAGCTGCTGTGAGCTCACAGAGACTGAAGCACCAAGCACAGGGCCTGCACAGGTCTGCCCCAGGTCCCCTGCAAATGTCCTGTGGATTCCGGTTTAGTGTCTTCATGGGATTCCTGAATGTGGAAATGAACGTCTCCGATTCTTCTGCCTTGTCTTGGACTCTTTCCTTCTGTTGGTTTGTCCTGTCCAACTTTGTGTGATAGCTTTTGTTGTATCTTATTATATTTTGCTTTCTTATATTTTAATAATTTCTTAGAATACTGTTCTTTTCTAATGAGAGATGGAAAGGGAGTGGATTCTGATGGGATAGGAGGTGGGGAGAAACTTGGGAATGGGGGGATCGTAATCACGATATATTATTTGAGAAAAGAATCTTTTTTTGCTAAAAGCAAAAAGTAAAATAATATATTCTCTGGCTGTCTTAGCTCACCATACAAAATCTTATATTACATGGACTTGCATGTTAGCTTACCTTTATGCAAGAGTCCATCTCAGAATAGAAACTTTAAAAAAAGTCTTAAAATCAAAAGAGAGAGAGAGAATTCAAAATGGAAATGTTCAGCATTGCACTTGAACCGAAGGCTCTAAGACACCTTCCATTCTGTCCCCAGAGAGGTGCCCGCCACCTCTGCCACCTCACTCTGAGCAGTAGACAAGCAGTTTCTCCTTTAACTCGGGCCTGGAGGAGCACCCCAAAGCCCTGAGCACCGGCACACTGGTCTGTAATAAAGAAACTCAGAATCCACTGTCAGTCTGCTTTCTTGTTTTTCCGGTGAAGGAGCTGGGGTGCTAATAATATTTCTCAGTTATGGATTCTTAGAAAGATCGGTTTCACCTTTCTTTAATGTTAGGGAAAAGAGGCTTGGCGTGGCGTACTCATTGCTCAAAGTTCATAGCAGAAACAGACTTTCGACAAACATCTTCTAGACTGCTAGATCCTACACATTCTCTCTACTTGCATTATTAGTGTTAAATCTATTCTGGAACTTGGAAAAGGTAGTTACAAACAGAATTTCTATAAGATTATGGTTGATATTATGAGAATATTAGCTTTATAAATCTCCTTGGCTTATTGAAATTAAAATTCTGGCTGTTGAAATACTAAATAGAAAATGAATCTGTTAGAGTAAAACTTGGAAGCTAGTTAAACTGCTTGAGAAGCTTCACCAACAAACAAAAACAAGGAAACAAATTAAATTGTGAAGCCAACTAAGTTAGAGAGATGGGGTTGCATACTTAAAACCTAATCCTTGTTCATGCTGTAGTTTAGAATGTTACAGACTAAAAAACCCTGGAGTTAAACCAACACTTTCTAATTACAGTTGACCAGAAACTGTAAAACCACAAATGAGATCTGGTAGAAAGTAGGTTGTGAAATCTTGATTGTCAAAGTGACAAGACACTTGCTTCAGAAGTCAACTGTGATATCCCTGCCGCGTTGGGCTCTCTCGTTTGATTTTTAGCTCATGTACACCAATATGTTAGCTGTGTCCTCTTTGCCTCCAGACCCACTTTCTGACCAACTGACAGCAAGATTTATGACTTTATCACCAGAGACCTGAGCTCTTCAAGTTTCCTAGCTCCCAAGGCTTGACAGATGGACCATCTTTAAAATAAAACATTCATGAGTGTTGTAAAACAATATATTCAGTTGATTTTCTCCAACCCACATGTTTCCTCTGATTAATGTAAAAATTTTTAGCATTACAGAGTTCAGATAAGCCCAGATTAGAAAGGCAGTGGCCCCATTTCCTGGATATCGGCATTATGGTTATTACCAGGTACAAGAGCAGGTAATATATTCAAGATAAAGTACTATTGATGCTGGCATAGAAGGTTGGTGTGTTTGTTTAGGGTTGCGTGGAAGCAATACACCTACAGCTCTTGTGGCAGGAGGCGTTTACAAAGGAAAGCGCAGCAGAAGACCTAGGTACCGCTTCACACTGTCAAGTTACCATGGATGTGGCACTTCAACAGCTGGGATGTCCATAAACTTGTTCATAATTGTAACTATTTTTATACGGTTTTAGATGTGGCTTAGCTTAAGTGATTGTCCTTCCTGTGAGCAGCCTTCATTTGACTAAAATGCCACCCTCCCTTATGGAAATTTTGCTGGGCAAAGCTTTATCCTAACTTCCTACATAGGCTGCTGACCCCCTTTAAGCTTAGATTCAATGTGGAGCCTTGGGCATCGGAAGTTAGCCTAATCCCTAACTCCATCTATCATGAAGACAGATGTGTATCTCCTGCCACATGTCACAAAGACTAGCAAAACAAAACAAAACAAAAACACCTAGAAGGAAGAACTTGTTTTTCTATCCTTAAAGCATAATAAATGGATATGGACACCGGAATCTGTATTTGCAATCTGACTGCCCTATGCTATTCCAACTCATCAATTTTGTTGTAAAATGAACCACCTGCAACTTTTCCAGACTCCTTCATTATTTCTGAATCAATTTTCTCATACAAATTTGGTTAACAATTATTATTCTTTTTTGTTCATTTCAAAGCTCAAAAAGGAGTACAAATATGAATATTATAATAAAATGACAATAGCACATTAGTTTGTGTGGGTGTAGCATAACTACTGTAGCATATAGTACCTCAAATATGCTTGTTTGAATATAATAGTTTACTAGTCAGTGATGTAAACCCCTACAGAGGGATTCTCCATCCCTGAGTGAGTAACTCCTCAAGGATGAGAAAATGTTGACACTTCCTGTCTTGTGGGTTCAGCATATCCATACTGCTTGTCGAGGGAGAAAATAAGAGAGTGAAGACAATAGAATACGTCTCAGCAATTGTGACATGGATATGCGTACACACACACATATATTATAAATATAAATGCTTACTCGTGTGTGTTTTATGCGTGTATAGCCTTATTTCCATTAGTAATAATGGTTTGTGTATATCCTGCCTTGGGTAGACTGAGGATGAGATGTGTGGTTTCTAATCAGTTTTCTGGTAACAGTCCTTACTGTGAAAGAAAATACATACATTTTGGGGATGATTGCCATCTTTGTCATTATTAATAATATAAGCTAATGTTTTCAAGTGACATTGATCCAACTTTAAAAAGTAAATCAAGAAGTCATTTGGCAAATTATTATTTTCTTGTCTTAGAAAAGTCTACTTCATTGATTCTAAAAATCTCCAAAAATCATTGAGTATAGATTTTGCAGGCCACACACTAATTTCCCCTCCTGTCTTCTTTCGTCAGTCAGAATAAGTTGTTTAATTCCGGGTGGCATCAAAACCAAAACTCTAGGATGGGGCCACCGGGTGTGGGGACCTGGAGGGACAGGGCGGGGCCTGGGGACCTGGAGGCACAGTGCTGCTCTTTCTAGATACTAGCTTTCTCTTCTGTTGCCGAAGGTGGTGGGCACAGAGGTGAAGGCTGAAGAGTTGCGAGCCCTTGGCTGATTACCCGGATTTCCTTGCTCCAAAAGGAGCTGAGAATTTCACTATATGAAATTCCCAAGGACAGTCTCTGACCTAGTGACCCTTGCATCTTTCCCCTGGGGCTTGTGCAAAGAAGCCCTCTGATTGGCTAATCCTAAAACCTTAGTTGTGGCTGGTGCTTAAATAATTTTGTCCGTGGGGAGGTTGCTCTTCACTTTTCCAAAGAAATGTATTACCTGGTGTTGGCAAAAGAAAGACCAATTTTTTTTTTGGTGGAGGAGGGGTAGGGAAAAAGACAAAAAGGAGGAGAGCAAAGGCCTATTAAGAAATAATGAGAATGATGGAGTGAAATTAGGAAACATTCTAAGATTTTATTCGAAAAGTCAGTCATCCTAAAGCTTCCCCGACTTCCATTCTAGGGATGACTCCATCATGATAATTACAACACAGAAAAACTCTCAGTGTCTCATTTGGGCAGGGTGCCAAGTTTTTTAATTTACCTTTTTCTCCACCTATCCTGGGACATTCCTAAAGGCTGTGGTTGGGATCAAGTCCATCCTTTGTGTGTATGTGTGGACACCGGAGTCCGTCCTGGCGAGTTTTGTTTTATGCTTTCCTCTGGTGTGAGAAAGTTTACAAAAGTGCACCAAGTTTAAAAATCCACCGTTCTGCATTGTCTCCTTCAGCTGCTTTGCTCAAAAACGAATCCAGCGGCTTCTGTGGAAAGACAAGTTCCCCTGATTTCCTTACACTATTGGATCTTGTCTGTCAGGATCTACATACCACTTTACAGACAGCTGCTCTTGGCATGCTGAGGAAGAACAAAAGTGAGACGGCCTGAGACAAGCTGGAGGAGTTCTGAAAATTAGAATGGACCATCGGACAAATATCAACCATTCTATAAGTGATATGTGCTTAAGTATAGCCCTGTCTGCAGTCCAGTACTTTCTGTACTCTGGTTATATTTCCAATTTGGGGTGATGTATAGGGAACAGATATTTCATAACTATATTATATAACTATAGCTTTATGGTAAGCATTGTTAAATACCAGGCATATTTTCTGCTACTGGGAATGCTATAGTAGCGTTGTCTGCATTCACATCTACCCAGAGGGTGGCCTAGTGGAGAAAGGCTTAAAAGCAAACAAGAAACAAACCAATACAATAGCAAAAGAAAATAGTTATGAAGAAAACATAAAGCTGTCCAAATTGCTTAGTACAAACTGCTATTTATTTTTCTTTCGGGTTTCAATTACAGATTAAGTACCCTTTCTCTGAACTGTTTAAGAAGTGGTTTTGAGTTCTAATATTTATTTTCTTTTGGGAGGTTTGGGGATATCTGTATAAGTATGATGATATCACCTGTGCTGAGATCTAAGGCTTATAAGAAAAGCTAAGTCTTAGGCCATCTTTTTGACCAGTAGGCCAGGATAGAAGAGCAGTTCCTAAGATTTCTTTGACTAAAACTGAAATCAAATAAAAGCATATCTAGGTATCCAGTGCCTGTAGCACTGCACATTCATCCACAATTTAGTTATGATTGCTCAGTTCAGCATCTGTCTTCTAGACAGATGTCGGAAGTCATGGCTTATGAAAACAGTGCTCAATTTCAAGACTAAGTTCTTTGGTCACGTTTGCAGTAGGTATGGACACATAATGAAATTCAGAGGATCTCAGTTCTCCTGATTCTCAGAACAGACCCACAGACCCGGGGTAGTAGTAGTTTGGGGGTGGGACAATGGGCAGAACCCAGCCATAGATAGTTTTAGCATTTGTTACCAGGAATATGCTCTTCCTACATTCCAGAAGCAGAAGAGAAGGTATGCAAAATCCACTTAGGCTGTATGTCCTACTCTACTGACGTTCCAGTAGTTTATATGCACATCATATGGATTATGCCATGCAGACAAAATGAATTACGTGGAATATGTCCAGTAAGAGCTGTAGGCTCGGGTCCATCCTTATACAAGCCTCTATAATTTTAGTTCAGAAAGCACTGAGGTTAAAGGGAAGAATAGTATAAATTACAAAGGTGGATGCAATCTCATGACACAGACTAGGTAAGACCAAGGGCATTGGAATTCTCATGGAAAGTGCCTTCCATGAGGAACACAGAAGGGGGTTGGCTGTTAGACTTCAGCTGAAGTCAGAACCTACACCACTCATTTGCTGTGCAGCTCTGTGTCTGAACCCTGCCACCATCTTGTCATCTCATCCCTGGTGATACAAGTGATTTTGTATCACACCAAGATTTTGAACTTCGTTGTTAATAATACAGTTTTGCTAGCTATCCTGAAAGCCCTCTAGGTTTCAAGAAGCAATCACCTACACATTCTGGATAAAAGAGAAAACCACACTTAAAGCCATGGCTAAGAGAAAAGAAAAGAATGTGAAAACTTGAGCGTGCCACAGTGAAAAACCTGGGCACCATCTGTGGACTTGAGTCATCTCTGGCCCATGTTGCTGCCTCAAAGGCATGCAGGTACACACCACCCCAAACTTCAGGAAACAAAATCACGGCCCAGGCAGGGTGGGGGAATATAAATCTCTAAGTTATCCTCCGGCTCTTCAGATGGCCTTGGGGAAAGGTGAGTGAGAACAGAATTGTCTTATGACTATCACGCCTCTGTTCCTGTTCTAGTTTCCCTAGAAGAGTAATGTGCAGCTCAAAGCAAGCGCTCCCACGTGAAAACACGCCATTCTTCCCGTTAACGTCCCAGAAGGGCCTGGGCTTAGTTTGATGCACACAATGCTGAGGATTTTATCTGATAATTCTGGAACCCAGATTTCCTGGGAGATGGGAGTTCACAGGACCCACAGATTCTGATATTATCCTCTGTCCCCCCCCTCCTGAGTACAGGGTAACAGGGTAATAGCTGGGAAAATCATCCAAGGCCCCAGGCAGCCCACGGTTTCATAAGTAATTAGACATTCAGAATCCCTTGATGAAAACGACTTTAATTTTTAAGTGTTAAATAGTTGAGCATTCAGATTTAAATCAGCAATGCACAACCAGATGCTACATGAGCTCACTTGCAGGTCAGCCGCTGGCAAGCACGAGAAGCCTTGTCATCCAGCCATACATTAGGAGCCTTGGGCAGGAGGACAGGATTCTCAGACCACAGGATTTCTTTGAATCTAGCACAACTTGGATCCGGTGCTCATCAGGGCTGGCAAGCTGTTTGTGCTCTGTGCTCCGAGTCAACTCTTGGCTCCTGTACTTCCCTGGTGGTTGTGGCTGTGAGATCCTCTTCTAAAGATCCACGGCTCCTGAGTTCCATCCAGAACTTTAAAATGAGAGGATGTCAGAATTACCTCTCCTAGGGAAGACAAAGAGTGAGGGCTAACACAGGGCTTGGCTCTAACTGAGTCTGCTTGGCCTGTCTGGATGTCTCAAATCAGTGGCACTTTTAATATCTTGTAGTATAGTGGAACCTAAGAAGTGATGGGAAGATAGTGAGAAAGAGAAGGAATAAATGGAGACGGGCAGCGGACTGTCTACCACAGCGTGCGAAGTGAACTTGAAATACCCAGAGTAAGAAAGGCTTCAGTTTTGTCACTGCACCTCCCTCAGGATTTGTTTCCCATACCTCCTCTCCTTTGTCAGCTCAGGGCCTGGAAACCCAGTAGCCTTCCTCTTGTTAGCGGAGGACATATTCCAAGCCCCACAATGGCTTCCTGGCACTGCTGACAGTACCTAAACTTTACACAAATAACCACAGTAGTCTCTGATGAGGGACGTGATACCAAGCAAATGGTGCATCCTGCAGGATAAGGCATGGATCACATACTGTTGATATTCCATTATGCCTTTCAGAATGTGTGTATCATAAAACCCACTAATTCTTAGTTATTACTTAATATTTTCAGACTGTGAGCACAGGTTAGGGAAACCAAAAATATTGTTAAATACCATCTAGAGAAAGATGACTGTATTCCTTCACTTTGTTTGTCCCTCCCATTACTTGCTCTCAGGGTTCTCAAATCTGGTCAAAAGTGAATCCCTACAAAGAGCTGGGATCTTTTCAGGAAGTTAGAGGCATTTACACATAGATTTTTCCATTAGTAATAATTACAGCCACAATAAACCTGATTGTCAGTGTGGGCTGTGTATTCTTGCGGGTCTGCCGCCAAGCAAAGCTGATGCAGATTTCCATTTTGAAAACAGGCAATAAAAGGGAAACAATTCAGTCAGTGCTTACCTGTCCACCTTTTCGCTTCTCACCCTACATGATGATCATTTAAACTTTCCCTTCTCATTTGATAGTACAGGTGTTCTAGGTATTTGTTCAGTTCTGTGACTTTTTGAAGAGCTATAAACCATCCGATATCTAAAACAATTTTACTCCCTATTTCCAAGTTTGCTCTTCTGTTTCTACAAAAAGACATTGATCAAAAACAACTCAGGAGGAAAGGATTTATGTTGTAGTATATTTCACATCCATGAGGCAATCAGAGGCAGGAATCCAGGTGGGAACCTGGAGGTGGGAAGGAGTGTCAGGAGGGATCATGGAGAAACGCTGCTTCTTACTGCCTTGCTTTTTACAGCTTGCTTGCTTGTGAAATCTAAGACTACCTGCCCGGATATGGCAAGGCCTACAGAACAGAGCCCTCCCACATCAAGAAAATGCCCGCAGGTATATCCAGAGACTGGCACAATTCATTAATTTTATGCTGTCCCATAGTGATCACATGAGCTGAGACAATATCTCTGCTTCCAGCACCAGCACCTAATTGCTGGGTGCTCACTTGTCTGTGAAACACTCTAGCACCAACACTATCTATGCTTTTGATGTTATTCTAGAACATTATTTGACTTCCTAAAACATCAGTCAAATATTAGAGGAGATGAAGTTTAACATAACAAACTAGCAGATAATGGCTCTAAAATGCTCACCCATCTATAGCATAGGGTGGTCACAAAGCTACCACTTCCTTAGGTTGAGTTCATTCACAAGCCTCCTGTTCATCTCTTTCTTCTTTACATCAGGGGTTTGGTTTTGATTCAGAGAGAAGTCAGATGCTTTGTATAGTAATCACAGGAGTGGGGCAATACCTCTGCTGCTTGAGTAAAGGGACAGCATCTCCCTTTAGTGGGGACTAGCAATGCAGGAGGAGAATTTGTGCCTCATAGAAAAAAGATAAGAAAGGAAAATCCTGGAATATTTTCCCCTAGGAACTCTAAAACCAACACTAGACATTGCTTGACCTCAGTGAGCTACCTGCAAATGAAGGCTTGGCTAGGCAGTGGGAAAATTATTCCTTCTCTCTTTGTTCCTTGATTTTCTGTTAAAAAGGTCTATTTTTTGGTAACCTAAGATTTCAAATTAAGCTTTAATTTCTTTTTACTGTCATTTGCTTTATTTTTTTATTGGCATGATTTTGTGTGTGCATGTGTGGGGATGCTTGTGGGTGTGACAGTGTGTGCACCCATGCACATGCACACAGAGTGCACATGTGCCAGAGTGGGGAGCCGGGTGCCTTTCTATTGCTCGCCATCTTATCACCCTGATACAGGGCCTCTGACTGAGCTGTAGCTCACTGATTCGCTAAGGCCAGCTTGCCAGCAAGCTCTCAGGACCTGCCTGACTGCACACCAAGCCAAGGTCGTAGGCACACTCAGACACACCTAGTTTGTTAATATGGTTCTGGAGATTCAGATCCAGGGCCTCACACAGCAGGGCTCTTATCTACTGAGCCTCTTCCAGCCCCTGAGACGTGGGCTTCCATTACTCCTGATGCTAGCCTTGAACTTAAGATCCTCTTGCCTCTGTGCTAATGTGTATTGGTCTTACAAAATGAATGTAGTTTGTAACTTCAAAAAACTTTAAAAATATACAGCTGGTTGAAAAATAATACTGCATGTAGCTTTAATTGAGGACACAGTATATTCCCCAAATTGGAATAGATATGCTATAATCATGGTTCCAATCTCTATAGTAACCTGTACATTAATATTAGAAATTGTTATTTAACTCGTGTAGCATTCTTTCATTTTCAGTAGCTCTTTATCCACTCATTTCCTCCAGTTTCTATAGTTTTAGTTATATTGTCCTATGATAGTTCAAAAATAGTGTGTGGACAATTCTATTGTAACCTCCCATTGTTCTTCTGTGTATCATCTCATGCTAGGCTAGTCTGATCTTATAGACAAGAATTGCCTGTTTGTATACACCCACCCTGTGGTCACACTGTATGTGTCTTAGTTCTTGGATTTAGGTCCTGGTATCACAATGCTTAGATCTGAGTGCCCCTTACTTTAGCTAATAAAGACACAAACTACAAGAATAACAATGCCAACAATTGAGATATGCCACACAGAAGCTATAAGGAAAAAATGAGGGTGCTGATGCTGCTGTAGGGAATGATCATGTGTGCTGTAGGGAAGACCAGGTGCTGCTGTAAGGAAAGACAAGGTGGTGCTGCTGCTGTAGGAAAGACCAGGATGCTGCTGTAGGGAAGAACAGGTGCTGCTGTAGGGGGAGACCAGGGTGCTGCTGCCGCTGAGCTTCACAGTAGAACTGCATCTTCTGCTCAGGACACTATCAGTGGAAGAAGATGTTTGTAACAGTTTTGCTGTTGTACTTCAGGCTGCAGAAGCCATGGCCTCTGTGCACGGTAGATGTCTGTGGGAGGCAGAGGGTCTTTGCTAACAGATAAGCACTAGGGAAACCAGGAATGTTAAACCCACAGAGTTGTCTCCTTAAAGGGAGAGAAAGTATAACCTATTTTTTTGTCCAGAAGGCTGGGAACAGAGGTGGTTAATAGTTTAGACCACACCAGATTCTCCCCCATTCCCTAACATGAGCTGGTTTTTCTCAGTTTATCTATAGGACCTATTTTTATGGAAGTCATGTGTACTTTACAAAGAATTTTGAGTTTGACTACAAAGTCGTCATATCTTAAGCATTATTATGCACACGAGACTGAGTTAATTATTAGTAAAATTTTTTCACCAAGTTGTGCTGTGCTTAGAAATGCCTAAAATAAACTCCTCAGTCTCAGGCTCCTGAAGTTCGAACCAACATCCTCACTGAGCTGTGTTGATCCAGACTGCCTTCTTATCCCCTGCAGGCTAACACTCTGCACTCCGTGGTGTTTGCAGAAACCTCAGAAGTGTCTTGTTCACATGGGGAAAGTATTAAAAGTGTGTATGAATGTCTAGGACAAAGTGTTGCACATCCACGCTTCACATGATCTATGTGTGTCCCCTGGGCATCCTGGAGCAACCCTTGTATGGAGGAGACCTGTTGTGCTTACATTCTGTAGGCGGGACAGCTGGTCTGAGCGCAGGGAGGCAGTTCTTCTGACCATCTCGGTTGGCGTCACTCAGGTGACTAGAGGCCAGTGGCCCTATGGATTCTTGCTAGGGTAGTTAATTTCAGCTCTATATGGTTGCTCTTCTGCTAATATGTCAGCCCAGGCTATGTCTCAAGGCTCAGCATCCCCTGCTGGAGGGGAGGGGAATCCCCATGGCTTTCTGAGCCAGAGATTAAGATCCTCAGTTGTCACTGACAACAATAGTCAAAGCTACTCACAAGATCTGACAAGTGTGAAAATAGACTTCATCTCTTCATAATAAGAGCTGCTGACAACTTGCAGCCATGTTTAATCTGATGTGCATACTTCCGCAGATGTGATTCGTTCCAAGGGTTCTGTGCTGCTTAGATGTAGCAGAGATTGCACATACCAAGACTTAGATATTTCAGATTCTGAACTCTGTTCTTTCAATTCTACAGCACTGCAGTCAATGGTGCTTCATATACATATGAGTTCTTCAAGGTACTTATGGCTGGACTGTACCCCACAACCCCTCTCTCCTCATGTTAAAGCCTGTCTTAGGGTTTTATTGCTGTGAAGAGATGCCATGACCATCTTAAAAAACACTGCATAATTGGGGCTGGCTTACAGTTTCAGAGGTGTAGTCCATTACTGTCACAGCAAGAAGCATGGAGGCCTGCAGGCAGGCGTGGTGCTGAAGAAGGAGCTGGGAGTTCTACCTCTTGATCTGCAGGCAGCAGAAGAAGACTGTGTGCCACACTGGGCATACCTTAAGCATATGAGACGTCAAAGTCTGCCCCCACAGTGACACACTTCCTCAAAAAAGGCCACCCCTACTTTAACAAGGCCACCCCTCCTAATAATGCCACTCTCTATGGGCCAAGCCCTCAAGCACATGAGTCTATGGAGCCATTTCAATTCAAACTGCCCTAACCCCAGGAACCCCAGAAAGTGACTGCATTTGAACATTAGGTCTTTGAAGAGGTAACTAAGAAAGATGCACTGGTTTGGTTAGGAAGGGCTCTAATCCAAGTATTGGGTCCTTGTCAGAAGAGTGTGGGACACAGACAATGTTCAGGGGGACAAGAGGACACTGTACCTGTTATCCAGCTCTGTAAACATCTTGGTCTTAGATTGCCCTTGCGAGTTGGTCTGTAGGTCACCAAAGAAGAATTGTTTCAAACTACAGAATTGGCAAAAGGCTTGTTTAGCTTTTTAAGAATTACGCACATTTTAAAGAGGCAGAGAAGGTATAAATTTTCTACAATAATGTTCTAAAGAAGGCGTTGCTTCACCTTTTTTTACAATAGAAAGAAGCTTACTTCTTATTTAATTCTATATTTGCCTTTCTATATATAACTCATTGTTTTCTCTTAGCACTAAACTGTCCTTTAGCTAGCAATTCAAAGTTGCTATATATATATATATATATATATATATATATATATATATATATATCACACGTTATTACTTAGTGTGCTAGTTTTCCACTACTGTGAAAACCATCTTAGCTCACTGAAATGTTTACTTTATCTCTCGGTTTAGAGGCCCACTATCGATTGGCCAGTTTGCTTTGGTTGCTCAACAAAAGAGCATAGTGGGCTTGGAACACGTGACAGAGCAAAGCTCCTAACTCACACCAGGTAGGAAAAAGAAAAATGAAGGGGCTTGGGGGTCCCACAGTCCTTTTCAAGGACAGTTAGTCCCACGCTCTGGCTACCTTAAAGATTTCACTCCCTTCCAGTAAGAGCACACATGGGACTAAGCCTTTACCAGGAGGGCTTTAATGTGAGGAAATTAAAGATCAATCCTAGGCCAAGGTGGCTGCATTCAGCCAAGGATAGCTTATCAGTGTGGCTAAACACAGAGTTCTATACTTATCTAAAACATTATGAGTTTTTTTTGTTGTTGTTGTGGTCTTTGGTTGTGATTCAATTGTGTGACTCTTGAGTTTGAATTCTGTAGATGCTTACACTACATTGCAGAGCAAAAGATTGGACATTCTTGATAGACGGCGGCACCTGAGCCCTGAATTCCACAGTAGGGATAATTGAACACACCCTCTCTCCCTTTCATTACTAGTGGTCAAACCCAGGCCTGTGTGAATGCTAGGCAAGCACTCAACCACTGAGCTACAGCTCCTGCCCCAAAGAACTCCGGAGCCAGGAGCTTGTTCTCCTTCCAACACTCAGGAAGATTTACATACTCATTATTCAAATGAAGCTGTAATGCTTCGAGTTTGTCTGTTTACATATACTGCAATGTAAATAATAAACAATGATGTGATTTTTCTTTAATTGTGTGTATGTCCAGAGTTAAGAGAACACAAATTAAGGTCGTAAGGACTACAACCCACCAGAATGATGAGAATTTTTTTTTGAGTGATGAGAATTTAAAATAAGTGACACTTCCAAGTTTTGACAAGGTGCAGAGCATTGCTCGTATGCCATGATCTCCTTGAGAAATTATTCATACTTACTTGTACGGCATGATAATTCCATTCCTAGGCAACTGCTTATCAGAAGATAGTCAAGCATGCTCAGGATAGCAGCAACTGTAAAAAACCTCCAACTAGAAGCACTTCAAGACAGCAGAGTCGAATAAATTGTCAAATTATGGTGCATATACAGTAGACTATCAGAGCAAAGAAGGAACGCCTCCGTATTTGGGAGTCAGGTGAATCCCACATGCATAATGCTGATCTATACAAACCACTTGCAAAATGAAACATAGTATTTAATTCCATTTGTGTAAAAGTTCAAATACAGGAAAAGTAAATTAGCTAAGTAAAAAAGTGCATCTTACGAGAAATCATGAAACTAAGCGGGGGATTATGAGTTCTGTGCTAATATCTGAGCCACCTAGTAAGAATATGCCAAATAAACAAACAAACAAATAAATGGCCAAAAACGGTAGTGGAGACAGATATGAAAGAGGATAATGCAGGAGGAATCTGAGTTTGATGGAAGCTTAGATTACAATTTTGTGGAACTGAAGAGATTGCTTAGTTTGTAAGGTGCTTGCTGAGCAAGCATGAAAACCTGAATTCAATCATATACCATGTAAAACGTGGCAGATACCTCTAATTCCAGTGCGGACTGGGTGGAGACAGGAGGATCTGTGGAGCTGGCTGGCTAGCTAGCCTAGCCCATCTGGGAGTTCCATGAAAGATAAAGACTTAAAAAAAAAAAAAAGCAGAGACTTCTAGACTCCACATACATGCAAAAGTATGTGTACTTACACATGTGATCACAGACATATGTACAAAATTTGGAGGCAAGGTTGGTAAGAGAGTTCCCACAGAAAACATGAGAACCTGACCTTGAGCCTAGAACCCACATAGAAAAAACCATCAGGTGTGGTGAGATGTGATTCCCATCTCAGCTCTGGGAAGGTGGGGGTGAGTGCATCCTTGGGGCCCACGGGCCAACCTGCCTAGCCTACTCATCAAGTTCCAGACCTCTGGCTTTCATGGGCACACGTGCACACACACACACACACACACACACACACACACAGGAGTGGGAAGAGAGAGAGAGAGAGAGAGAGAGAAAGAGAGAGAGAGAGAGAGAGAGAGAGAGAGAGAGAGAGAGAGAGAGAGCACTCCTCTCCTTTGAGAGGAGAGAGGAGACATGGGAAC
Source organism: Alexandromys fortis (assembly GCF_014885135.2). Lineage (NCBI taxonomy): Eukaryota > Metazoa > Chordata > Mammalia > Rodentia > Cricetidae > Alexandromys > Alexandromys fortis. The sequence continues at coordinate 4,382,374 of NW_026068008.1, forward strand.
ATACAGTTGCTTAGTGTAATTGGTATTGATAAGGTGGGATTTCTTCATGATAATTTAGTAAAATGAATGTAATTATATATTTTTCTGAGTAGAAAATTTGAATAAAACATATATTTTAAAAAGCATAGCCAATATGTTAAGGCATAAATAAAATATTTCACAGATATATCAATTTGGGGGGATATTATTGTACAGTGCGATTATGATTCATGAATTTAATTTTAACACAAATAAACAGAATTCTTCTTACAAAAATCTGGAACAAATTGATTCACATTCACAAGCTATGTAAACAAGAGCTGCATCCTACAGTTGTCGTTGTGCTGGAGAAGCTTACTGCCTTCAAACACTTTATTCCAATACTCGGGAGGAAATCTAGCATGTGATTTGAAGGAAGTTCATTCTACCTTCCCTCTTTCTCTGTGTCTGATTCCCTGCAGATTTTTCTTATGCTGGGCTTTGCGCTGGGTTGACAGCAACAGGGAGTTTTCTCAGTGACTGAACTAAACTTTTGGGAATGAAAAGTAACAGGTGGACCCAGTTCAGCATCCAGCACTCACTCAGGCAGCTCAGAAGAGCCTGACTGCAGCCCCAGGGCCTTCAACACTCTCTTCTGGTGTCTACAGGCAATTGTGCACAACTCCCGTATACACATACTTAAAGCTTTTTTGCTTTGGTTTAGGTGAAACATTAAGCCAAGTTTGGTTTAAATGTGCCTCCATATTGGTTTGGCCCCATGCAGACTCTGTACACTGTGAACTGTAACTTAAGTTGATGTGCAAATAAGTTGTAACCTAACCTAAGAGTAAACCTTTGTAACTATGCAACTGTGTCTCAGCCAATCATAGCAGTTGCCAGAACATGACCATACAGGACAAATGTCGGTTGTAGCCACTCAAGTCTTTCTGACCTTGCTGCTTTTCTCTGACTATGAATATAACCTGTACTTATGGGTGGGGCTGACATCTTAAACATCTTTGGTCTGGGATACTGTTTGAGATCAGAATCTCATTTCCTTGTTCAACTTCTCTGCTAAGTGCCTCCACCTTTCTTGCTTTCTTTTCAATAGCAAACACACTGTGCCTGAGCAAGCTATCCTCCTCAGCCCCCCACTGCTGCCATGAGGTGGGGTGGCATCTTACCTTCCCTTTGCAGTCATTTTTTTCAGGTGTCTTGGCTGCAAGTCTCAGAAAACACTCTGTCCACCCTAAGGTGTGGAAGGAGGTCAGGAAAAGGAAAAGAAGCAGAATATATTGAAACCAAGTCAGCAGCCGGAATATTAACAGAAGCCGACTCACCCGAGTTTGAGAGCCAGCTTGATGTGGGAGTGATTTCTTATTAATAAAGAAACTGCCTATGCCCCTTGATAGGCCAACCCTTAGGTGGGTGGAGTAAACAGAACAGAATGCTGGGAGAAAGAAGCTGAGTCAAGGAGTCGCCATGATTCTCCTACCGGACACAGACGTAGGTTAAGATCTTCCCTGGTAAGACACCTCATGGTGTTACAGGGATATTAGAAATGGGTTAGATCAATATGTAAGAGCTAGCCAATAAGAGGCTGGGACTAATGGGCCAGGCGGTGTTTAAAAGAATACAGTCTCCGTATAATTATTTCGGGACATAAGCTAGCCATGTGGGTGGCCGGGTGCCGGGGACGCAGCCCTGCCGCTCCTATCACTACAGAGTG